>NW_020664447.1:77347228-77440431 GCF_002925995.2 Terrapene triunguis
GCCATACCCTGCACACCTCCTGCACCTCAACTCCCTGCCCTGAGCCCCCATCACACCTCGCACCCCTCCTGCACCCCAACCCCCTGTCCGGAGCCCCCTGCCACATCCCACACCCTCCCACACCCCAACTGCCTGCCCTGAGCCCCCTGCCACACCTTGCACCCCGACCCCCTGCCACACCCCTCACCCCTCCTGCACCCCATGCCCCAATTCCCTGCCCTGAGCCCCCTGCCGTACCCTGCATACCTCCTGCACCTCAACTCCCTGCCCTGAGCCCCCATCACACCCTGCACCCCTCTTGTTCCCCCTGGGGGCAGGGAGGAGGCAGAGTTGGGGTGAGGACTTCGGGGAAGGGGTTGGAATGGGGGCAGGGAAGGAGCGGGAAGAGGCGGGGCAGGGGCGGGGCCTCATGGAAGGGGTGTAGTGGGGGCGGGGCCGGGGGCAGCAAAGGAGTGAGTGTCAGTGATGCGGCCCTCGGGCCAATGCACTAGTCCTCATGCGGCCCTCGTGGTCATTTGAGTTTGAGACCCCTGCTCTAAGCACTAGCCCATGTGCAGTGGCGTGGAGTTCTCACCATGTCTGTATCCTGCCCACAGATACTCACTCTAGACACTGAGCATCTCTGGAAGTACCAGCATCACATTTACCCCCATATGCTTGTTCAGCATTTTATGGCTGTCCCCTACATGGATGTGTTGAGAGCCTAGGAAAAGGGCTTCCTGAATCCTCTGTCACCAGTGCACCCACAGAAGGCAGCTATAATTTGCACCTGTCCTGATCAATTTAAAAATTCTCATGCTGTGAGAAATTCTGGGATAGGCTGTGAAATCTATAAAGTCGATTCTGAGCCTAATTGGAGGCAGCCTTCTTGATAAGAAGTGAGGCTTTTGTTGCTAGTGCCAGTGGCACCACAACGGGAGGACAGAGAGGGGTGAAAGCCCCCTTCTCCCTGCTCCCAACATATTTGGTAAAATTTTGTCCCCTGGTTGGTGATGCTGCTGAGCCAGTATGTCTCCTCCCACCGCCCAGAGAGAATGACAGTGGCTGAGGAACTTGGGCTGCCACTGATCCCATTGGGCGGGGGGTGCTGCCTGTCCATGGCTCCCACATGCTGCACATAGGGGACAGGGGATGCCAAGGACTTGGAGCCAGCTCCAGGAGTGCCATGGGGGAAGAAGGATGCCAAGGAGCTGGCTCTGCAGATGCTGGTTTCAGGGAAGGGGCTATGGTGGTCTGGGGAATGGCAGTGCCATTACCAGGTCTTTGTTATTTTGCAATCTGCGCAGGCCTCACCCAGGAGCCCAAACGCCACTGCCATCTCCTAGTAATGCCTGAGGCAGCGCGGGGCATCTACCCCAATCTCTTCCTTCCACTGGGATCTCTTCCCCCAAAACCCTTTCATCCCACTCCACACCACCAGATCCCCAGCTCCTAAACTACCCCTCCCCCATGCCGTAGCCTCCATATCAGCCTCTTATTCTAGTCACACCCCTGCCCCATAGAACAGAACCCCATCCTGACACCATTGATCCTATAATAGCCCCCCACATACACACCACCTCCACCCCATTGCTCACCCCAGTCCCACATAGACATAGCTCATAGCCACAATCCTGCAGACACAGCTCTAGTACACACTCCTTCCCGTCAGCCTCCTCAAATGCACTCTACTGCTTGCCCCTCGCTTCCCCATGCCCATCCCCAGTCTCAGTGTCCTTCCCTAGCCCACTGCTCATATCCATCACTAGTTCCACTTACAAATGGAAAGATGGTGGGCGGGTATGAGAAATATTTTTAGTTAGCTTGCAAAGCTGATACAATTCAATAAAACTTCAGGAAATGTTTGATACATTTTTTCACACCCACTCACCACCACCCCCACTTAATATCCCAGGTGTTATCCCTCACTTGTGCCAAGAGATCCCACTGAAAGAGGCTGCAAACCAGCTTTTCACCCGCTTTAACAGTGGTGTAATAACTTTTCACTTTCAACTTTGGTGTAAGGAGCTACTGACTTAAATCTGAAACTAAAAATAGCTTACTAAGACTGAGCTAGATCCTGCTCTCAATGAAGTCAATAATAAAACTCCCATTGACTCCAATGGGAGCAAGATCAGGCCCTTGCTTGAATGAAAACCAAGTGATTTGAAAAAGTTTGATCAGATAAATTATCTTATTAATTATTTATTATTATATTTATTTATTATTATTTTAAACTTAAAATGAATTATCATAGTATAGGAGTACAACCAGCAGCATTTTCACACAAGACTACACTCTTTATGGTGCCAGGAGGCCAAGATTGAAATGAAATCAAGGCAAAAAGAATCAGCATAGGAAATAATTACACAGTGCAATGAAATTTCTATTTGCAAGTTACAGTGCTAAAACTTTTTATTAGGCTGTAATTGAGGAACTCTTTCAGATGTTAAGTACCGCTAACATCATTTAAAATATAAATGCTACTAGCTAACCTTAAGGCTTGTTATAAATCAGACCCACACTGTATAAAAACTGTTATTTGTGTTCTAATGGGTCAAACAGAAGAGATGCACTCTCTAAAAGAGCTGGATACCATATTCCCCTTTCATTGATCCAGGTTTCAACTCTGGGTGCTTGAGTTTATGACAAAAGAGTTCACAACACTACTGTCAGGAAGTCGATAGTGTGATAGATACCCTATGCAGTTGGTCCTGTCTCTAGCACTTTAACCACGCTTTCACTCTGACAGTTATTACTGCTGCAATAAATTCTTCAGTAAAACAAATAGGCTCTCCATAAATGTATTAGTCCAGGCACACTATTTTGCTTAATATAACTGCAAGTCTTAAACAGGTAACTACCCTAGTAAATAGACCAATATATTTAGAAAGAATCATGTGTTTATATTTGACATTATAGTAAATTACCTATAGTTCTTTTCAGATCACGTTGCTTAGTATTTATTACATCTTCCGGTTATACTTTTAAAATTCTCAAATAACTGACAGTAGCCAAGATTTTAAAAATCCATTGTATATAATGTACCAAATCTTCCATATAGGTTCAGAGCCTGAGTCCCATTGATTTTCAGTTAGACTTAGGTTCCTAAGCTACTTAGGTGCCTTTGAAAAATTTTACCCACTGAATCCATGTTTGACTTTAGCAGCCACAGAGTCTCCCAAAATACATAATTTTACCATACATTTATGTTCATTTATTATTATATTTTTGTAGATATGGGCCCCATTCCTGCAAGTGACTGCATAATTTTGTATCCAGTTAACTGTTGTCTCAAAGATATCGCCCCATTTCACTAGGACGTTTCGTGCTGCATTACAGCAAGTCACCAATTAACACACAGTCCCTCAGTTTCCCCTTTTCAAGCTTCTTTGGATTGTTGGGCCCAAACAAAAACACCAGGTCTGAAGACACCAGGAGTCTGCATAGTTTAAAATCTGGATCCTCATGGGCTCCAGTTCATCTTGTAATTTAAATATTTTCTGAGCAAATTTGTAAAGGCATAATACGTTTCCAATGATAATAAAAGGCATAACAAAGAAAGGAGTGTTTTCTGCTGGTAATTTTTGTCAGTAGACTTTGCAACTTTTCCCATGCATATTTCACTATGCAGCTTCATTAAAGTCATAGGTATAAATTTTTACCTAAACTAATTTATTAACTACTATAGAAATTCTCCCTTCCCCACCCCCACTTTTCAAGAAAAAGCATCTACATACAGAACCTTTCAGGACTGCTTCCTATATCAAGAGCCTTTGTGTCACTTAAGCAAGATATCTTGAGACATCTATCCTTCAAGATTAAATGCATACCTTCTGAGTGACAGTTGCCACAATTGAAGTAAGCATTTACTGCTAGTGCTCAGCCATGCAGCTAACTGCTCTGTAGTTGGCTGTGGCCTCTGGAGGTGCAGGACACTCATGGGGGAATGCAGATAATTTTGTTTTACCCTGCAGGCATGCAGTTTCTGGCTGCACTGTGAGGAAATACTGTGGAGTCCATGCTGAGAGCACTGTGCCTGCTGCTCAGAGCTCTGATGAAAGGAACTAGAAAGACAGGGGCTCTTCTGACCTTCAAAAGTTCACTTATTTTATGCAGTGGATCTTCCAAATATTTAAGAAAACAAGCCCATTAGACCAGCAAGTGGACAGAAAGGATGAAGAGAGTGATAAAATGCTAGAGAGACAAGGTGGGTGAGGTAATATCTTTTATTGGACCAGATCCTGTTGGTGAGAGAGACAAGTTTTCAGGCTTACACACAGCTCTTCTTCAGGTCTGGAAAATGAATGCAGAGCGTCACAGCTAAATACAAGGTGGAAGAGATTAAATAGTTAACACATATTTCAGGATACCATTAAGAGGCCCGTTAACACCTCTCCAATCATAGGTGGGAAAAGAAAAAAAAACCTGGGGGAGGGGTGGGTTACAAATTGTTGTAATAAGCCATAAATCCAGTGTCTCTATTCAGTGCATTATTTTTAGTATCTAGTATCCCAGACTCGTCTTTTGAAGGTGTTGTGCAGGTTTCCTTTGAGGATGAGGACTAAGAGGTCAGATATAGAGTGATCGCTTGTGAGAAGTGTTCACCCACAGGTAGTCTGGAGTTTTTCTTATCATTTTTTGTGAGAGAGTTCATTTGAGAGCATAGCAATCATCTCGTTTCACCCACCTAGTTGTTATTGGGGCATTTCGTGCACTGGAAATGACATGTTGTGATAGGCAAGTGTAGGACCCATGGATCTTGAAAGGCGTATTGTGAAGGGTGTCGATCATCGTAGCCTTTGAGATATGTTTATAGGTTTTGCATCTGTTGTTCTTGCAAGTTCTGGTGCTGCTTTGAGTTCGTATGTCCTGGTCTGTGTGGGGACAGGGCCGGCTCCAGGCACCAGCTTACCAAGCAGAGAGGGGCGGCACATCCACCTATTCGGCGGCTATTTGGCGGACGGTCCCTCACTCCCGCTCGGAGCGATGAACCTCCCACCGAATTGCTGCCACAGATCGCGATCATGATCGCAATCGCGGCTTTTTTTTTTTTTTTTTTGGCTGCTTGGGGCGGCCAAAACCCTGGAGCCGGCCCTGGTGGGGAGTAACCACCCCAAACACACCAAGAAATCTGTTATCTACAGCTAGTCACTTAGATACCACAGAACATGCTCTGAGGAGAAAGTCCAGGAAATACACCTTAACACTCTTAAAACTGCTTTCACCAAACAAAGAGATGCCAGCGGAGAAGTAGATTGCATAATGGAATGAGCCATCTAAATACCCTGAGACACCCTGTTTCAATACAGAAATAAAACCCCCTCCAGCCCCACACCTTTAGTTGTCATCTACTACCTCACACTGGAACCCATATGGGGTATCATCAAACAATTACAACTCATACTCGATAGGGACATCCTGAAAGAAATCTTTCCTGAACCCCCTCTTCCAGACTTCAAACAACCCCCCAACCTCTCCAAACTCATCATCAGAAGCAAGCTTCCCACAGACCAGGACCCACTAACTCAAAGCTGCACCAGACCCTGCCAGAACAACAGATGCAAACCTGTAGACATATCTCCACTGATTAGAAGATCAATGCCCCCCAAAAAACACTTTTCAGGATCCATGGGTCTTACACACAGAAGTGATGCATGGGGGCCCATGTGCCTGCCCCCAATTTGCTGCTTGGCTTGTACCGAGCTTGCTCACACAGACTGAGCATGCTCAGTAACACTGCAGAAGCTAGCTGCCCTCACTCTGCCCCTCCTCCCCCCACACTACCATCAGGCATGGGTCGTCTCTACCTACACATGTCTATCAGAACATATGGGGTGTACCTCATCCAGTGCATTAAATGCCCCAATAGCAACTACATGGGTGAAACAAGACAATCACTATACTCTCAAATGAACTCAGACAGGGAAATGGAAAAGACAAACACTTTATATCACCTATGGGTGAACACTTCTCACAAAGCGATCACACTGTATCTGACCTCTCAGTCCTCATCCTCCATAAGACAAGCCTGGGAGCTTAAATTCATCACTTTGTTAGAGACTAAAAATCATGCACTGAATTTATGGTTTATTACTACAATCTATAATCCACTTAACCCCTTCCCCCCCCCCCCCCCCCCCCCAGCTTTTTTTCTCTTCCCCCTCCCCACAGAACTGGAGAGGTGTTAATGGGCCCTTGAAATGTGTGTTAACTACTTATGCTAAACAATCTCTTCCACCCTGTATTTAGCTGTGGCACTGAGTACATTTCCCAGACCTGAAGAAGAGCTCTGTGTAATCTTGAAAGCTTGTCTCTCTCACCAACAGCTGTTGGTCCAATAAAAGATATTACCTCACCCACCTTGTCTCTCTAATATCCTGGGACTAACATGGCTACAACAATACGGCATATGATAAAATGCTGGCAACCAAGACAATGGAACAATCTGTGTTTTAGTAAGGGCAGCATACTTGACAGAGCTGCTAAAGTAAGGCCGCATCCAGTACCACGGCCATGTAAGGCAGTGCTCACCATCTCCTTACTAACGTTCTATCCTTTCCCCCCAAAAATGTCTCCCCTTCACTCTGACCATCAGAAATCAGGACTTTTCCTACTCAGAGACCAGCCCTCCTTACCTCCTTATTCTCATCAGGGATCAAACCTGCCCTAGCATTTGTTTAACTAGTTGTAAGCTAGTGGAATAATACAGAAAAGGAAAGACACAGATGCACTCAGTCACAGTTTTCCTGAAGGGATAATTGTTAATAACCAGAAATCAAATCAAGTGACCACTAGCATGCGCACACACATGCACAAAGTGTAACAAAAAACTCCCACAGCCCGGGGTTCAGCCCAGTAATATGAGTCTGAATTTGAAGACTTTAACAAACATTGTCTCTTCTCACAAGCAGCCAATTTTTAGTCCTTCCAGAGTATTTGTGCAAGGAGAGAGGGAGGGAGAACCACAACTGCAGTTAACTCTTTGTTCACCACAGACGAGGTAGTGCCCCAACCCATGTCACATTTCATAATGTACACGCATACATGCACACTAGCACCACGTAAATATACTTATTTCATTATTGAAGTCTTCATCCGTTTGTACACTCAGGCTTCTGTGTAATGTATATCCTATGCCACAGCCTAGATTTTCTGCATGAATAAGACTTTGAAGAGAGAATGATTGGGGATCTGTTACATAGGATGCAGTATAAACATCACATAGAGGTCCAAGCATATGAATTTCTAGCTAGTTTTATCAGAGATAGGAACAGAAACTTTTCCCCAAAGGGAGAAAAAGCAGCAGACTCCCTCCTTAATACAATGATCAAGGAGAATAAAATAAACTTTGCCAAGATGACACAAAAAGGTTTGCAGCAACATTCAATTTTATTTTTACAACAGCAGTTTCTTCAGTTATTCTATATTACAGTTTGAAGAGGTTTTCTTAGTTTTAGCAAGTCAATATTCACACCGTGCTGTTTCAGCTCCTTGCCACGTAACTATTGGCCAGAACAGAACCCAGAGGGATATTAGCAGAGCTTTGCAAGTTTCAGGCAGATATTTTGTTGTTTCTGGTAGCACCCACAGAATGCACTGATAGGTGCTTTCCAAACAGTAAAAGACACAATCACTACCCAAAGGACTCACAGCTTAAAAAAATGACAAACCGTCTGAGGATAGGGGAAGGTTACAAAGGAGGAATGTTGATGTTGTGCGTAAGGCACTGGGCTGGGGTCAAAGGAGATCTGGGCTTGATTTTAGGTTATGCCCCAGACTTCATGTGTGATTTTGGGTCTGGCACTTAGTTTCTCTGTGTTTCCCATCTATAAAGGGGAATAATTCTACTTCCTCTTTCCCATCCTTTGCCTGTTGTGTCTGTTTAGGTCAGCATCCTGCAAAGACTTACACATGTGCTTAATTTTAAGTGTTAGGAGAAGTCCCATTTACGTCAGTGAGACTAAGTATAGCAGGATCAGGGTCTTAGATGGTAAATTCTTTAGAACATAGACTGTCATTTACTTATGGGTATGTGCTCTGCCTCTCATAATAGGGCCCTTCTCTGAGGCTACTATAATACACTAAAGCGGTGTTACTGAAGTCCAAGGTTCTGATAGCTGTAAAGTACTATGTGCTGGAATTCCACTCCAACACAAGGATAAGCCATATATAGAGCAATCACACCGCAGAGGGACAAGTATCACACATGAACCCCAATCCTCTCCATTAGCAAAAACCATACAAGCGAACACATTCCTCTCACAGTGGCAATAGTTTCCTTAAATGTTTATAAAACCACTTCACAATGCAGAGTGATACCTCAAGTCATGGTCTCTCCTAAATCCTCTCTGTTTAGGGTGTGAACTTGAAACTATTTCAATTTCTTGGGATTTTATACATGGAATTAATTTAGTAAAATTCCGCTTCTGGGGTCTTTTTACTCACAAAAAAACAAGATGGAAGAGTTACCAATTTATTTTGTCCTGCCACAAACATTTCCTTTCCATCCAGTCCTTGGCTTGTCCTCCTCAAAGAAGGCCAGTAGCACCACCCACCCTCCCCCTCCAATCCATCTGCATGGCCTCTCTATGGAGAGTAGGAACTTTGAAGTTCACATCAAACATTGACTCTGTGATTTTTTTTTCTAATTACTCTACAGAGACTTCTACATTCATGCTGCAGCCATTGCTTCAGAAAACTGGACTTCCCTCTTTTTCTAACCATACTGGACTCATATTTGCTGACATGTCTTTTCAATTAAACTAACCTTGAGCTGCACAGAAACAGGAAACCACTTTCAACCTCAAACCAATCCAGACACAGGAAACCAGGGATAGACAGAAGCAAGCTGCAGCTTCATCAACAACTGCCAGAGCAGCAAAAAGCAGCACTTGCAGAAGGACATCAGACCTCCCATTCGTGTATGCCCTGTTGAAAGCCATACATTCATCCGCTACACTTCGCAATCTATGATGCCTCCACTTCAGGAGCCTTTACAACTCATACAGGTCACACTAGCCAGCAGTGATTTAAGAGAGGATAACCATGGGTACTTGTATAAGGAGACTGTTGGCCCCTCACTAAAACTCAGTGGGGCTGTTTTGGTTGGCTAGCTCCCAGTACCAAAAGTAAGGGGAAGGGTCAATGGGAAATCAGGACCTTTAGACTGACAGTCCCCAGGAACAATGGGGAGAGGCCAATGCTCCAGGTCAGCCTGATTGACTGGGCGGGTGGGCTAATGAGGGAGTCAGGAGGCGGGGGGGGAGAGGGGGTCCCATCCTCCATGTGAGCTGGAATTGCCTGGATCAGACAGAGTGGGGTCGAGCTAAGGAGAGAGCAGGGGCCCAAAGTGTGCTGGGAGCAGAGTTACAGAAGCAGCCCAGAGAGCAGACCTGTCCTGGGGGCAGAGCTGTAGCAATCAGATCCAGAGGGGCCAGAAAAGCAGCCCAGGGAGCTGGAGGCAGAGCAGCAGCAGCAGCCGTGCTGAGGCAGAGTGGAGCTGGAGCTGGGGCTGGAGCAGTCCGGAGCTGGGTGCGGTGAGCAGCTGAGGAGAGCGAGGGGGGCCCTGGGCAGTGGGCCCAGCGCAGGGAGATGCCCCCAGCCAAGAGGCCTTGCAGGCCAGACTTGGAGGGGGATCATAACCCCAACGGCGCGGGGGCGATGCTGGGAAGAAGGGTCCTGACACCTAGAGCCTGAGAGCATGGCCACCGCCAGAGCAAGTGTCTGACCTGCAGCATCCCTGCAGCACAGCCGGGGCCTGAGAAGGGCCTGGGACTTGTGAGGAACAGACTGAACTGCGCTGACATTCCAGAGACACTGGTTGTGATGTCCCCATGCCACAGAGCGGGGTTATGTGTTTTCCTTTAACCTTTCCTAGTTTTTCCTTATTTGTTTTAAATCGATTGCTGTTTAATAAATTGTATTTGCTTTGAACTGTACGTAATGATCAGTGGGTCAGGGAGGCATCCAGTGCGGAGAGAGCACCTCGGAGTGGGGACACCCCTGCCCTAAGTGACCATGACAAGGTTGGGGGTCGAGCCCCACAGGAATCCTGGGCCCAGCCTTTTTGGAGTTACGAGGACTCTGCCACACAGGAGAGTGGAAGGGGAGTCCTTGAGGTCAGGCAGGCCTCTGGGTAAAGGAAGTGGGAGCAAGGACTCAGATCCTTTCACTTGCCCATTTCTCCGGGGTAGTGCAGAAGCCAGGAAAGTTCCCCACAATAGCGGGACCATTCCCCTGCTTACACTTGGATGTGGCTGGAACCGTCATTACTCATACAAAGTCAGCTGTGGTATTTATTGCTACCCACAAAATAAAAATGGGCATAATGTATTGTTGTAAGCTATGCTCAGTTCTGCCCATTTACAGAAAATTCACCCTGTACCTATGCAACTGTCCCACTGAAAACTTCATCTAAGTTGATATGGTTCATTGAAATATTTCAGTTTCAACAGGACAGCAGAAAAAACTCTTCTGACCAGATCAATTTGTAGATTACAGACTCCTTGTAGATTACAGATATGGATATCATAGGCAGAGATGGGCAGGAAACTGATTTCCTGTTTTGCAAGAAAATCTGAGATTTCAAAACATTTTAGCCTGATTCAGGATGGCAAAAAAGTTGACATCTCAAACTTTTTCACAATCCAAACACCTTCCAAAAAATTCTTAACTGTTTTGTTTCTATTTTGAGTATTTGGGATTTTACTTTAATTAACTTACAGTACATTTCAAAACAAAAGGTAGATCTGAATTGGAAAACCAGAATTTTTCTATTTGAAGATGTCAACATGAAACATTTTTACAATTCTGAAACTTTTTTCAATAATTTTTTGAGTTGAGAAAGTTGGTGAAACCAACCCGTTCCTGAGAAAATCTTTGGTTTCAGGGAATTGGCATTTTCTGATGACAAAAAAATATTTATGGGGAAATGGGGCACTTGTCATCACCATCACATTAACTAAATAGAGAGGCAGTTTGGTCTTGTTATTAGGGCACTGAATGGGGAGTCAGGAGGGATGAGTTCTCCTGCTGGCTCTGACATTTACCTGCTTGTATAAGTCAGTTCACATCTCTGCTTTCCCTCCTTTGCCTGTCCTGTCTATTTAGATTGTAAGCTCTTTGGGGGCAGGGACTATCTGTACATGCCTAACACAATTGTTGGTTGAGTCTTCAAGGCTCTACTGCAATATAAATACATAATAATGGACAGTAAACACATGTTAGGTGGTCATTGTGTAATTAATTTCCCCATTGAACTTTCCAAAGGTAAACTAGATGCACTAATGATGTGGAGGGAGGGTTGTGTGAACTCCTTGTTAACAAAGAAGACTTTTGAGCCAAGTAACTGAGAATGACAGCTAGCATTCAGTTAAGAAATGAAAGTAAGTACTCAGTAAGTACTCCTTGTGGAGATACCCTTGACAATGAAAACCAATAGCTACAACTGAAAAGAGTATGCAGCTAGCCTCTGCTTTGGCAGCATGGCAATGTGGGTGGGGGGAACATGAAGATTCCCCTGTACAGCATTTTATAATTGCAAGCAAACATCTGACTAACTCTCTCCACAATCCTCAGACCAGCCCTGTGCATAGTGACATGATAACCCCAGAGGGGAATTAGCTATAATTGTGGGGAGACAGCATACTGTGTTTTATATCAACTCCAGAATGCTACATTTTGCTCCCCAAAGTAGTAGGTGATCAGATTGTTGTGGACCAACTTTTTGCTTAGAGAAAGTAAGTCAGCTTGGGGATGCAGTAATAATCCTTTCGGACTGTGCCAACAAGGGTGCAAACCCTTTATATTGGAAATCTGTGCTTTGCCTTATTCACAAATCGTAAAACAGAAGCTCTTAAAATTAACCTCCAGCATGTTTAAGGTTTGAAAGTTGAAGGCTTCATCTACATTACAAAGGATCCACTTACAACATGGTTGGCCCCTGACCTAGTGAAGATGGGAATTAACAATGTTGTAAAGTGTTGCATAACCAGGCTTAAAGCCTTGGATATGTGAGATTTGTGGTTATGTTGGGCATGTGGGTGGGGGGAACCCACATGGGGGGAGGGATAGCTCAGTGGTTTGAGCATTGGCCTGCTAAACCCAGGGTTGTGAATTCAATTCTTGAGGGGGCCACTTGGGGATCTGGGGCAAAATCAGTACTTGGTCCTGCTAGTGAAGGCAGGTGGCTGGACTCGATGACCTTTCAAGGTCCCTTCCAGTTCTAGGAGATGGGATATCTCCATTAATTAATTATGTCCAAGGCTGTAGCATTCTTATAACAAAGTTAGTTAAAAATCTGTAGTTTGGCTGAGATTTATACTGTAACTGGATTGCCTGACAAGGTTACATTTGTTTGCAGTGTTGTTGTAGCCATGTCGGTCTTAGAATAGGAGAGACACAGGATGGGTGAAGTAATATCTTTTACTGGACCGACTTCTGTTGGTGGAAGGGACAAGCTTTTGAGCTTCACAGAGCTCTTCTTCAGGTCTGGGGAAGGTAACCAGAGTGTCTAAGCTAAATACAAGTTGGGACAGATTGTTGAGCATAACGGGTTCACGCATGCTGTAGGAGACCACTCACAAAGAAAAACGAAAGAGACAAGAACACCATCACCCACGGGCAAACATTTTTCACAAAGTGATCACTCCATATCTGATCTATCTGTCCCCATCCTCAAAGGAAACCTGCACAACACCTTCAAAAGATGAGCCTGGGAACTTAAATTCATAACTCTGCTGAACACGAAAAACAATGGTTTTATGGCTCATTATGGCAATGTGTAACACAATCTACTGCCTGCCTCCTTCCCTTCATTCCCTTCTCCTGCAGCATGGGTGAACCCCTTATACTTAAACTGCCCCAACTTGTATTTAGCTTAGATGCTCTGGTTACTTTCCCAGATCTGAAGACGAGCTTGGTGAAGCTCTAAAGCTTTTCCCTTCCACCAACAAAAGTTGGTCCAATAAAAGATATTATCTCACCCACCTTGTCTCTATCAAGGTTATATTTGAACACCAAGTAGCAGAACCATTGGGGCAGCATAGATGTCAATAATGATACCGAGGTAGCAGAACATGTGAGACAAGTTTCTAAGCATCACTTAGCAAGGCAAAGCTACATAATGGGAACAATGTCATCATTAACATTATCATCATCCTGGCTGACAATGTTCACACCCACAGCAGAATAGTGTCATTTATCAAGATGTCAGGGTGGCACAGTGCTGATAGCCCCAGTCTCCCGCTTTGAGCTTTAGAGGGAGAAGGGCCAGTCTCATCCCCATGTTTCTGTGAATGCTAGTTGTAGTTTGGACTTTGTAGATATGACCTTCTGGAAGGTAGTAACCCTTGTCAACACCTAATCATGTCATCAAGTACATTTTTGAAGTTGTAAGTAGTGTTATTCTTCGCTTATGTAGGTCTCCTCTTTGCTTTGGGCATCAAACTTGCTGTATTACACTTTACTAAAGATGGTGATTATTTGGGAATAAACCTGTAATCCATTTATTTATTGCAGTCATTTCTGGCCATACCCCATCTTCCGGGCATCTTGAAAGGTACATACCGTCCCAGGAGTAAGCGCCCCATCCATAGAAGACTATGTTTTCTCTTATTTTCAAGTAGTTATCTATGACTGTGAAAAGCAGAGATGGCCCTCTGCTGCACAGTTTGGATCTGGATCCAATGTATGATAAAGATAAAAGGCCAGACACATAGGGTCCGTTTTTTTTAAGTATTTAGGTCCCTAAAGATTCAGATAGACATCTAGTGGGATTTTCAAAAGTGCCAAGATGCCAATCTTCCACTGATTTCAATACCAGTTAAGTGCCTAGGTGACGAGGGTATTAAAATATAGGGATGTGCTTCTGGTCTCTCTCTAGAAGTGCTGTTTGTTTTGAAAAGGGGCATTACTGATCATGGAGAGCGCTAGGAGTGGCAGCTGAATGTAGTGAGATAACGTGAGGCAAATGAATATAGAGTAATTTATTTATTTTTAGGAATGAAAATATCATTTGAGAAAATAATTGGCAAAATGTTTTTAGCCAGGTGTGGTAGATTGAATAGTTAGGAATGTGTCTATTGCCAGCAGAAATGAGAGCTGATGCTGTGTGGTTAAGCTCTTATTCCTTTGGGGAGGGGGGTAGCATCTCAGTGACACGACAACACTGAATGTTGTTGATTATCTCACACTGGGATGGTAATTCCTAAACAGACTTTTGTAGATCTGAGCCATGTCAGAGGATGACATTAAAGCCTATTGGAGACCACGGTTTCTAAGGGTATGTCTATACTGCAAGTAGACACCTGCAGCTGGCTTGTGTCAGATGACTCATGCTCGTGTGGCTCAGGTTAAAGGGCTATTTCAGGGATCGGCAACCTTTGGCACGCGGCCCATCAGGGAAATCCGCTGGTGGGCCAGGACGGTTTGTTTCCCTCCAGCGTCCGCAGGTTCGGCCGATCGCAGCTCCCACTGGCCTGGAACGGCGAACCGCGGCCAGTGAGAGCTGCGATCGGCCGAACCTGCGGACACTGCAGGGAAACAAACCATCCCGGCCAGCCAGTGGATTTCCCTGATGGGCCGCGTGCCAAAGGTTGCCGATCCCTGGGCTATTTAATTGCAATGTAGATGTTCGGGGTTGCAGCCCAAGCTCTGGGACCCTCTCCACCTAGCAGTGTCCTAGACCTATCCTCCAGCCCGTACCCGAATGTCTACACCGTAGTTAAACAGCCCCTTAGCTCAAGCCCTGCAAGCCCGAATCAGCTGGCACAGGCCAGCTGCATATCTTTAATTGCAGTGTGGACATACCCTAAGTAAAAATTTAGCCTGCAGGAGGATCAGAATTACTGAGCTCAGGTACAGGTATCGGGTATTTCTATGATGGTTTATCTCTAGCTCCAAATCAGACATGAATGAAGAAATGCATACCATAGCTTGAGAGCCTAAATGGTTGTATCATATCATGTATGTCAAATATAGACAGGCAGCATCACTCCTTTTTTCCACCTCTTCTAAGTCCTGTGTTCAATTAAGAATCCTTCAGTTACCAAGAGATACACGTTAAACTGCCTATGTATAGAAATGAAAACAAAGGAATATCTCCCTTATTGTATTTTTTTATTCATAATTTTAAATTTCCATTATTATGAAAAGTTGCTTTTGATTAGAAAAAGGTGAGTTCAGTGGCTTGTTTCACTTAAAAAGTATCAGTTTGTGTTTGCATTTCTTGACGTGGGATGTTATACTAAATTATTCATTTTTACGGAATGGAAATTAATTATTGTGTACGAAATCCCAAACACATATGGTCACAGTGCTGGTTAGATCTGCCTCCTGCTATGCTTCAGAGATTCAAATTTGGAGGTAGTATGTTATTTTCCATGCCAAGACCACCTATGGTTTTCAAGATATAAGTATCTGAAAATTAGCATTTTCACAAAGAGCACATGTTCCAGCTTTAGTATACACTGACTACTACCGTCTTGTAACTGCATCCATTAGAATGGATGTTAGTAGTCTATAAATGTAATTTCAGTTCTCCTAAAACATACTGACTGACTGCCCTTTTCTACATCTACCTTTAGCACTATATAATATCAATCTCTTCTTTGGAAAACCTTCAAAATGTCTCTTGACTGATAGTAATCAGTGGCACTAATTAATTTCAAGGGTCAGTTGTGAATGACAGGTTTGTCATGGTCAAGGACTCAATTATATATGACCAGGAAAGCATGCTGAAATGGTCAGTCATTCTGTGAAAATCAAAGAAAGCCAGTTCAGATGGGCGAGAATTCATGACTCTATGAATGCATCCAAGCCACTTTATGTCTGAAATTGAAGGTTCTCTTGTCATGAAGGTGCTCTGAAGAAAGAGGACAATGTAATTGCATTTTTAGCAATGGGGTCTATACACAGAAATTCCTCTTCCTTACATAGCTGTAAGGGAAGTCCCTCTTCAGAAACAAGTAGAACCAACAACTGTAACTCACTAGTTTTTATTGTGCAAACAAAATCAGATTAATTTCTAGTGTGCTCATTATATAATGTACACTTATTCCTTAAATCTTCACCAGTGCATCCATATGTCAAGTTATAACCAAAATAGGGAGAGGGAGATTCTGGATTAAATAGAAAAAATAGTGATAATTGTTTCCTGTTTGCCATTATATTGATTCAGCTTAGTGTCCTGATTTGTGTTCCCTGCAATATGTAACTAAAAGAAGAGTGAAGAAAAAGGAATATACTCAAGGGATCTATTCTTCCTTCCAAGAAAAGAGTAGTTCATGATTTTTATGCCAACACACTCATTGATAAAGACTTATGTTGAAAGTATTCTAATCAAACACATCAGTGAATGTTCATTGCATAAGGCTTTTATAATTTTATGCTATATATATAAACTCAGTTAAGTGGGTGCCTAAGGGAATAGATGTAGGAACAATATCTGGGAATGTTTACTGTAGGAATTCTTTAAAATCTTGTTAGACATTAAGGGTGAAAATGCTACTTGATTTACTCACTCAAGTAATCCCATTGGTATTCTCTGAGTTTAGCAACCAGGATTTGACCAACAAAGAACTTTTAAGAAATATAGCCAGTTACATTTTGCTCATTCATTTCTCTTACTCATTTCATAGAATCATAGAATCATAGAATATCAGGGTTGGAAGGGACCTCAGGAGGTCATCTAGTCCAACCCCCTGCTCAAAGCCGGACCAATTCCCAACTAAATCATCCCAGCCAGGGCTTTGTCAAGCCGGGCCTTAAAAACCTCCAAGGAAGGAGATTCCACCACCTCCCTAGGTAACCCATTCCAGTGCTTCACCACCCTCCTAGTGAAATAGTGTTTCCTAATATCCAACCTAGACCTCCCCAACTGCAACTTGAGAGCACTGCTCCTTGTTCTGTCATCTGCCACCACTGAGAACAGCCGAGCTCCATCCTCTTTGGAACCCCCCTTCAGGTAGTTGAAAGCAGCTATCAAATCCCCCCTCGTTCTTCTCTTCTGGAGACTAAACAATCCCAGTTCCCTCAGCCTCTCCTCATAAGTCATGTGCTCCACATCCTTCTTGTAGTGTGGGGCCCAAAACTGGACACAGTACTCCAGATGAGGCCTCACCAATGTCGAATAAAGGGGAACGATCACGTTCCTCGATCTGCTGGCAATGCCCCTACTTATACAGCCCAAAATGCCGTTAGCCTTCTTGGCAACAAGAGCACACTGTTGACTCATATCCAGCTTCTCATCCACTGTGACCCCTAGGTCCTTTTCTGCAGAACTGCTACCTAGCCATTCGGTCCCTAGTCTGTAGCAGTGCATAGGATTCTTCCGTCCTAAGTGCAGGAGTCTGCACTTGTCCTTCTTGAACCTCATCAGGTTTTTTTTGGCCCAATCCTCTAATTTGTCTAGGTCCCTCTGTATCCTGTCCCTACCCTCCAGCGTATCTACCACGCCTCCCAGTTTAGTGTCATCTGCAAACTTGCTGAGAGTGCAGTCCACACCATCCTCCAAATCATTAATAAAGTTATTAAACAAAACTGGCCCCAGGACCGACCCTTGGGCCACTACGCTTGAAACCGGCTGCGAACTAGACATGGAGCCATTGATCACTACCCGTTGAGACCGACGATCTAGACAGCTTTCTATCCACCTTACAGTCCATTCATCCAGCCCATACTTCTTTAATTTAATATAATTTGCCATCCATTACTTACTTATGATCCACCATCAAGGAGCATTTGAACCTCAGTATGATAAAATGTAACATATCACACCTTTATATGAGGCTTAGGCCCAGTGCCAAAAAAGAATCACTTTACCTCCACATAGAAGTCTTCTCTACGCACACATCTAGGTTTGTAGTTGTTATAAGAGGGGAAGGACCCATTAAGTCACCAAATCTATCCCCCACAGAAATACAGGAGAATACAATCCTACAGATGAGATATCTATTATTAGCCAAATAGCCTGATGCACATAGAAAACATGTACAAATATGAACATTAGAATTTCTAGATGCTGGTAGGTCTGTACCAGAAATCTTATAAGAAAGGCTGTTCTCACAAAATTTCAAGCCACATGAGACTCAATTAGTTCAGACACTAAGTCTGGTATGCATTGTATACTTACCCAAACCAAATTGAATCATTGTTTCTTTTGATTATCACACATCACTGTTAAAGAAATTAGACATGACCTACATGCTGCATTTCTTTATCATGCATATAAGATCTTTTTGATAATAAGTGAGCAATTAGAGAATGTATTTATGCAAGACTAGAGAAAGGAGATAAATATTTGACTTAAGTGATCCATTGTACATAGAACTGTGCAGAGGATGGAAGTTATGTTTTGCAAAAGCTTTAGAGATTTTGAAAGTTGGCTTCTTTCCAAATCAGAGCAAAACCTGCAAATTTCAAAATGTTCCATGAAGGAAAATTCTGAAAAAAATAATTGGCTTGATTGAAATGTTTTGTTTTGATATTTGAAACATTTTGTTTCAATTTTGCCTTTTTAAAAAATGGTGTATTATAGTATATAAAATAAACTGAAATGAAAAGTAGTCTCAAAATAAAAAAAAGGGAATGTTTCATTATGAAAATGTTGAAATAGGACATCTCAACATTGTTGGAACTTTTTCTCTAGTTTTCTTCTGAAACAAAATTTTGGCAATATCAACTCTATCTCACAAAGCATTTTAATTTAGTATTCTTATAATCACAAGAATAATTATCTTCCATCTTTAGTACAAGTACAATAGGCTGTACAGAGCAGTGTAAAATATGTATCTGAGGGGCTTTAACCACTGGACAATAAATATCAGCTCTCTCAGGCTAGGTGTCTCAGTGAAAGACCTTAGCAAAACAGAATAGAAAAGTCCATGTAAGTGATTATAGATTTAACAGTAAACCAGAGTAATTTGTACATCTGCTATTTCTAATCGATCCATCAAAAACATTAATAAGTAGGTTGAAATGAAAAAAATTGAAGGTAGATCAGTAACAGGAATACGCAATTCATGGTTATTGACAGCCCCTATTAAGCATGCTACCAATGTTATCTAGTGTGAATTAATAGCTTCCAAAGCTCTAGGGATTCATCAGTGTGACCGTAAAAAATAGAAATAGTTGTCTCTAAAAAAATAATTTTCTTCTGACCGTACATTCTGTCAAACATGAAAACTAACACCCCAGTTTATGCAATACAGAACGAAAATGAATAGTTCAGTGACCAGATTTGTAAGCCAATTTCATGAGTTTTGAACTCAGAGTTATCAGTACAGTTCACATCAAGTTGTCTTAATAAAAAGTTAAGACAAGAGTCCAGGGATGTACAACATTTCATCCAAACTCAAGAAGCTGCTAGTTCAGTCCTCTACACATAATTGATTGTATCTCCCCTCACCATTTACATTCATTTATTGTCAATCACAAGATACATTTGCTATTTAAAACTTATAAATAAAAAAAACACCAACTATCCCCATCTGCCCCTTAATCTAACCACATGCAAATGCCCAGTTTCTTATAGGTGTTGCAGCATAAGTGTATCTTTTGTTTGTAAATTGAATTGGATACCTACAGATTTATACAGTTTCTCTGATAAAAATAACTGATTTTTTAATTAAATTATTTTTAAAATATAGATACCTTTCTCATGATACAGGTGCATAGCAGTCATTCATTTCAATGGGGGTAGCATGTGTTATTTATTGTTTTTTTTAATTCTATTGAAGTAGCACCTAAACACCACAACCAGGTTATGCTCCATTGTGCTAGGAGCTGTACAAACCTAATGGCAATCCTTGCACCATGGAATTTACAATCTTTGTATGGAAGGAGGTATAGAACTGTGTTATTTCTTTTCTGATTGAATATTTGATTCACTTATTTTAAATCATTCCATGGACATCATATTTAATGGAAGGAACCAAAGATGGACACCAATGCTTGCAAATATGGGCCAGAGAGGGGTCAGGGCCACAAATCATCCTGGACAAGTGTGTCTAGTCAAGTGGAGAGGAGTTAAAATTATTGGGTGAAATCTTTGCCAAACTGAAGTCAATGGTAAAACGTCCATTGATTTCAATATGCTCAGGATATCATCCATTGTGCATAACTAGATGTGTTATGGGTTCAGAACAGCATATTTGATTCTTGATACATCATATACTACAGTACAGAACTAGCATGAACTGATAGTAAAATCATTACACAATCTAATGGCCTGTTCCAAACAGGAAAGGCTCCCATTGACATTAGTGGGGTTTGGATCAGGACTTAAAACTGATACTTAAAATATTTAAGCCCAGGAGTTGAAGAGCCAAACTTGCTCAACAGTTAGGCCTAAGCAGTGAGCAGCATGAGAAACTATGGTGATGAGCACATTAAAAATATTGAGACAGAGAGAGAAAGAAAAAGGTTGATAGATAAGTAACAAGGTTACATGGTATCAGTCTATAGGTGATGTATATTAGAAGCCAGCAGGTGCATGGAAGCATGCAGTACCTTATTAATTTTCATTTTATTTGGGAAATTGGTATATTTCCAAACCATTGGGCCAACATGCTATCGTTCACATCTGATCCATGAGAGCAGGATTAAATATGCCTGCCATCAACACTTATATTTGTTTATTAACATGTAAACTGATAGCATTGTGTATAAACAAAACAATTATTATTTGGGTATGATATGCTAAGACATTAGTTTTCCTAGCAGAGCACAAGCTCTCGTAAGTGTAGGTATTTTGTTTTCTTTTCCTGAGGTAAAATAGCCCAGCTTTACAGAGTCCAAGTACCAGTGAACCAGTTTAGTCAAACAGCAGGTAGAATAATCAGGCATTAGGTAGTGATCATACTAATGATCAGGCAATGTAAGTAAGTGGAGAACTAGCAATACACAGCTGACACCAGAGTTGTAAAGAGCCATCCCTATCTGCTTTCACCATATTAATTTAAAACTTTACTGGAGACAGTGCTGGCCAATGCCACCTTATCAGCAAATTTAGAGGGTGACAGCCTGTGCTGAAAAGTGAAATAGCCTGTAATTTGCTCTGCTGGTACTTTGTCAGCCAAATAGAGAGCAGGGTGTTCAGACTGTTTCTAATTCCAATACCAGCAGGTTGTGGCTAGCAATCAGTCATGAAACAAAAGGGGCTACAAGTCTACCTGTATTTACCTAGATCGTTACACTCCAAAGGGGAAAATTATGAACTAGTAGTAAAAGTTATTTGTGTGGAATGTTTTTCCTTCACTACTTTCTTATACTGAATGTACCATACTGTTTGGGAATAGTCTGTTTACAATTGTGCTCGCTTTACAGGACCAGATCCTCAGGTAATATAAATCAGTGAGGTCAAGGGAGCTACTCTAATTTACACTAGCTAGGCGCAGTGTATTTTTCACTATAATCTTTCAAATGTGGATGTCCAGTTTTGAGAACTTGGTAGAGCAGAACATATGATATAATCTGTAACTTGAAATAACAGCTAATTGAGTCATTCAATGCCTTTTCATTAGATTTAAGAGACTATGACCCACCCAGAAATGAGAATAGTATGATAGCATTTCATAAAGCACAAGTGAGTTACATATTACAAAAGCACCACAACAAAATTGAACAGGCACAATCTCAGTATGAGCCTGTAGGCTATTTTGCACTAAGTTCTGTCAATGATACAGCCTGGATGTGGCAGTAGTTTAGATACCAAGTCTAGATCACTTTCTGGACTTGGTTGTTAAGGGAGAAGGCAATCACAGTTCACACTGTATGTCACTGTAAAAATACATGTGTGTTAAGCCAAGAATGGACAGTCATTCTATGTTGATTCCCTAAGAGCCAAAACATATATTTTAAATCTCTGTAAAGAGCCCAAAGAATTGGAGAGACAAAGCAAGAGATTAATGGATCATTTTAGGCATCTAATGAGAATGAGGGTATATCTTAGACACAGGTCATAAAACTGGCTCAAGAATGACAACAATACATAATGACTGTGCAAAGGAGTCCCCATTATCAAGCTAATAGTCAGGAAAAGATAGATGAGGATGGCACAGTATTCACAGGCAGCCCCTTGTGTATCATTTTTTAAATTAATTCTTAACATGCAGAGCTGTAAAAAAGATGATTTGTTGAGACCTAGAGATGATTTCTTTCTTAGATACTTCTGTGTTTTCAATACGGCTGATGACGTGGTTTCTTCTTAATACATGTCCTCAGCGAATAGATACACTACAACAGTTTCCAATGAGTTAGTGAAGCCTACTTTGTGTGTGTTTCAACAAACAACTGAACATGTTGTACTGTACTAGCCTGGCTTCATATACTATACAGTGAATAATATATAAAGGTGTGAGATATGCACACGGAAGTGCTGAGAATGTTCTTTATTTCCTGGATCTAATCATCTTATGTGGCTGAGAGTTACAGCATTCTACCCTGACCACGTGGTCAATCTCTGTTGACTCCAATGGCTATAGTTACATATGTGAGAATCCTTAATGTGCGTGCCCATTAAACACATGAGAGTTTTCATATTAAGAAATGGTGACGTGGACACTGCAAATACAGGGATACATTGTGCCATTAAGGCACAGGCTCCGTGTGGGAGCTGTGCAGAACTGCAAAGCCCAAGGGAAAGTGCTGAGAGGCATTGTGCTGTGGCACTGCCCATTCGGAATTGGCTCATGCTGCAGCAACACAAACCAGACCTAAAAGAGGCCTCTGAGCCTTCCCGCACCATTGGGAATCCTCAGGTGGTGTAAAGCTGGCTCCATGGGCTTTATTCTATCCCTTCTGCTGCAGCAAAGAACATGGGGCTCCTTGCATGCTCCCTTCCCCCATGCAAGGGCCAAGACAACCTGCCCCCTGGCTAGTGCATTTAACTGAAATATTTGGAGGATTTTTTTGGACTATAACTACAGCCCTTTTACTAGAGAAATGGGGGAAGAAACCTCCAGCACGTACACAGTACATACCATGGGGCTGATCCTACTTGCCTTTCTCACTTGACTTCAGTGAGACGAGTCATATAGGTGAGCAGGATTTGGCTTTTTATGCACACAGACCCCACTGCAAAGGCCTTTCACTGACTTCAGGCCTATGTTGCGCATTGTTAAGAATAAAGCAAAATGAGGGCATTGTCTTCTAATGCTGGTTTATGCCAAGCAAAACGTAAGCACAATGTAAAAAACTTCAGGGGGGGAGGGATAGCTCAGTGCGGGGGGAGGGATAGCTCAGTGGTTTGAGCATTGGCCTGCTAAACCCAGGGTTGTGAGTTCAATCCTTGAGGGGGGCCAGCTAGGGTTCTGGGGCAAAAAAAATAGTTGGGGATTGGTTCTGCTTTGAGCAGGGGGTTGGACTAGATGACCTCCTAAGGTCCCTTCCAACCTCAATATTCTATGATCCAGAGAGTTTGTCAGACCATGAAATAAAATTTAAAACCCTTGAATAAAGGTTTAGACCCATCAGGGAAACACAATTTAAAGGGTTGGTCCAATTATTTTATCATCATGTTTTGAATACTTCTAGTGTTGTTCATAATCTCCATTTATAGCACAGGATGAAAAATGAAAATTGGGCCTTCCACTGTTGTCCTCTTCCACTTACAGAATATTGTGTATTCCTGACTTTCTAATGCAGCAAACAATCAATATGGCTTTCTGCGTGTTTACTTACAGCCTGATCCTACTATTGATCTGCACTCAAAGCTCCTTTTCATTTCAGTGGGAGTCTCATATATGTAAGGACAGCAGGACTCAGTCCTAATGAGTTTCTGCATCAGCATTATCCATTCTATATGCAGGATTATGTACAATACTGGGAATAGTGTCAGCCAGCTAAATGCTGCTGCATGGCAGCAGAGGGAGCCACACATTTTTTATTAGTGTGACCCACTAAAATAGCCCTTGGCACTAACCTATTAACCCGTGTGCTAGATGGGCCAAGGAAAAGAGTTGCTAGAAATTCAGAGCAACATCCAGTGGTTAAAGGAGACCTGGGAAAGGGATACAAATAAATGTATATTTCCACTTTATTCTGACTCAGTTGTGTGTTTTGTTATGGGCCCTTTTGATATTCTCTGATGAGTTGGACACGGTGTTTGATGCATTCTCATATATACTTGAAGTTTGCCTGTTTTCCCAAATTTGGCACTTAAATCCTAAGGAACTTCCAGGGGTAACTGAAGCTAATTTCATATCTCCTGTCTTTGGGTGAAGCAAGCTTCAGGAGAAACATTTTTAGGCTCTCATCCTGCAACTTCATGCCAACCCCAAATGTTCAAAACACCAAGATGTAGGACCTATAATATCATGAGATTGGCTTAAATATCATAAGGCTTTTTAAAAATAATAAATTTTGGATTGTTTGTATTTACCTTGTGGTTTCTGAACCTTTAGGGTTTGCTGAGGTCAGGTTTTCATGTTTTTCTCTGCAATTATAAGGGCTAGACACTCTTTTTAAAAAGCTGGGATTCTCAGGTATTCAGGCGAATACAGCAGCGGAAGCTATAAGTGAGGTTTTTACTCATGAAAGCTTATGCCCAAATAAATCTGTTAGTCTTTAAGGTGCCACCAGACTCCTTGTTGTTTTTTGTAGATACAGACTAACACGGCTACCCCCTGATACTTGACACCAGTTATCATAAGACCAGGCAATACCGGGACTGTTGTGCCAGCATTGAAGCACTCACAACAGAAATTGCAGGACCAAGACTTTAGTCAAGATCCAAGACAAAAGAAAATACTAACCCATCACTAATTTACCTCAAGTTAAATGGACAAACAGGCTAAGCAGTACCCAAATATCACAGTCACAGTTATTTTAAGGAGTACTTGCTTCTTATATAAAGAAAATACATTAGCATTCAGCAGAAATTGTCAATATATGCTTATTGCAAATACTGTTCAGAAAAAAGTCTGTACACTGGTCAAATATATTTATAATGAGGGACAGATTTTCTGTGGGTTGTGGAAACAATATGTGCACCTTCTTGGAAAACCCCAAAAAAGCCCACATCTGTGCATGTAACACATACAGCCAGTCAAGTATCCCTGTCTATGATGCTATATTTATTATATTACAAAGTCAGTGGGAGTCTATGCATTGACTTCAAAGGGCTTTGGATCAGGCTACAGCTGACTGAAAAATTGTAAGTATTTTCCATGAAACAAAAGAGATAATTTCCATGTAATTTTTGGGTTCTTTGATGAAAAAATTAAAATGAAAAAACCCTCAATATTCATTTTTTGGAGTGGTCTTTACTTCAACACCCTTTTCCTTCATTCCTTTTGGCAACTGGAAATGGAACAGGAAATTAGAAAAAAAGAGAAAAATGTGAAAAGGGGAGAAAAAGAAAGGAAATATTCATACTAAAAATTGTTGGTTTCCTTTTTTCATTAAAAAACTGAAGAAATCAATGAAAACATTTTCTCTGTCAACCATAGATAAGTTTTTGTTAAGCTTATTATTTTTATAAATGTCACAATAATATTTAAGACCCTAATCCTGCAATCACTTATACACATTTAAGTTTCAGCACATGACACTTCCATTGAACCACTGGCACTAGTCGCATACTTAAAGGTAAGCACATCCATAACCAAAGCACTTCATCTTTAAAATCCAAGGGCTGGATTCTCTGTTGATGTAAGTCAGTGTAGCATCTTTGACTTCAGCAGAGCTGTACTGATTAACACTAGCTGAGGATCGGCCCTAAAATGCATCTATTATCTGCCTGGAATATGTAAAATTATTAATTAACATGAGGACCTAATTGCAGTAATGTTCCATTGCTTGTGTTTTCCAGACCTCAGAAGGACTACAGGTTTTCCATCCTACCATAAATAGTCAGTCCTAAAAGTATAGATTGTTTAGATAAAAAGGTCAATGAAACAGAAATAGCTCTCTAAGTAGGGTTATAACATTGTCATGAAAGGCTTGATCAGGTGTAGTTACAGCAAGAAGGAAAAAAGCGGAAATATTATTTATGTATGTATTTATTTTTAAGTCACAAGCATTGATTTGTACCCAAAAGACCATTAAAATTTTCTGTAGTAGTTGTGAAAAGAACAATGCACAGGCTGTGAGAACAGTTAATGCTTTGGACATGGGGGTTGCCATATTGTAGCCCCTATAAACTTAATTAACCCAGCTCTCCAAATATTTATAAAGACCTTGTATTCTACCTATGAGGAAGGGGAAAGTAAAGAGGAAAACACATATAAGGCCTTAGCCCTGGTCTACACTACGAGTTTAGGTCAAATTTAGCAGCGTTAGATCGATTTAACCCTGCAACGTCCACACGATGAAACCATTTTTGTCGACTTAAAGGGCTCATAAAATCGATTTCTGTACTCCTTCCCGATGAGGGGATTAGCACTGAAATCGACATCGCCAGGTTGAATTTGGGGTAGCGTGGATGCAATTCGACGGTATTGGCCTCTGGGAGCTAGTCCAGAGTGCTCCATTGTAACCGCTCTGGACAGCACTCTCAACTTAGATGCACTGGCCAGGTAGACAGGAAAAGCCCCACAAACTTTTGAATTTTATTTCCTGTTTGGCCAGCATGGAAAGCTGATCAGCACAGATGACCATGCAGAGCTCATCAGCAGAGGTGACCATGGAGTCCCAGAATCGCAAAAGAGCTCCAGCATGGACCGAATGGGAGGTACTGGATCTGATCGCTGTATGGGGAGACAAATCCGTGCTATTAGAACTCCATTCCAAAAGACAAAATGCCAAAATATTTGAAAAAATCTCCAAGGGCATGAAGGACAGGGACCTGCAGCAGTGCCATGTGAAACTTAAGGAGCTCAGGCAAGCCTACCAAAAAAACCAAAGAGGCAAACAGCCGCTCCGGGTCAGACTCCCAGACATGCCGCTTCTATGATGAGCTACATGCAATTCTAGGGGGTGCCCCCACCACTACCCCACCCCTGTTCATGGACTCATGCAAGGGGGGAGTCTCACACAACAGGGATGAGGATTTTGGGGATGAGGAAGATGAGGAGGAGGCGGCGGATGAGGGTAGCACACAGCAGGCAAGCAGAGAAAGCGTTCTCCCCGACAGCCAGGAAATGTTGATCACCCTGGAGATAATACCCTCGCAACCCTCCCAAGGCGGGCTCCCGGACCTTGAAGGCGAAGAAGGCACCTCTGGTGAGTGTACCTTTGTAAATATAATACATGGTTTAAAAGCAAGCATATTTAATTATTAATTTGCCCTGAAGACTTGGGATGCATTCGCGGCTAGTACAGCTACTGGAATGCATTCAAGCAACATCCGTTCTTTATCTCTCTGTGTTATCCTCAGGAGAGTGATATCATTCATGGTCACCTGGTTGAAACAGGGAAATTTTATTAAGGGGACATTCAGAGGCAAAATGCGACCTTGTACCGAAAGCACATGTGCTATGTAATGTTAACAGCTTGGTTCACCATGAAAGATTCTACCCATTGTTCTCTAAAAAATGTCTCTTTTTAAATACTACTCTCCCATTTTTTCCCTCCCACAGCTGCAAATGTTTCAACACTCCCCCTATCATCTCCGTCCCAGAGGCTAGCGCAGATAAGGTGACAAAAAAAATGCACTCGTGATTAAATGTTCTCTGAGCTCATGCAGTCCTCCCACACTGAAAGAACTCAACAAAATGCGTGGAGGCAGACAATGTCAGAGTCCAGGAAAGCACAAAATGAAGGCAAGGACAGGAAGGATGCGCGAGAGGACAGGTGGCGGGAGCAAGAGGAGAGGTGGCAGCAGCATGATGAGAGGAGGCAGGATGCAATGCTGAGGCTACTGGAGGATCAAACTGATATGCTCCGGTGTATGGTTGAGCTGCAGGAAAGGCAGCAGGAGCACACCGCCGCTGCAGCCCCTGTATAACTGACCGCCCTCCTCCCCAAGTTCCATATCCTCCTCACCCAGATGCCCAAGAACGCGGGCACCCAACCACTCCACCACAGAGGACTGCCCAAGCAACAGAAGGCTGGCATTCAATAAGTTTTGAAGTGCAGTGTGGCCTTGTCCTTCCCTTCTCCCCCACCCCACCCGGTGCTTCCCTTCTCCCCCACCCCTCCCGGGCTACCTTGGCAGTTATCCCCCTATTTTTGTGACAAATTAATAAAGAATGCATGAATTTGAAACAACAATGACTTTATTGCCTCTGCAAGCAATGATCGAAGGGGGGGAGGTCTTGGTTGGCTTATAGGGAAGTAGAGTGAACCAAGGGGGCGGGTTTTCATCAAGGAGAAACAAACAGAACTTTCACACCGTAGCCTGGCCAGTCATGAAACTGGTTTTCAAAGCTTCTCTGATGTGCAGCACGCCCTGCTTGCTCTTTTAACCACCCTGGTGTCTGGCTGCGCGTAATCAGCGGCCAGATGATTTGCCTCAACTTCCCACCCAGCCATAAACATCTCCCCCTTACTCTCACAGATATTGTGGAGCACACAGCAAGCAATAATAACAATGGGAATATTGGTTTTGCTGAGGTCTAAGAAAGGCAGTAAACTGCGCCAGCGTGCTTTTAAACATCCAAATGCACATTCTACCACCATTCTTCACTTGCTCAGCCTATAGTTGAACAGCTCCTGACTACCATCCAAGGTGCCTGTGTATGGCTTCATGAGCCATGGCATTAAGGGGTAGGCTGGGTCCCCAAGGATAAAAATAGACATTTCAACATCCCCAATGGTTATTTTCTGGTTTGGAAAGTAAGTCCCTTGCTGCAGCTGTTCAGACAGACCAGAGTTTCTGAAGATGCGAGCGTCATGTACCTTTTCCACGCTGATGTTGGTGAAACGTCCCTTGTGATCCACCAGTGCTTGCAACACCATTGAAAAGTACCCCTTTCGGTTTACATACTGGCTGCCAAGGTGGTCCGGTCCCAAGATAGGGATATGGATTCTGTCTATCGCCCCACCACAGTTAGGGAATCCCATTGAAGCAAAGTCATCCAGAGTCACTACCCTTGATAGCAGCAGCTCAGTGATTGCGTTGGCTACTTGGATCACAGCAGCCCCCACAGTAGATTTGCCCACTCCAAATTGATTCCCGACTGACGGGTAGCTGTCTGGCATTGCAAGCTTCCAGTGGTTTGAGCATTGGCCTGCTAAACCCAGGGTTGTGAGTTCAATCCTTGAGGGGGCCACTTAGGGATCTGGGGCAAAATCAGTACTTGGTCCTGCTAGTGAAGGCAGGGGGCTGGACTCGATGACCTTTCAGGGTCCCTTCCAGTTCTATGAGATAGGTATATCTCCATATATTTGTGAACTGTGAGGGCTTCTCTCATCTTGGTATTCTTGCGCTTCAGGGCAGGGGAAAGCAAGTCACAAAGTTCCATGGAAGTGCCCTTATGCATGCGAAAGTTTCGCAGCCACTGGGAATCATCCCAGACCTGCAACACTATGCAGTCCCACCAGTCTGTGCTTGTTTCCCAGGCCCAGAATTGGCATTCCATGGCATGAGCCTGCCCCATTGCCACCAGGATGTCCAAATTGCCGGGGGGCGGTACTTTGAGAGAAGTCTGTGTCCATGTCCTCATCACTCTCGTCACCATGCTGCCATCACCTCCTCACCTGCTTTTGCAGGTTCTGGTTCTGCACATACTGCAGGATAATGCGCGAGGTGTTTACAATGCTCATAACTGCCACGGTGATCTGAGCGGGCTCCATGCTTGCTGTGGTATGGCGTCTGCAGGAGAGCAGAGTTGCAGCGGAAGCAGTGGATGACGGAATAGATATTTATAGAGATGCCACGAGAATAGATATTTATAGAGAACGAAGAGAGGACCTGCGAGGTGGATTCATGAGAGCAGGAAAGCAGAGTTGCAGCGGAAGCGGGAGCCTATGACAGCCAACATGGAGAAATTCGCTATTGATCGAGACAAGAGCAGGAGAGCAGAGTGGCAGCGGAAGCTGTGGTTGGATGGCCAGTTTTGCCAACCTATTGCACTGTTTGCTGCCAGCAGCACCAGGACACAACAGCGGTGGTGTCCCTTAGCTGAGCTGAATGGGCTGCACGCTTGCCGTGCTATGGCGAGACAAGAGCAGGAGAGCAGAGTTGCAGCGGATGCCATGAGAATAGATATTTATTCAGAATGACGAGAGGACTTGCGAGGTGGATTCATGGCACAAGGAGAGCAGAGTGGCAGCGGAAGCGGTCGTTCAATGACAACGGTTAGCAGTCCTACTGCACTGTCTGCTGAAAGCAGTATGGCACCCGCACAGAAAAAAGGCGCGAAATGATTGTCTGCCGTTTCTTTCATGGAGGGAGGAGTGACTGATGACATGTACCCAAAACCACCCACAACAATGCTTTTGCCCCATCAGACATTGGGAGCTCAACCCAGAATTCCAATGGGCGGCAGAGACTGCAGAAATTGTGAGATAGCTACCCACAGTGCAACGCTCCGAAAGTCAATGCTAGCCACGGTACTGTGGACGCACTCCGCCGACTTAATGCGCTTAGTGGGGACACACACAATCGACTGTATAAAATCGCTTCCTAAAAAATTGACTTCTATAAATTCGACCTAATTTCATAGTGTAGACATACCCTTAGAGAAGTGAAATTCTATCTGCCCTGGTCCTTTGCTTTCCCAGTGCTAATAGCAATCAGTATCCATATACTGCAGCACTTTTCATGTTCAAAACCGTTAATCTTCACATCTCCTCTGTGGCTTTGGTAAATTAGCAGTGTTGTCAAATTCCATGTCACTACATTTAGGTCAATAATTATACATAGAATAACCCACTTCTACCATTTTACAAATGGGGAAACCATCAGAGAGGTAAAGTGACTTGGCCAAGCCAATGGAAGGAAATCAGTATCAGAGCTAGGACTAGAACTCATGAGTTTCTGGTTCCATCTTTTGTTCTTGTTATTCTCACCGTGCTCCTTATCTCCATTTCCTTCTAGTGCAATTTTTGGCAGCTTTCAAAGCATCCCAGTTTCCATCTTAACTGGAATAATACTTAGGGCCTGATTGTGAAACCCTTACTCATATGAGCAGCTGTTACTCAAGCAAGTGGCCCCACTGAGTATAGGAGGACTACTTGCGTGCATTGCTATACATTGTCACAGCACCAATGAAATCAACCTTTCATGTAATTTTGCTTGGAAAAAGATCCCAACAATAACATGCGCTTAAATTATGGGGAAAGTGACCATGAACCCCACCAAGTAGTTTGAAAACTTTATGCAAAACTTCTAATTCCATGAGGTTCATGGATATCTACTGTATATTAAGAAGCATGAATATCATGTGGCTCTACACTTTCTTATAATGTCAGAATCACACCATTTTCTCTACTGCACAAACTCAGCACTTCTGTTCTATTGTCAAAGGGGTCATATTGTACTGTGAATGGGCCACAGAACTCTTTAAATACTTCAGTGTATCCATTTCAGTAAAACTGACCTATTTCTGTAAATGAAGAGTCCTCGTTTTCTCCCTGATACATGTGCAAGAATGCCTCACTAACAATTACTGAGGGTCATGAGCAAACAATTCCTACACCTACTGTACATAATAATTGCCTTCATATCCTTCTATGCCTCCCATTTGCAAACAATAGTCTGTATGATGATAATATCTCTATAGCTTACAATGCATACATATTAGTCTGGTATATACACAGATGTCCATGTGAAGTCAGCATTGATCATCAAAAGTTTATATATATATATATATATATATAGTTTCCAATGCCTCTGGCTGCATATTATTCCTGGCTAAATGTACATGGTTAAAAACCTCCTACATTACAGCATAAGGCCTTCTCGTATACTTAAAAAAAAGAAATTAAGTAGTCATAAGCATTAATAGTCTCTGTAGTGCTAAACTGAGATGATTTTGGAGTGTGATCTCACATAATATGGTTGCTTTAAGAGATGCTTCTTTGTAAACCAGAATTTTACATTGAGAATTATGAACTATTTTATTCCCATTTCTCTTAATCCTAAAATATGATAGACATGCACCCTCTCAAGCTGTTTTCTATAAAGTGTGTGTGTGTGTGTGTGTGTGTGTACGTGTTGTTAAGTATACATGCTTCTTGTATATAACACCTGTACTGTTTGCCAAACTGCTTCTCTCTCTCTATAGCTAATATACAGAAAAATAAATAAAATTAATTTAAAATGCATCCCATTTTGTATTCTGTACCTCAGAAAGCAAACTTAATTGTGCTTTATATGAAACACACTTAAAAACATATTGCATTATTAAAACATACCAGAAAGGGAAAGTAGTTATTTCACTTCCTTTGAGTATCCCACAGTCCTTTAATGCTTAAGGCTAAAATGCTAAAATACTGAAAACAGGTGTATCTTGACCCTCTCCAGATCTGATAGGATCTGACTGGATCAAAGGCCAAGGTCACTTGAGTCATAAGATTGGCTGAGTGATATTATTTTTGTCATGGTTCCAAATTGTTGAGTGGTAGGACTCTGAATCTGGCACATGAGAATCAAATGATATGATAGTCTAGTTATTAAATATGACAGATAGAAAAAGCTCTATGTTGCACAGCTACTCTGTGATTAGTACCCTATATTTTACAATGTCACTGTTCTGAATGTTGTAATACTTCCAAGACTCTTTCAAGAACTGATGGTTTTGAATTTAAAAGAAATAATAAAAGAAAAGCTAGATGAAATATAGCAACATCCCTGTTAGATTTCACAGCTTATTTTCCTAAACAGCACTGTAGTTCAATAATTCAACTGCAAAGCCAGTTCTCTTCCTCCAGTTTTTCTGAGGGATAAAAAAAAAAAGAGAGAGAGAGAGAGAGAGAGAGAGAAAGATTAACTGAATTTATGGATAAACTAGTATGAAGTACTGAGGAAAAAAGCAAAAAAGGTTTGATGTATCGCCTAATTTTCACTGCCATGCTTAAAGTCTGTCTCCATTTCCCTAAAGGAAACCTATGGTATATTAAAGCTGAATATTCAAAGGTGAATGAATCCCCCGTTCGCCCAGAAAGGTGAGAATAGCCATTTCACCCCAACTCCCCCTAATTTTTATATGTAAACAATTTCAGGGTAGTTTAGTGGTTAGTGTGGAGTAATGGCAAGTCACATAGCATATCAGCTTATGCATCTGTAAAGTGGGTATAAAATTACCTTCCTCCCAGGTGTGCTGTGAGGCTTCATAAGTCAATGTGTATAAAGTGTTTTGAAGTCCATTGATGAAAGATATTATGGCAGCATGAAGTATCATTCTAAATAGGCAATAAGAATGTCCATTTTTGCTCAAAAGATGTGGCTTTTGGTCCCCCTCTTTAAAAGTAGGCTCAAACTCCTAGTCAGAATCAGAAACAACCAAACCTACAGAGCACAACTCAATTGTCAGCATTAGATAACAGCACACAAATACCAAACCCATTGAGTAGCCATGCAAAAAATTAGAATGCAATCAGATATGGTTGCAATGAGTGGAGAAATAGGAGAAGTCTGTGACCATAGTATGTTAGCATAGGTTTAATTTCTAGTATGTAGCTGATGCATACAGAAAGCTAAGAAAATTATATTAGAAAAGAACGGAGAAGATGTGTTCACAACTTAGTGCTTTTGCTTGTTTCTTTTTAAAAGAAAGAAGAATGCTTTTCACAGAAAACAATAATCATAAAAGGACATGTCTGGACGGGCAATAGCAGCTACTGTACTTCAGACAAGAGCTGGAAGGAATGACGGTTTCTGTTATGAGTAGAAATGGGCCCCCTGGTCTCAAAGAATGTGTGCATGATGTATAATAGATACCTGTCTGATATAATTAATTATATTTTTCCTAAATTTAACATTGCCTGAAGGGTGAAATCATTTTGCTTGGTGAAATCCCTCATGCCACACAAAGTCTGTGAGCAAGCCAGATTTAATTGCTGTGATAAAACCACAAGAAAGACCAGGTTTGCATTAAATCTATAACCACATCTAGTGAAGAATAGCTTTAATCACCTTGGAAATGGTGACCACAAGATAATTAAAGGGAAAGTGTTCTCATTAGTAATTATCCTGGAATATCAAATCTCAGTTTATCGTGAAGTCCAATTTAAAATGTCTTGGCATGGTCTTAAACTTTTCCTCTATTTTTGAGGTTATGCATCTACTAGAACTTTTTACAGGAGGCTGGGAAAAGACTTGTGTGTCCTTGTGGAACTTCACAATCCACTATTGTGTTTACCTAGACAAGGAGGTCATTTACTGGGCCATTGACAATATGATCAAAGAAATGCAAGTAGCAATATTTACACTTTTGCTTTCTGTTCATTTTAGGACGCACTGAAAGCCATTGTCTTTCAATCCCAGGCTTCCTTCACCAGGAAGAGTAAATGGTGATAATACTTTGTTTTACTATACATTGTTTCCCCTACTACTAACACCACTATCTCATTATGACACCAGCATCAGCCCTTTGCCAAGTGGTAGCAGATGTCTGGGGTCTTGCAGGTTGACTTCCCAGTAGAGGAGAAATCATTGATGCAGAGCCTGAGTATATTCTAAGCATAGCTTAGAATTTTAACATATAAACCAGCTCTGGAACAGAGGTGGTCAAACAGCAGGCAGGGCAATCTCTTCCCTCAGGAATCTCAGTCCAACACTAAACCCACTTTCCAAGGGGCAACTTTGCCTTAAGGCAGTTTCAGAGTGGTAGCCGTGTTAGTCTGTATCAGCAAAAAGAACGAGTACTTGTGGCACCTTAGGCCTGGTCTACACTAGTGGGAGGAATCGATCTAAGATACGCAACTTCAGCTACGAGAATAGCATAGCTGAAGTCGACGTATCTTAGATCGACTTAGAATCACTTACTTTGCGTCCTCATGGCACGGGATCAATGGCCACCGCTCCCCCGCCGACTCCGCTTCCGCCTTGGTGGAGTTCCGGAGTCGACAGCAGAGTGATCGGGGATCGATTTAATATATGGAGATATACCTATCTCATAGAACTGGAAGGGACCCTGAAAGGTCATCAAGTCCAGCCCCCTGCCTTCACTAGTAGGACCAAGTACTGATTTTGCCCCAGATCCCTAAGTGGCCCCCTCAAGGACTGAACTCACAACCCTGGGTTTAACAGGCCAATGCTCAAACCATTGAGCTATCCCTCCCCCCATGGATAAATCGATCCCCGATAGATCGATCACTACTCGCCCACGGGTAGTGTAGACGTACCCTTAGAGACTAACAAATTTATTTGAGCATAAGCTTTTGTGGGGGGTTTAGCCTACAGAAGCTTATGCTCAAATAAATTTGTTAGTCTCTAAGGTGCCACAAGTACTCCTTGTTCTTTTTGCCTTAAGAATTGACTCTAATCAAAGACCAAGGCAGAGAGCAAATTTTCTTGCTGCTCACACAGCTCCCTCTACACAGAACCTTGTATAACAAAGCTAACAATATACAGCATGTCTTCCCCAGACTTAGCATTTGCTTGCATGTTGAGAATATGAATTTGGAAGATAACGTATACAGTACCAAGTGGTGATTGACAACTGCCATAACAATACATGTTCAATCCTATAAGATTATTTCCTTTTGCAGCAACCCTCACCCCTCTAAAAAATTGGTTAATAGTCTAGAAGGAAAGATTCTACCCTGGTGTAAACTGATGCCTTTGAAAATTCAGATGGATCTGGGGGGCGTTTTTTAGCTTGGCAAAGTTTGGTGGGGTGGGTAGTCAATATCAGGCTTATAACGAAAGTCTTGTTGAAACCTTATCTACAGTAAATGGTAGCGATCAGCATCACTCAATAATAAAATAAAAATTGCAGAAGGCTGTTTTTTCTTTCTTTAAATGCAATTTAGTTTTCCTTTCCTCCCAGTCTCATTGTGGGTTTACTTAGCTATGCTCCCCTTCAGGCAGAAATGGAAACCAGAGGAGTTGCATTCTTTCAGTCCATTTCTGACAGTGAGTGTGGCTGCATCAAGCTAAGTAGTTAAAGTTTTGCCCATTGCTCTTTAAAGCAGCTGTGCAGAACTTAGCTGTTTTGGATCATGGTGGTTAATATAGACCTTTTCCTACAATTTCAGGGCACACTCACTAGGTCTGTAGCTACTGAATTTCCCGCCAAATGTACTACTCACTCAAAAGCACTGTTTCTTCTAGTTGTGTGATACTATGCCGTTTGCATGATATATGATGAAAGAAAGGTTCATCCTAAACTGGGCCAAGTTCGCTTTGAAATGTTTGTAAACCGCAGCAAAACCTTCAACTGATCTAAGATGAGATTTAAGTTCATAAAGAAACCAGGCCATTTTACTTGGGTTCAGGTTTTATAATGCATGCCTCTTATAAACGTAGTCTCAAGGGAACATATTCCCTTCTCCAGATGGCATTTACATACTCCCCATACAATCAAGCAAATTATCTTTTTTATATAGCCATAAATCCTGGAGCTTTGTGTTATGTCCAGGGGAAGGACAATCAGCTCATTAAGGGCCAATTCCTTTCCCCTGCACAGGCATATTAGGGCCCAAGAATGATTGTGCTTTCAGAGGGTATGTAGCAGAGCAGGAGTCATCTGCACCCTCATCATAGCACAGAGTGGGCTCAGTCCATGCCACTGTATAGGGGGATTGAGCGAGGGCACAGCGGCCACACAGTGCACTGGAGGAAGAATCCATTCCAGAATCCTGTTCCTAGCAGACAGGGCTCTCCATCCCAGTGGCTGGCACCAGATTGCAGATAGTGTCAGCAAGGAGACCAAGGACTGAATGGCTACTGACACTGAGCTACTGTTTTATTCCTAGATATGGTCCCTTCAATTCAAGGTTGAAGCACATTAGCAGAATAATATAGGCACAGCTGTATTTCATTCATTTTAAGGATCAACAAAAAAACTTCTGCTTCTAGACTCAGATGCCTTTCATAGCACTAAAAAACAAACAGCATAAAAATCAGAGAAGTGCACAGTACCTGCATTTTACTGCAACTCTGAGCACCCAGATAGGACCCAGAGAGACTTGTATGGGTTTGGTTTCCAGGAACTTTAATGTTGTGTTGTTGTGGTGATGAAATGGTAGCATGAGTCACATTAGCAATTGAGTTACCCTTCCAGTTCTGTTCTGATAATTAAATACTGTAATAATAATACTTTGTGCTTAGGTAATACCTCTTATTTGGGGAGGGCAGAATGGTTTATGAAAGGTGAGTATTGTCCTCATTTTATGCACAGGAAAACAAACAGGGGGGTTCCATAATTGGCCCAAGGTTACCCAGAAAATCTCTGGCAGTTGAGAACAGAAACCAGGTTCCCCTGCCTTCTCTAGCCACTAGACCACACTTCATCCTCCAGTTCTCTGTTTGTTATCTGTGCACTTCCCTCATGGATTAAGTTTTCCTTTTGTTTAAGCCTACACTCTGTACTTTTCCCTCTATCCCTTCAGTCTCTCCTGACCACACATTGGCCTTCTAAAGGGAGAAATATTCTGTAACAGACAAGATGGACTTTCAACACTTTTGTAACAACTTTCATTCTAAAAAGAAAAGTAGATGTAAAGAATAGCCTAATTTAAGATCTAGGGACAAATTCAACAAGTCTCCTTCAGCTACAGCCCTCATAAAGGGACAGCTTGTTTCTACCACAGCTAACTGTTGCTTACTTCACACAAGTACCAAACACTGGGAGAGCCGTTTGGTTCTCATTTGATCTCTAACCCCTTACCCAATTTCCTTCCTCTCTGACTCTCCCTGCCAAACTAAGCCTCCCCTCATACACCCTTTTTATACTGTGTGCAGGGGTATGTGTAGGAATTAATTAACTCCCCACAGCTGGCCCAGCTAATCCCTACAGGCTGTGTAAACCTCTAGCCAGAGAGTAAGGGTTAACTCATTCCCGCCCAGTGCCTAGGTGGGGCCTATACACCTTCTCATATATACATGTATTTATATCAATTTACATATTTCAGCTTTCTGGACCCATAAAATCTTTCAAGCAACAATCTCAAGTGCCACATCAAAAAGACACAGGGATATATGATTTTAAATGAGACATAAGTATCTGCAACACATTAAAAACCAAAGTTTGTGTTTATGACCATTATTGTAGATCCAGTCCATGCAAAACTGATCTTGTCCTGCAGAAATTAGGAAGAAAAGCAGGGCTGGTGCTTTTCATCATACAGTAAGTTCTGTATCATTCATGCTTGTACCTTGCTAATAATAATAATAATAATAATAATACATGGCATTTATATAGCACCTTTCATCTGGGGATCTCAGCACTTTGCAAACAGCTACAAACCTCACAGATGCTAACAACATGGCCGAGGTTCTTTTCGGGTTAAACTTTCAAAACTTTACATACCATATGAGCATGTTAAAACCAGGAAATGAAAGTGCCTGTGACCCCACAGAATTCGACATGCATTCAGTTTTAAAATCTGGTGCAAATATTTGGCCACACTATGCAAGCATGGACTTGGAGTGTATGGAATTAGAATATTATTGTTACATTTTTTTCTTATCACACCAAGGGCTTCACTCAGCCAAAGTCTGCTCTGGGAGATGGAACAGTGGTTCTCAAACATGTTTATATTGGTGAACAGGTTTAAATAGGGAGTCCTTCGTGAACCACCTTCACTCTCAATCTCCCAATCCCACACCTTTCCGTCATTGCCTTGGGGGAAAGTATTATTAGGACAGTATTAGGGACAGGAGATTAAAATGCACCTACTTTACTGTGAAGGGTATAGATGCTAAGTCAAGATTCCTATTTTTTACCTGCTCTGTTTTATTTCCTCTTCCTGGGACAAATCCTGAAGTCAGTGAGAATAGGAGTGGGCTTCAAGTACTCACAAGCATCACTGTTTGAAGACTGATGGCTGCCTCCCCCCTCTGACTGAAAAGCCTCCATGGACCAATCCTAAGTGTGCCTTGGACCACAGTTTGACATTGGGTGAGATAGGATAACTCACTCATTTAAAAACTGATGCCTGCTCTTCATTCTCAGGAGCTTTCTTTAAAGGGAGATGATGATAACTGACAACACAATTGCTTAGGCAATGCAATATTTCATTTTCATTTATAAGCCAGTTTGCTTGGCTAAAACTTCTGTACTCCTCATTTCCACTGCTGCGCACTGTGCTGGGAGCCACCTAGTTGCCACTTTCTACTCTAGAGGCAGCTGCTTTTCAGTGGTGCTTTGTAGGTGTATTGTTGCAAAGTGCTTTGGGATTTTCAGGATGGAAGACGCTATAGAAATGTGAGATATTCTATTGTGTTTCTGATTAAGATTATTATTAAACCTTCACTTTGTATTAGCCAGTTCTTTTCTTGGCTCTTAACAATCACTTTACTACTGAAGTCAGCGAAATGTCATCAGTCCTTTCAAATTAGAGATAGGGCCCAACCAGATCCATTTAAACATCATTATCCAACCCCAGAACCCTGGGAGCTTTTAATGAATGGGACCTGCATCTTACTCATCCCTAGATTTGTAAAACAAAACTGATTCGATTTTGCAAACCCCAAAATACCCTTAAATTTGCCTATTTCTATATGCGGGATGGGATAAACCAGAACCATTTAACTGAATCACGGGCTCCTCTCAAAATTGTGGGGGGTTCAAATACATCCAAATCACCAATGAACATAGTTTTGTCCATCTGTACTTCAAATCCCTACTTTAGTGTAGCTCTAGAATATGGCATATTGTGAATAAAAAGGCAGTCTCTTGTACTGTTCAGATCATCTGAAACAAAAACAGTAATTAGAACACACACACAAACACACACACACACACACAAAGAAAACCTTTATCAGCCTAAGTTAGTCCAAATGGTCCAGTAAGGAAACAAAAAAAGAAGGAACAAATGCATTGTGCGAGCAGCCTAGTCATTAACAGCTCTACACAGAGACGGGAGCTTAACTAAAACATTATTGTTGAAATGAAGAAATAAAAAAAAGCAACCCACAATTATGACATTCAATTATTCTATTAAGTGAAATTAACTATTCTTCTTGTTCTTTAAAAAGAGCAAGATAAAGCACAGGAACCAAATAATTAGGTCAGCAGCAATGAATTCTGAAGAAAGGCTGTCTAGACTTCTATTTTCAAATTCAAGTGGTTGGGTTTTGTGTGTGCATGTGCGCGTGTGTGTTTGCTCCTTTGAATTCTCAGGGTGGTCACATTAATAAATTTGCCCCGGCAGGTAGAGCAAAGTCTGAATCAAGGTGTAGCATTCTCGCTTTGATGTCGGCTGTCACACTTGAATGCCTCTGGATCTCTTTGGCTGCCGTCAAGTCTGTTGTTGTGGGAGACCAGGTAAACCAGAGCTGTTCTGCTCTTTGGCACAAGTCGAAGGAGAATTGGTTCAGACTTCTTTGAAGCTGTGAGGTATTCTGGTCTTTACCAATCATATACATAAAATGAACATATCCAGTAGCAAACTTTCAAATAAAAACACATTGCTTCTCACTTACCAGAGAGCAATTATCGAGCATCTGTTTGAAAAAGGTCCTCTAACTAGGAACCATACAATGGACCAAGATAAATGGTGCATTGCGATATGTTTAGCAGATTAGAATGCAAAACACAGAAAAACATATAGAGGAGGAGAGGTGGAGGAATACTTTCTCTGACTGGGAAGTTGTTGTACATTTAGAGACAGAGAGCAGAGAATTTCCCCAGCTTTTCCTTGCCTACAAACAAACAAACATAAAGAAACACACAAACAATGCAACACCCAATGGTGGTTATTACTATTAAGGACCTTCTTTGTCCATAAACAAGCATTCTAAAATGAATAGGCAATGTAAAAATAAGAATCCATCATTGGCTTTTTCTTGGGCACAAGGAGACTCATTTCAAAGAGGGACTCACTAGAGAAAGCCTGTTATTTGATGTATGTTAGGAATGCCCATGGATCACATCTCTGTTTAACTCAGTGGTTCATAGCACAAAAACTTTCATACACATTGTTCTAAAATGTTTCCATTTTAAAAAAGAGGGTGAAACCAAGATTGAATGTTCTTAGAAACTGGATCATTGCACTATATTCTAAGGATGATATTGTGGAGTAAACTACAAACTTCTCCCTGGAGCACTAAAACCTGAAGGTGCAGGCATTTTAATGGAAGTCTTCAGTCTTTTGTATGCTAGAGACTCTATCCTCCAACCCATACTCACATAAGTACTCCTTGCTCATGCAAGCGCACACACTGAAGTCAACAGGAATTTTTGAGTGAGCATTGAATAAAAACTGGGTAAGGGCCTCAAGATTTGCCCCATTTAAGATTAAATGAAATAGAGTATGAAAGTACAAAAACAGCTATTAATACTTTTAACCTCATTTTTTTAAATCCAACACAAGTGCATAGTTTACTGATTTATTCCACTCCCTCACACTTGTCATCTCAATACCTAGACCAAAAGTAGGGCTAGAAAAATTCTGCCAAAGCCACCTTAAGCTGAGTATAATAGTAAGGTCTATTTAACTTAGGGGTGAGAGGAGGAGGTCATGGAGAAATTTGAGCAAGCATATAAAATCCAATCAAGCCCAATTGCTGGAATTCACCTTGTTACACGGGTCTCCTGACAGAATACTGAGCAATATAGACATAGCTACAATATACCACACACTTTGAAATAAAAAAATAAGGTAGAAAACACTACAGGTAAGCGTGCACTTTATATCTTCTGGAGAGAAAAAGTGATAAACCACAGCTGCTGTGGGAAAACAGATAGTAAATTATTTCTCAAGGAATTTCTAAAGAAGGCTCCAAAGATATTGAGTATAGCTTTCATCCAAAAAGTATCTTATGTCAGGAATAGCCTCATGACCATTTCTAATTAGACTTAAATTTACAGAGGATTAATGTCTAAACTGTACTGGGAGGCACTAAAGTGGATCCTGATCTGGGAACTACAGTACGTTGCAGTCCAACAACAAAAGCTTGTAGAAAATGATCCAGGCAATTTCATCCTGTGACGAAGAGGCATCACACAGCATTATACAACACCAGGCTAGTCATTTGGAGAACATCCTGTTGCCTGATGCATTATAGTAGACTGCCAGAAACTCTTGGGCCAATTTAGCTATGACATCTGGGGAGCTAGTGCTCTGGTCAACTCAGTTACTTGAGTGTACAAGTTGTCACATTTTCTCTTTATTTGGATTTTTCTATATGATGTAAATGTTCAGTATCATGTTATTATTTATTATTATTAATTAACAGCAGTATGATGTTAGTGCCTAAGGCCCCTAGTCATGGACCAGGACCCCATTGTGCTTGGCACTGTACAAATACCGAATTACTATTATATCAGTGTTAACAATAGAACATAGGGGTACATTTTCAAAATTGCCTAAGACCCAGCTCCTCAGAGATATTTTGGCATCTAACTCCCATCGCTGGGCACCTAAGTAGTTTTAATGATCTAGGTCTAAGTGATTTAGAAGCATAAGACCAATTGGCTTTGGGATTTAGGATTTTAAGTCAATTAGATGTGTTTGAAAATTTTATCCTATATTTTCATGCTACACTATTGAAATTTACTAATCAATCATTTAGAAAGGAAAGAGTAAGAACAAAATGATCCTCAAAAGTACAAAGTTTATAGCATGATATACAGATAGTTCTGCTCTCTACTCTCACGGATGGCCCAACTATAATTCCCTAATTTAATTCATTAGTTAAAGCCTATGCTAACTGGCAGGACAAATCCAGACAAAAGTCCCTTTTTAGAGCCATACCCAGACTAAAAAAAAAAACCCACATCCAAACAGCAAACAAAATTCATGCACACATCGTAGTACCACTGAAAGACGGTAGATGCATTTTGGGTCATTCAATCTCCCTGCCAATACAGAAGTGTTCCTTGCTGTACATTCTACTCTGCTGTAAATGTCCCAAATAACGGGGCTTTCATTGCTTGGCTTTCAAATCTGTTCCCTAGCCCTATACATCTCACTGTCAGCCAGTTTGTTCCAGAGATTCAGCTTAAAATGTTCCCTTTATTTCATCCCCTTCACTCCAATTTATACCTCCTGGCACTATCTTAAATATCGTGATTCCTCTCCCTCCTTGCAAAGTCCAAGCCAAATGGACAATAAGCATAAAGGTCTTAAAAAGCATCTAAACAGAGCAGAATTTGTTTGTTTCACTGTAGTTCCTTTTTTCCAGACTGCTGACATCTCTGCAGGTAGCGCTTTTGCCTCTGGGCAATAGGGTCATAGGTTCATACTACAATAAAGAGGAAAAGGCTGAGGAAACTTCCTTTTCTCCTAGCCTAGCACTGCATGTGTGCTATGCACTGTATTCCTCCACTGCTTCCATCTGCTACATAAACATTTAATATCCCATGACTGTGCTGAAGAGCTGATAAATTCTGACACTTTGGCCCATTTTCTCTCATAAACCTACAGTAAGTAGTAGTGTATCTGGGACGGTCTGTTTGGCAGGAGAATGTATTCAGGGTCTGTACGCATTTCTTCAAAGCATTTTCAGTATAAACTATTTAAAATTCTGAACTGAATATCTTTCAGTAATTATTGACCTCACTGTCCTGATAAAATAGAAATCAGCCCACCTTCCCCCTCCAAAACAGCATTGGGATTATTGACGTGAATATTTCTGCTTATTTACAGTAGATCAGAATTAGTAAAAGAGATAAAATGGAGGTTTTGTATTGTCAATTTAACATTAATTACCTAAATCTCTTTGAGGACATGTAACAAAACCCCCCGACATTTGTGTCACAAAGATTATGAGAACATATTGCCAAATCATAGCATTGCTGTGCTCTTAGACAGAATTCAAATTCAAATCCAGACTAAAGATGCTACATCTGTCACCCTTGCCCAGCAAAGCCCTCTTAGGTTCAAAAGTTAGCCGTCCTCCTGCCTTCCTGCACCAAATCTGCTCCTCATCCCTAGAGATTACTAATCGGGATTTCTCTGCACACAGTTGACAGGGAGAATAAAGCTATTGTGCCTTCCTAATAAATCAGACTAATCACACATTTATAAAAAGCAAATTAGGAACACTCTAGTTCAGCCATTGATAGTGAACGGTAAATAAAGAACTGGCTGGAACAGTTTTAAAATGTGTTTAAATTTTAAAGCACCATTGCTTTAAATAATTAAATAATTGCTAAATAACTACATTTTGGACTGGCCTGATTGTCCAGTAATCTTCTTCACTGCCACACAGGAAACCCAAAAAGGAGGCTTAAAGCAGACTTTCATTTTGGACTATAGAACCAGGAATACCAGATAAAATCGTGACAGGGCCAGCTTAATTGTTCTTCCTTCAGAAGTAAAAGGTGGAATTCAGTATCCATTTGAAATACCCTGGGAAATGTCGGTAATGCAATTGTCTTCATTGAAATTTAGCAAATATTATTCTTATTATTTTTATTGTGGTAGTGCCCAGCAACCCAGTCATGGACCAGAACCCCATTTTGGTCGATGCTGTATAAATACAGAACAAAAAAGACAGGCGCCTGCCCCAAACAGTTTACAATCTAAGTAAGTATCCTATGTTTTAAAACTGTGTCCGGGATCTCTAAGAATCACAGGTAGTGAGGGCTTCAGTTTTATGTCTCACTCAAAGCACAGCACCGTCAGCACCAACTTGTCTCATAACAACATGCGGGGACATAGAGTTAGTGTGGGTTCAGGGAAAAGAGTGCCGCCTATTGGATCACCAACACCACTTTCTGTAGGCTGACCAGATAGCAAGTGTCAAAAATCTGGACAGGAAGTGGGGGGTAATAGGTACCTATGTGAGAAAAAGACCCAAAAATCGGGACTGTCCCTATAAAATCGGGACATCTGGTCACCCTAACTTTGTGTAACATTAGGTGTTCCTTAGCAGTCTCCTACCCAAGTATTGACTTGCTTCTAACCTTTTCAGGCTCCCATTCACTGAAGTCAATGAGAACTAAGGTGCTCAGCACGGGGCAGGAGATGATCAGCACCTCAGAGGACTGAGCCCTTAATATGTGAGATCTTACAGGAACACAGCACAAAATGGTACGACTATAGATATAGCCAGACATTAGCAGAAAAATCGTGTGGATTCCATCTTCATGTTGTATTATGCACTATTACAAGCAATTTTAAAGTGTTCTTATTTGCAGTTACTTCTTTGAAAATAAAATCACTTTTATATTTCAGTTGCTGAAAATCTCTAGTTTTTGCAAGCACCCAAAGGCATGGATATTGTTAAAAACCTGTGACTTTTGAATTCTTATCCATATATTTGCAATCTATTCAAGCATCCAGAAAAGGAACGGTAAGAGACTGTGCTAATGCTTTTAATATTAACCTTTAAGCTTGGTCTAAAATGAAATGAAAACATAACATTCATATGTAAATCCAACTACGTTTCAGGTCCTTCCTTCCCTTCGGCCCTAACTCCCTAGTTATTCCAGCCACAGAACTGTGGGTTATTAAGGAGAGAGAGAGACTTTCCACATGTAAAGTCCTGTGGAATTTAATAGGAAATTATCATCTTTCTATGGAATTTTATATCACAGAGAATTATGTATCTCTGCTTTAGAATTCTAGGGGATGGCATACAAAATTCTAAAGGAAAGGATTCTCTATTACATTCCATAGAGTGTCTCAGTAATTTTTGTAGGCCCCTATCTCATTTCTATAGCTTCATCCCTAATCAGTTGTATAGCACTTTCCCATAAGGGCTTAAAGGAGGAAGAGTAGGCGGTGATCTGTTTTGACTGAGTCAGATAGGCTGGGCCTTCACTAAGAGAAAAGGATTTTATACATTAAAATCACAGTGGGGACAAGACACCTATAGTTGTAACTTGTAAGGTGGGTGAGGGCCAGGGAAATACAGCATGAAAACCTAGGGTTTACCTCACAGGTTGTTACAAGGAGGAGGGTGAGAAATTGTTCTCCTTAGCCTCTTAGGATAGGACAAGAAGCAATGGGCTTAAATTGCAGCAAGGGAGGTTTAGATTAGACATTAGGAAAAACTTCTTAACTATCAGGGTAGTTAATAGGGTTGCCAACTCTGACTGAAGCTATTGCAGGAGATTCCCCCCCCCCCCCCACCATGACAATGTCATTTTCTTAAAATATCCTGTTAAAATCTCCTGGATTGCTTTCAATAGTCACCCACGGAGATGGATGCCGATTCTGGGAGACTCCAGCCCAATCCTGGAGGGTTGGCAACCCTAGTAGTTAAGCACTGGAACAAACTGCCTAGGGAGGTTGTAGAATCTCCATCACTGGAGGTTTTTAAGAACAGGTTAGACAAACATCTATTAGGAATGGTCTAGTTATTATGTAGTCTGCCTTGAGTGTCGGGAACTGGACTAAATGATCTCTCCCTTCTAGTCCTATACTTGTATGATTCTATGACTCAATCAGCTAACACATGTTAAAACTAAGTATTATCTTTATATATGGTTGCATAGGCGCCAACTTCTGCTGGCACCGGTGGGTGCTCAACCCCCCTCTGCCCCCGGCCCTTCCCCGACTCCACTCCTGCCCCGCCCCCATTCCAATCCCTTCCCCAAATCCCCGCCTCAGCCCCGCCTCTTCCCTGCTTCCTCCCCTGAGCACGCCACGTTCCCGCTCCTCCCGGCTCCCTTCCGGAGCTTGTTATGCCACGAAACAGCTGTTTTGCGGTGGCAAGCACTGGGAGGTAGGCAGAGAAGCAGGGACGTGGCACGCTCAGGGGAGGAGGCACTCAGGGGAGGAGGCAGAGGCGGAGGTGAGGTGAGGTGGGGCGGCGGGGAGGGGAGTTTGGCTGTCGGTGGGTGCAGAGCACCCACTAATTTTTCCCCGTGGATGCTCCAGCTCCAGAGCACCCATGGAGTCGGCGCCTATCTATGGTTCTAAATCTGCTTAGAGACTTTATACGCTTTGCCTATTGCCTTTCAGATGTCACCAGCCTGAGAAAGTGTAAGTATGTAGTGAATGTTTCCTTTCAACCCCTCTCACTGTTCCTTTCTCTAATTTATGCTGAAAGATCATCATCTTTTCATTGTGATGTTTGATTATATACATTACCAAAGCCAGAAAGATCCTAAAGTTACAGGGTAGCTTGTGATGACCTCTTAGTATGAACGAGCAGGAGAAGGAGATGAGTGTTGAGAGAAAAAGCTCTTGTTTACAAACATTTCTCTTTAATTATTAACTATTTATGGAAGAAAATAGCCACAAATACATGATTGGCAAATTGACTTATGTTTAAATAATGTGTCTAAAGTTTGACTGAGCACAGAAGTTCATCTTTAAATAAACAAATAGTACCATAATGTTATAATCATTAAATATAAACGAGGCGCAGCCATGCTACCAACCTGCCACACTAAAGTTATACAGGCACATCTGAGTTTCCTTCAGCTATTTCTGTGAACTGTGAAGAGATTCAGACAAGGAGAATTCAGTGAAATGCATTATACTCACAATCTTTTATTTCATTGTATTCTTTCCTGCTGTAGTTAAACCCACCGGCATACTGAGGTTGCTAGGAAGGGAAATGGAAGACCATTTTCTAATGTTGTCAACATAAAAAGGTAACATGTGTGCTCTCTCTGAACAGAGAGCAGAGGGAATATACCTCAGCTTTTCAACATTTGCTGTAGTGTTTCCTTTAACACCTCTTGGATTAGCTATTCTCTCTGGGGCACAACAGGCAACAACAGAAATAGGCAGGTAAGCAGAGGTTTGTTTTGTGTTCCTGTGCGCTAGATGGGTGCTTATATCTGCCAGTTGGAATGTCCCTCTGTCTCTCCTATGTTCATCACCATAGTGTTTAAGCACCTTAAAGGAAAATAATGAGAGGTTCATTGCCATGTGGTCTCTCTCCTCTCCCATTTGTGGCTGTGAGGAGGTAATAGGTTTTCATTCTTGTCGGGGGGTGGGAGGTTCTGTTTGCTTTACTGAGGGACAACTATGTCAGAGAGCTTTTGCATTTGGATCTGAAGATGGTGAGAGGTTCACGGTCACTCTGATTTCTTCAGAAAGAGAGCTCCAGAATTAGGACCTAATCGCTGAAAAACAGAATCTTATAGCTGAAAACTCTGGCTTAGATCCCTACTTCAGCTGAGGATTTCCCTGTGCTGGGAGAATCCTCAGACACTGCCTTAAGGTACCGTAATGTCTTATTCACACAACTGGAGATTTAGGACTTAGGAGGGGCCAAAGAGCTGGCCCCGTATCTCCAGCTCTCACAAGTCTCTCTCTTGTTGTGGATAGCATTTTCCTTCCTGAAGAGTGCAACTGTAGTGAAAGTTCATGGCTGCAGTGCAAGAGGTGTTAGGTTGGTCCTAGCCCATGGAGAGCTTTGAACGGCTCTCCTGCAGAATAACCTTGGGAAGGTCACTTATCTCTCTGTGCCTCAGTTTCCCACTTTTAAAATGATATTTACTTCTTTTGTAAAAGCACTTTGAGATCTGCTACTGAAAAGCCCTATGTAAAAGCTAGGTATTATTATTATTATTATTATTGAAGATTAGGCTCATGATCTTGAACTTGATCCCATGTTTAATGCAGAACCAAAATGGAGTCCACAGCACTGGGATCTGGGGTTTCCCCTTGCCAGTCATGCCTAGTAGTTTTGTGTTCTGGACTGGCTGGAGGTTTTCATATATTTTTGATATACAATATAAACTATATTTATAATGAAAAGGCCTAAAGATTCTTTAGAGGAGCATCTTTGGCGGCTGCCCCCTTTCAACTCACAGTTACAGCACTGAAGTTCACATTCACTGCCAAAGGGTAATCAAGTTTTAATGCAAATTTGAGAAAGCAAGAGAAACTCTGTTGATAGTTATATAAACAAGGAGAAAAATCTGTAAAACAATCTGGGGTGAGTGCAGTACAAACATCAAAGAAATTCCTGCCCCAACGATATTATAGTGTAATTCGGACACAGGTATCAGGTTAATTAACTGTCACCACTGATTCACCACTCATTGCACTTTGTACAATTATTACACCTATACAAATGATCATTCTTCTACTTATTTATGACAATGGTAGCATTTTATAACCACTTTGCACTTTATACAGTAGGAAATGGCTCCACAAGGTGCAAGATCATGGAGAATTAGACCCTATGAGTTTAAAAGACATAAGCCAATGTTACAAAGGATGGGAAATGCTATAGAAATCATTGAGGAAGGCAGGATAGAAACGTTGGGATAGAGCAATTAAAAGCCTTGATTTCCTCCTCCCCGCCTCCAGCATATGGCAGGGATTTGGACCAGAAACAAGTGATGTCTCCCCAGTGGAGTCTGACTTCTGACCTACAGGACAATGGAGTCACAAGCTATCCTGAGACTTGATTGAGAAGCCACTTCAACATTTCCATAAGTCATTCTGCCATTGCAGATCTGTCACAATTTTGTCAAAGTTTTGCAGAATTCTGTTGACACAGTGTCATCTCAATAAATGCCAAGGAAAAAAATGAGTTGGGGCAGGTGCGAGCACAGATTTCGAGTCTAATGCGTGGGCTGCTGCATGTCTTCTGACATAATCTAGGCTCTCATACTTGATGTTTTTCTGGAGCCGTGGTGAACTCTTCCATCCTTTAAAACAATCAATCTCACTTAACTAATTTGAGAAGAAAAAAATTAAAATCAGAATCACTGCTTCCCTTTGCAAAGCATCCTCACCCAAGCTAGGTCTGTTAAAAAATAACCTAATAGAAATTTGGGGCCTGATTTTCCTTTACTACTTCACACTGACCTGGCTGGGTAAGTAGACCTTAAATTACATTTACATCAACTCTAAGGACCCTTTACGCTTGCCGGAGTGGTGTAAGGCGGCCTCAGTATAAATGAGGATTCCGGCCATTCTTTTTAAAGCACCCTTGTAATTGATGTATCAGGCATACACGTTATTTTCAATTAGTTGTTTTAAAGGAAGCATGCTGCTTTTGAAAGGCCAGCAACACTGGACATGGACAACACTGGAACTAAAGTCCACAGAACATATCTCTTGTCTCATACTTAGGCTGTAAGCTCCTTGGGGCAAGAACTGTCTTTTTGTTCTGTGTTTGTACAGCACCTAGCACAATGGGGTCCTGCTCCATGACTAGAGCTCCTAGACAATACAATAAAACAATAATAAATAATGATAATTAACTTCATTGTGGGTCCACTGATGTCCAAAACATGAAAAACAAAAGGCCCAATTGTTCCTGTGCCTCCAGAGTCTGAGCATTAATATTTCTAAATGTTTATATGAGGGCTCACTATATAAACAGCTGTCCCTTTAAGACAAGATGGGGGAGATGAGTAATGATCAAGTTTCTGCCACTTATTGTAAACCTCTCTCATTGAAGAGCCTCTCTTATTAAGAAATGCTGTACACATAGAAACCACAATGGTTAGGGAGATCCAGCAGCCCACTGGCAATGGGAAGACATTGTGGCTCTGATATCATTAAAACAAATGGCAGCACACACTGAATATTCCCTTCTATGGTACTGCTTTCATAGCTTATTCCACAGTCTTTCTGAAACAGGTTGGTGGTCTCAGTCCAATTCTTACTGGACAGATATCTCTGCCTCCAAACCTTTTGGCACAGTTGTTAATGTTCTCAGCTGTGAGCCTGAAGACTTAGGCCTAACCCTAAGAGATGGCGTGTGCCTGCTTGTATACCAGCTTGGAGGTGCTTTGTGCCTCAGCCGCCTTAACAAGTATGCCATCTGTGATAGTGGCTTTGATTATCTGGATATCTGTCTAGTAAGGACTACACCGAAACTACTTATCTCAAATAGGCTAGAATAACCATAAAATAGTAACAACTTTTGGTCATTATTTAATTGATCAGGATTCAGATCAGTGGCATTGTGGTGACTGGCTCTGTATCCAATCCCCTGAGTCATCCAGTCCCTCATATATACTCTTATATTCTTCCTATATGTTCCCTTCTTGATCTGGACTCCTTCCCAGGCAACAGCATGAAGGAGATGAGTTAGGAATGAGATGTAAATGGCAAGGGAAGGGTTTACAGTTTTGTATAGAGAATTATGCAAATTTCAGTTTTGCTAGATGGAGTTTGGTAGTTTTTACTGAATTTCATCCAAATCTAAAACTAAAAGGGGTTAGAGTCATACAGATCAAAACTGATGGACGTATTTGTATGAACCGCTGAAAAGTGACACGCAACTTGAACCTAAGCAGACTTGTGAGTGGATAACTAGCAAAGTTACCAGAGACAATAAAGGGGAAGGGATGCAGATCGAGATAAGTAAAGAATATGTCAGAGATCTTCTGACCAATTTGAATTAATTCAAATCAGCAGCGCCAGATGCTATTCACCTGAGGGTATAGAAGGAATTAGCTGAAGAAATCTCGGATCCACTGGCAATAATATTTACAAACTCATAGATGACATGAGAGGTCCCGGAAGACTGGAGAAGGGATAACGTAGTGCCCATCTTTAAAAAGTGGGGGGGAGGAGCCAGGGAACTATACACCAGTTAGCCTGACTTCGATACCTGGGAAGCTACTAGAGTAATGTATAAAATATTCAATTTGTGAATACCTGGAGGATGAAGGGGTAATCCCTAGCAGCCAGCATGGATTTACCAAGAAAGAATCATGCCAAACCAAATTGAATCATGCCAAACCAGCTTGATTTCCTTCTTTGACAGGGCAACTGATTTGGTGGATGGAGAAATGCCGTGGACATAATATACCGGGACTTCAGCAAGACTTTTGACACAGCCCCACATTACATTCTGATAAGTGAGCTGGAGAAATGCAGGTTTGACAGAACTACCATTAAGTGGATACATAATTAGTTAAACAACTGCAAACAAACTATTTATGGAATGATGTTGGATTAGAGAGAGGTCTCAAGTGGGGTTCCACAGGGATCTGTTCTGGGTGCAGTGTTGTTTAACCAATCTTTATTAATAACCTGGATGTAGCAATAGAGAGCATACAGATCAAGTGTGGCCATGACACAAAGCTGGGTGGATGCCAATACTCTGGAGGACAGAGCTAAAATTCAGAGAGATCTTGATAAATTGGAGGACTGAGCTATAGACAACAAAATGAAATTCAACAAAGACAAGTGTAAGGTGCTACACTTAGGGAAGAAAAAACAAATGCACAAATACAGAATGGGAGATAACTGGTTTGGCATCGGCACTGCTGAAGGATCTTGGTGTTGTGGTGGATCACAACCTCAACATAAGTCAAGAATGCAATGTTGTTGCAAAAAAAATGCAATTTTAAGTTGCATTAAGAGAGGCATAGCATGCAAGTCACTGGAGGTGATACTACTGCTCTACTCGGCGCTGGTTAGGCCTCTGCTGGAGTATTGTGTCCAATTTTGGTCACCAATGTATAGAAAGGATGTAGAGAAACTAGAAAGGATCCAGAGGCAAGCGACAAAGATAATCAAAGGGATGGAATGCAGGCCATGTGAGCAAAGGCTGAAGGAACTGGGTATGTTTAGTTTGGAAAAGAGGAGTTTAAAGGGGGATTAGATAGCAGTCTTCAGATATTTGAAAGGCTGCCATAAAAAGGATGGAGAAAAGTTCTTCTCTTTTGCCACAGAGGGCAGGACAAGAGGCAAAGGGTTCAAACTGCAGCATAGCAGATGTAGATTAAATCTCAGGAAAAACTTCCTAATGTAAGAACAGTAGGACAATCGAACAGACTGCCTAGGGATGGTGTGGAAGCTTCTTCACTGGAGGTTTTCAAAAAGAAGCTGGATAGCCATCTGTCTTGGATGGTTTAGATACAACAAATCCTGCATCTTGGCAGAGGGTTAAACTAGATGACCCTTGTGGTCCCTTCTAACCCTATGGTTCTATGATTCTATGACTTCAGTTTTATGGGCCCTATGAGAAGTAACATATGCAGATCCCCATGCAGATTCCTCCACCACTTATGCCCCAATTGTCTTCTGCCTTTCCCTGATCTCCCTCAGGCTAAGACAAACCCACTCCTCCTCACCAATTTGTATAGTGCCATAGCCTCTGGGAAGTCAGGAGGCAGAGCCAAAGTGCAATTTCCCAAGTAAGGAGCAAAGCAGGACAGCTAGAAAATTCAGTCCACATTGGCCCACAGGTATCCAGAAGGGATCATAGATGGAGAATCTGAGATGCTTCTCTGACCAGTGGATCACGTGTGAGCTGATGGCATTAGGAAGATCAGGACCCTATTCAGCTGCATAGGTTGCACAGACCTAAGATCACCAGTAGCTCTAGCCAACAGAAATACATATACATCTTCAATGATTTGAACAGAAAGCTCCAGTCATTAAGAAGCTGGTCGGGATGTCTTTAGAATTAAGACCTTTGATAACTGTCTGAGTGTGCACAGACAGAGGCACATTTTGAAAACCTGGTCATAATTGACACAACATAATTGTCACAACACCCCGGTGAGGCAGGTCTGTATTAGCGACCCACAGTTTATAGGTGGGGAAGGTGATGCAGAGAAATTGAACACATTGTTTTATTAAGCTAAGTTGGCACAGCCCAGAACTACAAGACAAACTGCACTAACCAGGAAGGGAGCGGGACACATCTGAAAGTATTTTGTCAGTTACTTAGGAAGAAAAAATACACTAGTGCTAATGTTTCAGACTTGTACTGCAAGCCTATTAAACCCAGCATTTGATGCCACAATGCCCATGAACTCAACAATCTGTCTACTCAGTAATTATAAAATGTCATTTTTTTCCCATAAAGGTTAGCCTAGGTGGACAAAGGTGAGTTACTTCTAATATTGGCAGCTGGGTTACACATGCTACGGGTGCGCACACACACATGCACAAAAATCCTCATTATTAAATCACAAAGCAATTAAAAATTAAAAATTTCATAAGACCCCACATAAAAGAAATACAAGTGTTTAATGATGGATTATAAAGTGAAAGTGAGAAAAAAGTAAAAGCTCAGCTGTCTCTGGGGCTTCCCTTGTAGCCTGTGATACTGATTTCTGTCTTCACCCTCTCAGAAGCCGCAAGAGCTAATAAATTCCTGGCTCCCCTGCCTGGGAGCCAAGGCCGATTAATATCTGCCTACCTTGTTACCTAATTCATTATGGAATAGCAGTTAATTTGATTTGATATTATTTTAATAAAATTCTGTAATATATTAGATTGTTTCAGGCTATCAAAATAATTTTCCAATTATTACGGTTACTCAAGCAAGTCTTTTTTTCCCTTCATGAGCGGCAGTTGGTCTGACTCAGAATACATTAGCTCCTACAGCTTCATCCTGGCCAGAGGAATACGAAGTATATGCATGATTACACCAGAAATGTTATTGCCAGTAATGTGAGCCTGCAGATCAACGCAAACAGTCCACAGATTGATGTGCAATTACAACCCCCATGACGTCATGACACAGGCGATTGCCCTTCTTCTACAACTGCACTAATGAATAAAAAAATCTTTTTCTTATATCCTGATTCTAGTGGGTCAGCGGTAGCAATATGCTGAGCTATGGTGGAATAGACATTGCATCGCACAGGGAGCTCGCTATTCTTATTTCTTCGGCCTGCCGTGGTTGGTATGACATAACACAACTGGGCCAGCCTCCAAGGAGTGAGGCTGCTGTCAGCCACTCTCACAACTTTTGGCCACCTCACACAGAAGCGACTTGAGTTTCTACTTTGCAAGCAGCTGACTGCTCTTTCTTCCTGATAAAAACAAATGCATGAGAGTCAGTGAAAAGGGGAAACAGGGGTGGAAGTTGATTTAAATAGAAAAAGGCAGCCTAGACAAAAGAGCAGGTGAAAACACTGGAGTTCCATTTGCAGTTGTACCAGATGTCATAAAATGTCTGCCTTCATACATGAGAGCACCTTGGTCATAAGCTTCTCGGGTTAGGATAGTAGATGAGATAATCAGTTTCAAATGTCTCGGGCTTTTGTTGGGGACAGATGCCAGTCACCCTCAGCTGTAGATTCCCAGTCACACACATAAGGAACTTCATTGGTTTAGCTATTTTAGAACATATTTGTATAGAAATAGAAAACAGGAATATAAAACCACATAGCCCAAAAGCCTGCTCCTGTTCCCATTGAATACAATATGAGTTTTCCCATCACCTTCAATGAGAGCAGAATGGGATCCTCATTTATGATTTAAGATGTTCACAATAGAAACTTAATTGATAAGCTTAAAATTCAACAGCCAAATTTCACCTCCCTATGTTTGCACAGTGCCTGTCCCAAAGGGGTCCTGATCCCAACCGGGATCTCTGGGTGCTATCCTAATACTGTATAAGCTTTCAGAGTAGCAGCCGTGTTAGTCTGTATCTGCAAAAAGAACAGGAGTACTTGTGGCACCTTAGAGACTAACAAATTTATTTGAGCATAAGCTTTCGTGGGCTACAGCCCACTTCATCGGATGCATAGAATGGAACACACAGAAAGAAGATATTTATACATACAGAGAACATGAAAAGGTAGAAGTAGCCATACCAACTGTAAGAGGCCAATCAATTGAGATGAGCTATCATCAGCAGGAGAAAAAAATCCAAAAAACCTTTGTATAAGCTTTGTTACCAATAATATTAATAAATACCAAACTATGATTTAATTGTGTGTGATAATAAAAGAGGTTGTATGGTGATAGCTTGAATGCCTATGGACATAGGAAGTGGTGTGACCACATGCCTGTCTCTTACATCTTGACACCATCATCTCTCTATTGAACAGTAATCTCTGACCCTGCTGTGGCCCATCCTATGACAATGTTAAAGTTCACTGAGGATCGCTGGGCTGTTTCCAGTCTTTCCTTGCATGGATTAAAAAGAGAACTGCCAGTACCTGATTTTCAGGCTGCCGATCATTTTTTTAAATGATGGTTTTCTGCCTTATACAGTGCATCACAGTTCCTTTTTCATATTCTGCCTCCAACATGGTTATTCCTATTCCATTCAGTTATCTTAAAAGAGTGGTGGCTGACCCATGGGATGTATGTCAAATATGATTTACAACCCTTTTCATGCTTCAGCAGAACTCAGTGGAAACATAAATGGATCAGAACGTATCCTACATACGTGGAGAAATACAACTTTTTTGTTTTAGTATTTGTAAATTGCCTTATTATTTCCATTGCTTAGCTATCATTAGGTGCATGAAATAGCACTGTTAATAGCAGGGGTGCTGCAACTACACTTATTGTACAAAGAGTTTATTATTACAAGTAAATTGTATGCAACCTGCCAAGTGAAAGCACTATCATACCAAACCCAGGGGTTAGTGTAATTTTTTCCTCTGTGCATCAATGTTTTTTAACTTAAATTCCCATTCTAGTGGGTTTAAAGTATTGAGACCAAAAGGCTATTGTCTATCAGAAGGATATTAGTGAAAGATGACAAAAAGGGAAAAATGTGTGCCTAATATAAGATTACTTGCTGCTGTAATCCTCCAAGATAAGAATATTTTTACGTTTTCATTTTAAAAATCAACGCATCTTTTCTCCAAATTATATTTTTGCAAGTACTTACTAGATAAAAATATAACAAAATTGTTGGCTTGTCACAGAATTCACATACACAAAAGGCTGCTTGAAAGCATTTGCTGTTTTAAATATACCAGATTTCCAAAAGGAATCTTCAGATACAATATTTGACAGCTAAATCCTGTGGTTTACAATCTATCTATCTATAGCCTATTGTCAGTTCTCGGAATTTTATGACTTTTTACATTAATAATGAAATTTAAAGGATTTTTAAAGGTAACTATCACATTAAAAAAAAAAAGAAAGAAAACAGCCAAATTTTTACAAAGAATTCTACATTATATCATGAAAAGATCCCAGTGTCATTAATGAAGTTCTTCAGACACTCAGTATTAGTGATACTGAAGTGAATTAACCAGAAGACCTTCAAGCTTCTTGATCTTAGGTCTCAATCCTGAAACTCACACAAGTTGTCAATGGATCTCAGGACATAAGTAGGGTTTGAAGAGTGGGGCCTTTACGATATAAAAGCAAGAAATAGGGTTGGTTCTCATGATTCTTGCATAGAAACTGGTAGGTTTAAATTCTTTTCAACATCACTAATGCATAATCAGCTAAAATTATTTTAGATCCTAGAAATTGTTACAAGATGGTTATAAAGTCTTTGTGTGGACAACTTTTCCATTTGGTGGTAAAACTGGAAGACCTTATCACTCTTTTATAACTTTCCATATAATTTTTATGAACACAAACATAAAGCATCAAAGACTGCAGGCTGAAAACTTCTCTGTGATCCAAACCAAGTGGCAAAATTAAGTCCTGAAAAAGTTAAGATTCACATCTGGTTTATGGTCTGCTTAGACGACTTGGCCTGAGAACATAGCACAGAAGTAGACTGATGCAGAGTAAGGCTCAAATTTAATAATCAAGCTTGGTTACTGAATACAGTTATAAACATGGATGAAATGAAAAGTTTGTATTACATGTCTCCACTCATCACATAACAAAAGAAAAGAAAAGAAAAGAAAAGAAAAGAATGATATGTTTGAAATTGAAAGGAATGGACCATGCTGAAGAGACATGAGATATAAACAATACAGAATAAGACATCATTGTAAACAAGGCCATATCAAATATGTCGGAGTGATTTATCAAATAATGGGAGAGAAGAAACTTAGGCCCAAATCCCGCAAACACTTACACATATTTCACTTTGCATACATAAAAAGTTGAAGGTTGCAGAATCTGGCACTTAGACTTTCCTACTTTTATGCCAATGGACAGCACTGCCAGAATAGTTACCATCTGTTCCCCACCCTATTTCCTCTTCCCTCTCCCCTTACTCTACCCTTTCCTTCCATGTTAGTCAATCTTCTTTTTTGCCAGCAGAGCCACTATGGTACCTGTGTATTCTTCTAGCCCTGCTCTTATTGCAGGTCCCATAACAGAGTCTGTTTCAGATGAGGTACATTAGAAAAGGGCTCTAATGGAAAATTTACATACTGTGCTATTACAAAGCCCTTGAAAGGCTCTCAGAAGTCTAGCTTTATTTACAGCAACTGGGAAATGGGCTTGACAGAAAGGAAAATCCAGGAAGTGACATAGAGAAATGTTCTCATATTAAACCGATGGCAGCCCAGACAGCAAGGACTTAACTCTAGATCTAAAATGCTTTCATTCCATCACTAGACTTTCTGGATTATTTTTTAGACATCTAACTAGATAATCTTCACCCTGGCCACAGTATGCTATTTTAGGTATTTGCAGGGGCCCCATTATCATATCTGAGTGTCTCACCATCTTTAATGAATTTATCCTCACTGTGCCCCTCTGAAATAAGGAAGTGTTAGTAACCCCATTTTACAGATGGGGAACTGAGGCACAGAGAGGCTATATGACTGGCCAAGGACACACAAGGAGTCTATGATGGAGCAGGGACTTGAATCTAGGCTTCCCAAGTCTTATGCTAGTGCTCTAACTTCTGGGCCACGATTCCTCTCCAGATAGAGAAGTCAGTGACTATCAGGCAGAAGCAGATGATGTACTCTGCTTATCAGTGTACCTTCATGTTTCTGATGGATTGCACTCTAATTGCTATTATACTTGGAGAAATAAATACATACAATGGGTAATACTGCTAAGAAACAACACATCTTTGACATGTGCAGTGACTTTTGAGAATATTTTAGGCACTGTACTAATTGTTACAAATTGTTTTCGTTAAATACATGTCACATTATGTCTCTGACATGCCAATAAAAATATAGTATTTCACTTGAGTAAAATATATTTTATATATTAATATTTTTTCTGGGTATTTTTTAAGGAAACCAACTGCATGAGTAAAATTCAGGAGGTCAACAGTAAAGTATCTTGCAGTATAGAAACACATATCTGCACTTCCTGTATAACGACAGATATAATCAGCATCCGGATAAATAAAAAAAGGTCAACTAAAGGGCAGATCTGAACTCATCAGCATGGAGGAAAGAGCAGTAGATATGTTAGTCAATGCATTAATGACAACAGATTTCTTAAAAATGGAAGTGTTCTGTGGCTTTACAGTCCTCAGATTATTCCATTTGGAAACAGAATGTCCAGTCTTCCACTGAGCAAGTGAGAAAACTTGTCCATGGAAAGAAAGGGGCCTTATTCTTCTTCCTCTTAGACTGGAGTAACCACTTGAGTTATGAAATTAGGGTGAGGGCAGAATTAAACTCAAAGCTTTCAAACAAGGTTTTCTCCCAAGTTAACATTTGGATCGTTAGCAGCTGAAGGCAGATTTTTATAACTAAAAATATATAACCACTTCAGTCTGAGATCATCTCATGTTTTCTAATATGTACATGATTGGGGTAGTCCAATACTTGGCTGACAGACCTTCAGAGAAAACCCCCAGTGCTACCAGCAGCAGTGATGTTTATTCAGAGATGAAGGATGGTTCATTGGTTTGGACACTACCCTATAACTTGGGAGACCAGCATTCAAGTCTATGTTCCACCTCAGAATTCCTAGTTGACCTTAGCCAAATCACTTAGGCCCAGTTTTTTAAAGGTATGTAGCTGTGCTCAATGTCACAACAGTTAACTGATTTAGGAACCTAAATATCATTTTCAAAAGGGATTTTGGCACCTAGTCTAAATCCCATTGACAGAAGGAAGTATTTCTTCACACAATGCACACTCAACCTGTGGAACTCGTTGCCAGGAGATATTGTGAAGGCCAAAAGTATAACTGGGTTCAAAAAAGAATTAGTAATTGATGGACCCTATCCTCCATAAATTGATCTATTAGTCAAGATGGTCAGGAACACAACCTTATTCTCTGGGCATACCTAACCCTCTGACTGCTAGAAGCTTGGACTGGATGACATGGGATGGATCACTCGATAATTTCCCTGTTCTGTTCATTCCCTCTGGCCACTGTCAGAAGACAGGATACTGGGCTAGCTGGACATTGGTCTGACACAGTATCACCATTCTTATGTTCTTCTTAGCAATTGTTGCGTAGTATTGTTGTGCACTGTTAAAAAGTTGCCATGTTTCACCCAAACATGGATGGGCAAAGTGATTCTTTAGTATTTAAAACACTTTGCAGTCCATTAGGGTGAAAGTTAATTCACATATAAACGTGAAATAAGCCATGCACTGAAAGGTTTTGTTTCGCAGGAGCAGAAACTACAGTTAATCAGACCAAGTTTACTTGGAATTGAGCCTTAGTTTGATCAGAAAGGTTATGAATTTTAACAAGCTCTTTCACCATCTTAGCAAAATCCATATGCACAGCAAAACTTGAAACCAGGAGATACTAACATAGTTGCTGGTTTCACTGTGAACCTTTCTTTCAATTCTGCCCCAGTGGACAACTTGATGACCTCAAAGATATACTAATTACTTGCACCAAATGTAATACCGCACTTCAAATACGAAACCCAAAGAATGTGCAGAAGTTCCCACATTGAGACTTCCCACTCGATAAATTAACCTAGCAGAGTGTAAAAAACAGTGCAGCAGAGCGTAAGAGGGAGCCCATTGGAGTCACTGGGCCCATCAAATGGGTGGAAGATAGAGCAGCACTGGGGAGGCTCATGGTGAATGGGATGATTATTAGTGAATCTTTCTCAAAGCCTTTATAAATCTCTAGTGATTCCTCTTTCTTGAAACTTCTTAACTTACAATGATCTGTTACTTAAAGCACTGGCCTGGTATTCAGGAAGTCTGCATTGCTACAGGCTGGATATGTGATGTCACTTAAAGTATCTGTGCACTACTTTCTCCATCTGTAAAATGAGAATAAAAACACATATGAGCCTCGCCACCAGCCCTTGGGAGGCTGAATTCATGAGTGTTTGCAAAGCACTTTGAGACCCATAAAGAGACTAGATGATAAAGTACAAAGGGTTATTGTAGAGACTGCAGAGACTCAAGACACTGTGGTTGGGGCAAATGCAAGGCACTCTATTTCCTGTTTACACAGTCCGTTACCACCCTTGTATGTGCCCCCTAGTGGCCACCCTGAATAATGGCTCTAAATATTCACAATTAACACCACAGTTGTTATAACAAGATAATGTTACAATAAATGAAATATTGTTCAGTGTTCCCTATATTTAAAACTAACGATGGATCATACCTTTGGAAAAGAAGAGCGTGGGGGACTGTATGTTTTGAGGGCAGGTCATAGGATACATGTTGTCTTTATCTGCTAGGATTCTGAAATGAAACCAGCCCAGATTGCTAGGCAGTGTGACAAAAAGTGTCAGTAGATCAATTCCAAAAAAAAGTGACAGCAGTGTGAATTCCAGCGGATACATCAAGAAGTGAATGAGCATGAAATAATTAATATGTAGAGGGAAAGTATTGATGGACCTCATATTTAAATCCTCCATCCAATGTGAAGCTGCATAAAGAAGGTTAATGAGATGCTGGCTGGACTCAAAAGAGTAGTATATAACATAAAACCAAGGATATTTTTACATTCTGCTATTAAGCACTGATTGGACCACATTTAGCACTATAATGCCTGATTCTGATCTCGGTTACACCAGTGTAATTCTAGAATATACCCAGTGACATCAAATCAAAGTCAGAGTCACTGACGTAAATTCTGATTTACAGTGGTGTGACTGAGATTGGAATTTGGTCCATACTGTCCATTTAAGGGCACGGGGGCTGCTAACAGGGAGTTTCGCAAGGGAGTTTGGAAGGGGAGTGGGAAGGGGGCGAGGGTCCCTTGCCGGTTCTATCTGTTTTCCCTTTATTCCCCTTAAAACCTATAAACCAACTACATTCAAAACTTCTTGCTTAAACAAACCTTTCAGTGGACAGGGGGCTGCAGACGGGAGTTTGACAGAGGGAGGCTTACGATGGTTAGGAAGACCCACAACACCTGTGCCAGCACTGCTTCTGTCTCCTCCACCTGCACCTGTAGCCAGACAGAGCGCCTGAGCATGGATGCTTCTACCCAGAACCTGGTATGGTTTTGCAGAGACTGTAACTTGCAATTTCCACTTACTGATATCCAGGCGGGGGGGACCATCCAATGTGAAAGGTGCCTGCTGGTGGAATCTCTCAGGCAGCAGGTGGGAGAGCTACAGGAGGAGGTGGCTAGGTTGAGGAGCATCCGAATCCACGAGCAATTCCTGGACAGTGTCCATGTGGAGACAGCTGAGGTAGCTGTCGCAGTACACAGGACTGCTGATACACCACTGGTGGAGGAGGAGATGGCTCAGGGTGGACACTGGCAGCTGGTTACTTCTGGCAGCAGGCAGTGCTCCACCCCTGTCCGAACCCTCCTGCCATGGTAATAGGTAACCATTATGCTCTTCTTGATACAGGAAAGAAGGAATCACCCCCTACAGTAAAGGAGGAGAAGCCTCATACCCCTAAGGCTGGGAGGTCTGCTGCCACCACTGCGAATAGGAAACGTGGGGTAGTGGTGGTCGGAGACTCTCTGCTGAGGGGGACGGAGGCGTCCATCTGTCGCCCTGACATTTCATCTCGGGAGGTATGCTGTCTGCCGGGAGCCCATATCCGAAATGTTATGGAGGCATTGTCGAGGATTATCCAGCCCTCTGACTACTACCCCATGCTACTCATCCATGTGGGCACAAATGATACTGCGCGGTGTGACACTGAGCGGATCAAGAGTGACTACAGGGCTCTGGGAGTACGGGTGAAGGAGTTTGGAGCGCAGGTGGTATTCTCTTCGATTCTTCCTGTCAAAGGTAGGGGCCCAGGCAGAGACAGATGTATCATGGAGGTGAATGCCTGGCTGCGAAGATGGTGTCGCCAGGAGGGCTTTGGCTTCCTAGACCACGGGATGCTATTCGAGGAAGGACTGCTAGGCAGAGATGGCGTTCACCTTTCGAGGAGGGGAAAGACCCTATTTGGACACAGACTGGCTAACCTAGTGAGGAGTGCTTTAAACTAGGTTCGACGGGGACAGGTGAGCAAAGCCCACAGGTAAGTGGGGAACATGGAGACCTGGGAGATGGGTCGGAAACGAGAGTGAGTGTGGGCTATATTGGCAGAGAGAAAGGAGGGTCAGGACAAAACTGGGAGGAAAGATCAAACCAGTATCTTAGATGCCTATATACAAATGCGAGAAGTATGGGTAATAAGCAGGAAGAACTGGAAGTGCTAATAAATAAATACAACTATGACATTGTTGGCATCACTGAAACTTGGTGGGATAATACACATGATTGGAATGTTGGTGTGGATGGGTACAGCTTGCTCAGGAAGAATAGACAGGGGGAAAAGGGAGGAGGTGTTGCCTTATATAAAAATGTACATACTTGGACTGAGGTAGAGATGGACATAGGAGACGGAAGTGTTGAGAGTCTCTGGGTTAGGCTAAAAGGGGTAAAAAACAAGGGTGATGTCATGGTAGGAGTCTACTACAGGCCACCTAACCAGGTGGAAGAGGTGGATGAGGCTTTTTTTAAACAACTAACAAAATCATCCAAAGCCCAAGATTTGGTGGTGATGGGGGACTTCAACTATCCGGATATATGTTGGGAAAATAACACAGCAGGGCACAGACTATCCAACAAATTCTTGGACTGCATTGCACACAACTTTTTATTTCAGAAGGTTGAAAAAGCTACTAGGGAGGAAAGCTGTTCTAGACTTGACTTTAACAAATAGGGAGGAACTCGTTGAGAATTTGAAAGTAGAAGGCAGCTTGGGTGAAAGTGAACATGAAATCATAGAGTTTGCAATTCTAAGGAAGGGTAGAAGGGAGTACAGCAAAATAGAGACAATGGATTTCAGGAAGGCAGATTTTGGTAAAGCTCAGAGAGCTGATAGGTAAGGTCCCATGGGAATCAAGACTGAGGGGAAAAACAACTGAGGAGAGTTGGCAGTTTTTCCAAGGGACACTATTAAGGGCCCAAAAGCAAGCTATTCCGCTGGTTAGGAAAGATAGAAAATGTGGCAAAAGACCACCTTGGCTTAACCACGAGATCTTGCATGATCTAAAAAATAAAAAGGAGTCATATAAAAAATGGAAACTAGGACAGATTACAAAGGATGAATATAGGCAAACAACACAGGAATGCAGGGGCAAGATTAGAAAGGCAAAGGCACAAAATGAGCTCAAACTAGCTACAGGAATAAAGGGAAACAAGAAGACTTTTTATCAATACATTAGAAGCAAGAGGAAGACCAAAGACAGGGTAAGCCCACTGCTTAGTGAAGAGGGAGAAACAGTAACAGGAAACTTGGAAATGGCAGAGATGCTTAATGACTTCTTTGTTTCGGTCTTCACTGAGAAGTCTGAAGGAATGCCTAACATAGTGAATGCTAATGGGAAGGGGGTAGGTTTAGCAGATAAAATAAAAAACGAACAAGTTAAAAATCACTTAGAAAAGTTAGATGCCTGCAAGTCACCAGGGCCTGATGAAATGCATCCTAGAATACTCAAGGAGCTAATAGAGGAGGTATCCGAGCCTCTAGCTATTATCTTTGGAAAATCATGGGAGACGGGAGAGATTCCAGAAGACTGGAAAAGGGCAAATATAGTGCCCATCTATAAAAAGGGAAATAAAAACAACCCAGGAAACTACAGACCAGTTAGTTTAACTTCTGTGCCAGGGAAGATAATGGAGCAAGTAATTAAGGAAATCATCTGCAAACACTTGGAAGGTGGTAAGCTGATAGGGAACAGCCAGCATGGATTTGTAAAGAACAAATCATGTCAAACCAATCTGATAGCTTTCTTTGATAGGATAACGAGTCTTGTGGATAAGGGAGAAGCTGTGGATGTGGTATACCTAGACTTTAATAAGGCATTTGATACGGTCTCGCATGATATTCTTATCGATAAACTAGGCAAATACAATTTAGATGGGGCTACTATAAGGTGGGTGCATAACTGGCTGGATAACCGTACTCAGAGAGTTGTTATTAATGGTTCCCAATCCTGCTGGAAAGGCATAACGAGTGGGGTTCCGCAGGGGTCTGTTTTGGGACTGGCTCTGTTCAATATCTTCATTAACGACTTAGATATTGGCATAGAAAGTACGCTTATTAAGTTTGCGGATGATACCAAACTGGGAGGGATTGCAACTGCTTTGGAGGACAGGGTCATAATTCAAAATGATCTGGACAAATTGGAGAAATGGTCTGAGGTAAACAGGATGAAGTTTAACAAAGACAAATGCAAAGTGCTCCACTTAGGAAGAAAAAATCAGTTTCACACATACAGAATGGGAAGAGACTGTCTAGGAAGGAGTACGGCAGAAAGGGATCTAGGGGTTATAGTGGACCACAAGCTAAATATGAGTCAACAGTGTGATGCTGTTGCAAAAAAAGCAAACATGATTCTGGGATGTATTAACAGGTGTGTTGTGAGCAAGACACGAGAAGTCATTCTTCCGCTCTACTCTGCTCTGGTTAGGCCTCAGCTGGAGTATTGTGTCCAGTTCTGGGCACCGCATTTCAAGAAAGATGTGGAGAAATTGGAAAGGGTCCAGAGAAGAGCAACAAGAATGATTAAAGGTCTTGAGAACATGACCTATGAAGGAAGGCTGAAAGAATTGGGTTTGTTTAGTTTGGAAAAGAGAAGACTGAGAGGGGACATGATAGCAGTTTTCAGGTATCTAAAAGGGTGTCATAAGGAGGAGGGAGAAAACTTGTTCACTTTAGCCTCTGAGGATAGAACAAGAAGCAATGGTCTTAAACTGCAGCAAGGGAGGTCTAGGTTGGACATTAGGAAAAAGTTCCTAACTGTCAGGGTGGTTAAACACTGGAATAAATTGCCTAGGGAGGTTGTGGAATCTCCATCTCTGGAGATATTTAAGAGTAGGTTAGATAAATGTCTATCAGGGATGGTCTAGACAGTATTTGGTCCTGCCATGCGGGCAGGGGACTGGACTCGATGACCTCTCGAGGTCCCTTCCAGTCCTAGAATCTATGAATCTATGAATCTATATAAAGGAAGATAGAAATTCAAGACAATACAATGTAGTGCAACTAAGTTGATAAATAGAATAGAAGAGTTTGAGGAAAGAGTGACAAAATTGGGATTATTTAGTCTTGGAAGAATAATAAAGATGCTTAAGCAGTGACATGACTGAAGTATTTAAACTAGTTAATGGTTATTATCAAATTAAACTTAATGCTCTATTTGCGTGTGTTGAAGAGACCAGAAGTAGGGGATTTAGGTTTAAATAAAAGGGATATATGTAAGAAGAATTTAAGGAAGTATTTTTTTACAGGGAGACTGTCAAATATATGGAATGGACTTCAAATTCAGATACGGAAACAAGCAACATTCATATATTTGTTAGTACAGTATGATTATTTGAAACCTAATACATTTATGTTACATCAGTCAGCTTTGCGTTCAGGAGTAACAAACCACCCTTCATCAAGAGCTAATTTTTCACTGATTATTTCCACCCACATAGCAAGATCAAATCTGAGGGCCAGATCTTAAATTGGCATAGTTCCACCAAGCTACATCAGTTACACCAGCTGAGGATCTGGCCCTTCGCCATGCTCTCATTCAACAAGACTGACTAACTCTTATGTCTCAAGAGGTCAGTTCTGAGACACATTTGCAAGGGAAGCTTACACTACTGTTGTCAGGGCTGAACCTGTTTTATGAGTAATTAAAGGATTTCAATCTCCAGTGCAGTCACTCTGGAACCTTTCACAACCACAAATTCACATTAGCAGTGGGAAAAAACACAATAAAAGAGAAAAAATAATAATTCAATGAAAAAAAAAACAAAAATAAGGGCTGTATTAACAATCTATCGTTGTTTTTCTCATTGAATCGCTAATGGAAAAGATAAAGTCATTCCTATTCTATTCTATATAGGTTTTTATACCATGCCCATCACCAGAGTTTCAGAGCATCTTCCAGTAGTTCATTAAGCAATGTGACTACATATATCATGTGTTGTTTGTTCTCTTATCCTCTCCCCAGAGGGAAAGTCAGGTGAAGTGGAGTGTCTTGTTTTGGTAGGGTTTTTATTACAGATGGCAAGGTCAAAGAAATCTGCCTTGCATTTGGAGCAGAAAGTGGCGAGGTTTATGACAGTACTTCATTCCTGGGGGAGTTCATTTCACAGTCTCAGACCACCCCCAGAGAAGGTTCTGTCTCCTGTACAGACAAGTTTTACTCTTACTGTTGAGCGATCCATTCCCATGCAACGTGAGAGAGAGATCAATTTGGAAAATGTCTGAAAGGGAAATGTCACAGAATTTTCCTTCCATAGTCCCACATGCAGGTTTTTTCCCTGGGAAGTAGCTAAACCCTTCTATCCCTCCCACCCTTGTAAGGCTTAGAAACAGGATTAGGGTAAGAGAAAATCTGAAGTTGCTTAAATGGGTGGCAATAGGAGAATGTGTATTAATATGTTATCTTTTTCACATCCGATTTTATAACAAAACCCAGTTGAAGTATCATGTCAGTGATCTGTAAAAATCCCAGAATCACCTTCTATCCTCAGAGTTAATGCCATGGCAGTGAGTGTGATATCAAAACTTATACACACAGAGACATCCATGCTGGAAATATCTTATCAACAGCAGCATGTGGGTGCCTCTTTTGTGAAACTGTTCCTCAAATTATAGCTTTTGGGGATGGTGAGTAGTAGCAGGCCAGGCATAATTTTAAAGCAAGATCATGGATGGGATTTTGAGATGATCATGCAACAAAAGTGCAACACACAGAAGTGTGGGCAAAGAAATAAGCCAAGACTTTCAAAAATAACTAGTGACTTTGCATATCTCTGTTCCTGAATGCTCAGCCTAAGACACCTTAAAGGGGCCTGATTTTCAGAGAGAAGTTGCCCAGCATTTTCTGAGAATCAGGCCCTTGTATGGTGTCTGAATTTTGGACCCCCAAAATTGAAGCACAGCAAATCACTATTCACTTTTGAAAAATCTTTGCCTGTGTCTTTATTTCCTAGCTCTAATCACATGATGTGTCAGGATTACAACACTTCATACCCTTGCCAAATGACACAATCAGGATCCACTAACTCCACTCGTGGTGGCACTAGTCCATGCATGCATTGGCCTATATGGAATAATAGGGGCTCTTGAGAGCCATGCTTGCCAAAACACCAGTGCCTACTGCATAGTGGAACTACTTAATGTAATATGTTGGAGCAAAGCTCTTTTGGAAATGGTTTCTTTCATTCACTTGAACAATTTGCAGGTATACTGCCTGAGTACATTGGGAGTCCTTCTACCGATCAATATGTAGACTCAGTGGATGACATTCTAGCTTAATTGAAGTCAATGGGAGTTTTACTATTTACTTCAGGGGGCTTCACTCAAAAACCTTCATGATTCTCTATAAATGACTACATTGATTTGGGTTTCTCAGTCTTTTAGTTTTCTCTTTGGTATTCATCTTACTCCCATCATTAAGGTATCTGAAAGCCTCACAATCTTTAATGCATTCAGCCTTACAACACCTTTGTGAGATGGGATACAACGATTTCAATTGTGCAGAAGGGGAAATGAGTCACAGAAAGACTTTCCGCAGGGTCTGTGGCAGAGCATAGACTTGAACTGAGATCTCCCATGGCCCTGGATAGTGTCCTAACAAGTGGACTATTATTTCCAATGTTACTGTTACAGCTGGTTAGGAAACAGAATCTCTGCCCCAGGAAAAATGTCAAGATTTTGGAAAAATAATAAGTCAGACCCCAACTGAAAAGACAAAATTTTGAATTTTTGACAAAAAGGAATTCAATTTTGAAACATTTCATTATGGTAAATTCAAAACATTTAACTTCAATTTCAACCTTTTTTATATTTTAAAACCATTTTGAATATGAAATAAAGTAAATTTTGAAACAAAATGAAAAAATGAAACTTGTCATTTTGAAAATGTGGAAACATGACTGACATTTTTCAGAATTTTTTTGATTTTTTTCACAAACATCTTGTGTTGAAATCTATAAGATTTTACACACAAAAAATTGGTTTCTTCAAAATGACATTTTACAACAAAAATCTTTTTAAAAAATTGACTAGCTCTAGTTACTATGACAGATGAGGTTGTTTCTCTAATAGTTCCTTTATCTGCCATCTCCTAAGAAGATGAAGCAGAGATAGTATCTACCTATATCAAAGTATTTACCTTTGCATGTTGTTCTGTTGAAGTTATATTTGTATGTGTCTTTATTGACATGACAACAAATATGTTTCCTTGAGCCCATCTTTACCCCTGCACACCCGTGTGAGAGCCAGGCACATCTATCTCTTTATGAGTTACCACTTTCTTCTCTGCATAGGTGATAAATGGGAGCCAAGTAGGAGTTTCTGGTTATATATGTGTCTTCTGATAATAGCCAGTTTTCCATATTCAGTTTAAGTACATAAGCATTTTAGCACTATATCCAAATTCATCTCACTTCCTGTTATGCCATCCCAAATATTGCACTGAGCCTGCTTTACTCCCCAATGATTACACATAATGGGCAATGTCTGGATGGAACTATGCTGCAGGGGCTGTGAGCAAATGAGCCCTACAATGTGAGACAGCCCTACAGTTAGCAGAATCCACTTGCATTATTTCAGGCAGTGAGATTATTAAGTGTCATAGGGAGGTCATTCGATGGAAATATCAGAAACTTAGTCATATTAAAATTTTATTACCAAATGCTTCTATGTCATCTTAGTCCATCTTTGCCTTTTCAGTGCATGAATCTAGAGAAACTTTGGCTCAAACTGGTATGCTAAATAACAATTTTATTTTTGGCATTGTAAGCCAATGCCACCTCTGGGCATGACAGCCAGTGGCACAGAAGGATGTTTGGGTTCTTAGCTCGACACAAGAAAAGGGACTGAAAGCATTTTGGTAAAGGAAACAAAAAGGGAGCTGGATAGTTTAAAGGAAACACACATAATGGATATGTACATATTAAGAACATTTACATGAAAAGCTGTGTCATGCCATCTTTCTAAACTTCATCAAATGATCTGAAATTAGAGGGTGAATATTTAATGTAGATAATGTATGGAAAACAGAAAAACCATAATCCCAAAATAACAAATCATATACCAAATCTCTTCTCCTTGAATTTCAAAGGAGCTACTTCTGTCCCTATAACAGCTTGATCTTGAGCTTACAAAATGTGCTTTAGTTTTGGGGTTGGGGAAGGAGCAATATTTTGTGGATGAATTTAACACTAGCACTGTTACGTTGTGTAACAAAACTAATTAAATTAGGGTGTGGACTTTTCATCATCTCAAACTAAGCCCTGGTCTGCACTACGTTGGAAAATCTGTACCCCTGAGCAATGCAGTTATACTGACTGAGTTCCCAGTGTAGACAGCCCTATGTCGACGGGAAGTCTTCTCCCATCGACATAGCTACCACCTCTTGGGGAGGTGGAGTACTTAAACCAGCGGGAAGAAGCTGTGCAGTGGTGGTGCAGCTGCAGTGCTATAAGTGTAGACAAGCCCTCTGTGATGCAATTTTGGTCACGCCTGCTAATGAAGGGCCTGAAAGAAGTAGAAAAAGTTCAGAGAAAAACCTTTGGAAGATGCAGTGTGATCTACTGGATTGGAGCTCAGGGGACCTGGGTCCTATTCCTGCCTCTGTCACTGACCTGATGTGAGTCACTTCACCTCTGGCTTCTCTCTCATCCCTTGTCTATTTAGCTTACAAGCATTTAGGTGAAAGGAACCGTCTCTTCCTATATGTTTATACAGCCCCTAGCACAATGAGACCTCAATGTGCTACTATAATAAAATAGTTAGTGACGTCTTGGGATAGTAGCAGTGTTTGTGTGTGCATGTCTGTGGTAGGGAGGAAAATGTTCCATTTGAAGAGATTTAAAAGATGAGGACTATTTAATTTAGGAGGGAGAAAAATAAGAGATGTTCTAGAGATATATGAAATGGGCTAGAGAAGGTTAGATGGGCACTGTCCCTTAGCCTGTCCCATAACATAACAACATTCCATGAGATTAAAAGGTAAGAAATTCAGAAGGCATGAATGCAAATACTGCTCTACAAACATAATCAGCCTGTTGAACACACAGCTGTAGATTGTTACAAGGCAAATAGTTTAATAAGGTTTGTAAAAAGGATTAGAAATGTATTGGTCAGTTCCTATGTTCCTATTTATTGCTGTGTTAATTTTGCAATGGTTTTGCAGCATTACATCATATCACCCTATCAAAAGGGTTTATAAATAAAGGGACAACCCACTAACAAAGCTTTGGTAACAAAGCAGGGCCTGATTTCACAGTATTGCAGTGGAAACAGGTGAAAGAAAAGTTGGTTTTGTAGCTAAGGAAATGGACAAGATACAGGAGGTCTGAGATCAATTCCCAAGTCTCCCATAGACACACTGTGTGACACTGAGCAGTATTCCATTGCTGTATGCACAGTTGTTGTAGCCATGTTGGTGTCTCTCGGACACTGAGCAAGTTATTTAGTCTCTGTGTCTCACTTCCCCATCTGTAAAATGGAGACAATAATACATCCTCTCCCCCACGCTTTGTCTGTCTTGACTAGTTAGACCATAAAGGTGAAATCCTTGCCCCGCTGAATTCGATGGGAGTTTTGTCATTAACTTCAGTTAAGCCAGGATTTCACCCAAAGCTCTTACTATGTTTATGTACAGCATCTAGTACAATGGAATGCTGAACTCAGTTGGAGCTGCCACATGCTACTGTACTGCAAATAAGAAAGGTTAGTGTACATGGGAATTTTTTTTTACCCATTGTATAAAAGTCCTCACAAACTCAAAGGACTTCAGAATATTACATTAAAAATAGCTTTTTATTTTTTGCAGGATCTCCAGCATTTTCTCTGTGCAGACTAAGGACTAACAGCTCTTCATCGTATTTACAGGAAAAAATGCACAGTGCTAACTAATCACCACACGCCGTGGGAGGAACTTCTGTTTTTAATTAAACCAATCTGGTCTAGATCAATGATCAGGGGGCATAATTTCTTCAAATGGGAAGCCAGAACTTTGAAAAGAATCATACGGTCAACATTAATCTGAGATCAGGGTCTGCAAGGGAAGCAGAAATCAGTGGGTTTGCCCTTTACATGAATAAAGGGTATTGTTCCCATCAAGGGGAAATGGTAGCAAAGTGCTTCCACCAAGGGAAGGGGGAATGTTTTGCTGAAGAGAGCACAGTGCTCCTGGAGGGTGAAATGTCAATGGATTGGACTTCTTCCTGCCCTCTTCTACTATTTCTGCCCTCTCATTCTGATGTGGATCCTTTTTTGGGGCTGTATAGATAATGGCTTCCCTCAACCGCCATAGACTACACTCGTACATCTACAGGGTCCTGGCAATTCTTCATATCTTCTCTATCCAAATGATTCCCTATGGCTCCTCTCCTGCAATTTGGTCTATGCAGGTGGCCTCATTGTGTATGCAGACGCCCATTCAATGGGCCTTTGCTTGGGTGCAGCAGTTCAGCCAGGAAAAAGCTGCAGGATGAGGGCCTTGGTTTTCTTTCCCTCTGCTTCATGCCTATATTTCCCCGGGATCTTCTGTCTATTTCCTCATGTACTGTTGCTGCAGAGACAGTCTCCATATTCTCCACTCTGAATTCCTCCCAGCTACACAATCAATCTAATTTTACTGTCCATTGTTTCTGTATTAACGCATTGGTGCATAACAAATTGTTAAACAGAGGGAAAACAGAGTTGTCTTTGGACAGTATGGATCCCAAACGGAAACTGCAGGGAGAAGAAAAAGACAGCAGGTGTCTGAACAAACCAATTGTCATATTTGGACTGAAGGACAGTATTCAAATACTAGACTAGAGCTCAGTTCATTTTAAGCAGCTGTCCAGTTGGATAGCTACTATAAACAGGGTGGCTTGTAACAAGAATATTTTTAGCTTGAAGCATTTCCAAATATTAAGGGTGAACTGAAAAAAGCAAATAGACCATCATCAGTACTGTTAACAACAATAATATCTGAGACTTATATAGTGCATTTGTTCCATAGATCTCAAAAGCATTTCATAAAGGTGGAGATGGGTTATTATCCTTATTATACAAATGAGGAAACTGAAGAACAGAGACATGACATGGTTTACCCAAACTCACATCACAAGTCTGTAACGGAATCAAGAACAGGACCCAAGTCTCCTGACTCCAGACAGATGCTCATTCCACTAGATCAGAATTGCACCTCAAGAAAGAAAGAAACTGAAACAAGACACTGTATGAGCTTAGACTTAAAAAATCAGAGTTAGTTTCATTTTGAAATAAAAAACAAAAACAAAAATAAAAATCAGAAAATCAGTTTCTCTTGTATTTACCAGCCAAGACCTACATGCACAGTTCTGTGCTTCCTCTGAGAAAATCAAGGACCACACAAGTTCTTTCTTCTACTCCCTGCTACAATTTAGATATTAGTTGAGATACCAGCTCTTGTAGAGGGAACAGATCTTTGAACTCAGGTCTTGGCATACAAAAAAGAGCAGGGGATGGGAACTGATTTTCAGCTATTTAGTTTTAATTATAAAATCATCTGTAGTTTTAGTCTATGTAACCTGCACCTAGGGCCACCTCCAATAGACAATCCCTCTCCCAACTATAAAATATCCCCAGGGATTCCAGGACAATTTTATTCAACATTTAATTAGAGATATGCTTTGGCTAAAGCATCTGACTTTAGCTGGTCTCTTGAGTGGTCAGCTAGGACAGATTTCACGCTATACATTCTGTTATAGATTTGAGATTTCAGAAGTTCACTCATTTAGTTACAAAATCTCTCAATTCACCCTTCAACCAGTGCTTAATTTGTGCTAGAACTTGCCAGGGCTGAGCCCTGGCATCTCTAGGCTTGGCAGTTCATATCCCTGGCACCTCTGGGCTTGCTGCATCACTTATGATTGTAAAAAAATTGCTTAAGCCCCAGCACATAATGGCTTGAGCCCTGGCACCTCTTTCATTACAAATTAAGAACTGCCTTCAACTTCTAAGCAAGATACTGAATGGGCGTGTGCCTTTGAGATCACTGGGGATTTTGGAGGCTCAAGGTCAAATTTTCAAAGGTGAGCACAATGACTGTGCTTGAAAAAAGACATGCACCTCCAAGACAGTCATTTCTGAACACAAATGGGAAGCTGCATGTGCATGTACTCAGACACACTCACATACCCATGCAGCATTCTCTCTCTCACCATACATATTTATACATATATAAAATCACACATAATATACACCTGCTTTTATTTGAGATAAAAATGTGTTCATATGAATTTACAGCCAAAAGCAAACGTTTTTGCTTTCATTTTCTTTAACGTTTATGGCCAGTTTCTCACAGCTAGCTCTAACTCTAGATGCTGTGAAAACTTCCTTAGTTTCTTTGCTTTTATAGGGTTCCAGCAGGGGGTTGTCTAAAAGAACACCAGATTTTTCCATTTCTGCTACAGATGAAACCACCAGGAGGATGAATGTGTCCACCGTGTTCGAAAAACAGACAGACAAGACATATAGCCAATCATCAAAGTTACTTTTTGGCAAAGAGTTTAGTGAACAATCAACCATTGTTATTGCAAAAACAATACACGTTCCCCTATGAAACGGTTTCAGAGTGTTTCCTCTTCACCGTTTCCTCTTCAAAAAGGTCAAGTAAAATAGCATCTATCAAGAAGAGCATTTAGAAACCACCCACCTGCTCTTGCCAGCCGCCATCAACTCATGGAAATGATGCTGGTGTATCTTGGGGAAGGATAACAGGTCATCTGTCTGCAGAGGAGTTTGACTGAATAAAAGAAGAAAACACTGACTGAAATTCACAATCCATTACCTTAAACTAGATCTCTAAGAGCCTCCCAAAGTCAGTAAAGATAATGGCTTTCTATTTCAATGGGCTTTGGATCAGGCCCCTCAATGAAGAGTAGTGAAAAGATACGCGTGAGTGAACCGATAGGAGAAATCTTTTGAAGCGATACAGGATCTTCTTACTTTTGGAGCTTATTTCTGGAATCAAGAGTTATTATAATCAATAGATATTTTGTCTAAAAGAGATGCTATGGTTCAAACAGAAGTTATAGGCTTAATGCAGAAATTACTGGATTAGATTTTATGGCCTGAGTTATGCAAAGGATGGATTAAATTATCATAATGATTCCTTTTGGCTTTAAAATCCATTAATCTATGAATAAGAACACCCCCTGAAAATGAACAAAACATTGTTCTTTCATCCATTTATCAGTGCAGTACATTAAAAAATCAAAATATCTTCCATGGTACAAGTTCCAAATTCAAATTTGTAATCTTCCCCCACGGCTCTATATCGAACATCTGTCTGGTTCTCTGACTTCGGAAACACACAAAAATATTTTAATGCATTCTTTGAAGGAGAAGCCTTCTAAGAATCTCCATTCAAAAGATCTGTTTGTTCAGGGTGTTACTGTGTGAGGGTATGCAGTGAGCATCTGATAGTGAAAAGCAGCTGAGTGGTGATAATGTATATGACAAAATGGAAGGGACTACCAAAATCTGGATTCTTACAGCAGAGAAGTTTAATATGCAGGTCAACAAGGAGAGGAGGAAGAATCGGACATCCTGAAGGGCAAATCATGCTACAATTCTATGCAAACCACTGAGCACAAATGACAAGTACACCCAGAGACAACACTTATGTGCACAAATACTTTGTACAATCCCAGACTCTGTAAGAAACATGTAAGCATCTGAGCTTTGCATTTGCATGCATTCTAAAAATGATAGAGGACTTTTTTTCCTACAAGCTGCTATTTAATTTATTCACAAGGTCGATTTGGAAACAGTGTTCAAATGTTTTGGAAATACGTCAAGAACATCGTTTTATTTCATGGTATTGTAGTAGCATCTCATTATATTAGTCTAATAGGAATGCAATACAATGAAAAAGCTATTGTGATGGTATTGTACTAGGCTAAATAGATAGAATGTTATTACAGTACTGTAAAAAGAAAGATTTATAGGTTAGCATTTGCATTGATGAGTAAGAACAGCACATGCAGCCACATATTTGGCTATTTGGACTCCCAAGGAAACTAAGTCTTTTGTTATATTCAGAGTAATCAGGCATTTGATAGTGAACAAACCTGATTTTGCTAGGGAAAGCAGCAGCAAGGGAGAACAGACGTGTTGACTCAGCTTCTGGACCACTTCTTCTGTCATACTCCCCAGAGGTTTTATCCCCTTTCAACAAGAGCGTCAGCATCCCTGACAGAATAGGATCCTATTGCACATCAAAAAAAACCTCTTTTTTTCAGTTTGCACAAGAAAGGGGCACAATTTTAATTGCCACAGAAATGCAGCCAACTAGGAAACAAACCTACCTTGTGTGAACTGAAGAATGTTTTTGCCTTCTCCAAGATATTTCCCGCCATCACTTCAGGCATCAAGTGATAGTGGAGAGGGCTTTTGGTTTTGTTTTCCCTCGGTTCCCCAGCTATATACATTTGCCAACTCTGAGCAGCCATCAGTAGGGCACTCCCCAAAAAATAATATTTAAAAACAACCTCAGATTTCCCTCCCTGGGTATGTATGAATCAAATCTGTCAGGATGCTATTTAAAGGAAAATAGCACTGAGTAGTTGCAATATAGTTAAGTAAACAAATGTTTACTAGATAAGAAAAAATTCTGAGTGTCAGATACTCCTCTAGTTGTGCGGACTTAAATGGAGCTATGTTTGATTTACACCTGGCCCTTTATCATTAATGTAAATGTTAATGCCATTTGTTGTTAAATATCAGGAACTCTTTTGCTCTCCCAATCCCCATGATTATTGCTGGTGTCTCTCAGAAAGAGCCAACATTTTAGTGATACCTGTTCCCAGCAGGAATTCCAGTCTGCTAATGATGTAGATTAAACCTCAAGAACTAGTGCTCCGCTATGGGAAAAGGCCCTGATCCAAAGCCCATGGAGATTAATGAGGGTCTTTCCATTGACTTCCAGGGGATTCAGATCATTGCTAAAAGAGAAAAATTCAAAAATGCCTGAGATTAGGTTCCCAATTCCCACCGAATGTAAATGTAGGTTAGGTACATAGCTCCCTTAGGCACCTTTAAAATCCCACACAACATGACAAATTTCAGATGTCCTGTAAGATAAATTCTAGGGTGGAATTTTCAAATGTGGGACTAACTGCAGCCACTGAAGTCACTGGGAGTTTTAACCTTGACTTCATTGGGAGCAGAGAGAAGCCAATGCTAGGGGCTTTCGAAACTCTCACCCTAATGTTTGTTTGGTAACTGGATAGGTCAGTCTGAAAGGTCGATGTTTAGATCAGTCGTTCTCAAACTAGGGCCGCCACTTGTTCAGGGAAAGCCACTGGCAGGCTGGGCCGGTTTGTTTACCGGCCACATCCGCAGGTTCGGCCGATTGCGGCTCCCACTGGCTGCAGTTCGCCGCTCCAGGCCAATGGGGGCTGCAGGAAGCGGCACGGGCCGAGGGACATGCTGGCCGCCCTTCCTGCAGCCCCCATTGGCCTAACGGCCAGTGGGGGCCACGATCGGCCGAACCTGCGGACACAGCAGGTAAACAAACCGGCCCGGCCCGCCAGGGGCTTTCCCTGAAAAAGCAGCGGCCCTAGTTTGAGAACCACTGGTTTAGATAACATTATACTGAACAGACCTCCTAGCCTGACCAAGGGTCCAATCCTGTGAGGTGCAGAGCATTTCTTATGAGGTACTGACTGGTGCCTTCAAGGAAGTTGAAGGCACACAGCAGCTTGCAGAGCTGCTCCAGACTAAAAAGCAAGTCCAGTCTTCAATAGGCGTGGCTAAATATTACTGTCATTTTGTAAATAGTTTCACTGACATTGTATCTGTTATCACAGACTTACAAAAAAAAATAGTGTGGACAGAAGCCTGTCAGAAAGGTTTTGATGAGCTAAAGAAAATTCTGGCAGGGAAGCCTGTTTTGGCCAGTTCAGATTTTGACAAAATGTTTGAACTGTGTACTGATGCATTGGACACAGGTCTAGAAGCAATACTGATTCAAACAGGGGAAAGTAAGAAGAAGCATCCCATTGCCTTCTTAAGCAAAACACTGACACCCACTGAACAGAACTATTCTGTCATAGAAAAAGAATGTTACACAATTGTGTGGGCAATCAAGCTGTTACCTTATCTATTAAACAGAAAATGTAGGGTCCTGACAGACCACTTGGCATGGGTATGGCTGCACAGGACAAAAGGTAACAACTTCAAACTGCTATGCTGGAACATCATTCTCCAAGAATATGACATAGAAATGTTACTTGTTAATGGTAGAGAAAATATAGCGGCAGATGCATTGTCCAGGTAACAGTTCTGAACCAACGCCTACAGGTTAGAATAGTGGCTGACCCTACAGCATCAATGTAAGAGGGGAAAGAGTGTTCTTCGATAATAAACTTGTTCTTGTTTTCAGTATACAAAGTGGCAATCCTGAGTTGAATGTTACAAGCTGGTGTGTCCTGTTCCTTTGGGAACAGCAGACCTGGTAAATCTGTGAGTGTTTAGTGGACTAGGGGCTGGACACTTCAGGAAAAGCTCTGAGGACTTGGGGTTGGTGTGTGCCTATTGCTACCTATACAGAAAGAAAGCAAGGCCTACAGAAGTCTAGAAGACGGTGCTTGTGCTGCCAGAGTCTGGTGGTTTCAGGGTGTTGATCCACAGCAGGCAGAGACAAGCTCTGCTTCACACTAAGGGCAGGTAGTGGTGAGCTGCCACACAACTCTGGGTACCCCTGGGGAGTGTCACAATGTTTGGATAGAGGTTGGCCTGAAAGGGCGATGTTTAGACAACATTGTACCGAACAGACTTCCTAGCCTGGCCAAGGGTCCAATCCTGCAAGGTATAGAGCACTTCCTGTGAGGTATTGACTATGCCCTTGTGGAAGTTGAAGGCACTGAGCAGCCTGCAGGAGGTATCAGCACCTCACAAGAACAGATGGTTTAAGAAGGCATTCTCCTTCCTACAGTGACTGTAGGTACAGCCCACGCCACACCAACTTTACCCATTAACATAATGCTTGCCTTCCTCACAGGAGGTAGAGAAGCCCAATTCATTATTACTCATAGGAATCACAATTCCTTCCCTGCTTCTTCCTAGTTCTTGGGAGGGGAAGTAATTCATTCCAACCTTTGTACAGGGTGCAGGTTACTTCCTTCACTCATGCTCAAGGGCCGCTCTAGCTATAGGCAAACAAGGGCATGTCTACACGTACAGCGCTGCAGTGGCACATCGATATAGCTGAGTCGCTGCAGCGTGTCTGGTGAAGAAGCTCTACACTGACCACAGAGGGCTCTCCTGTCAGCATAGCACTGTCCACACCAGTGCTTATGTCGGTGTAATTTATGTCACTCAGGAGAGGTGGTTCATTCACACATATGAGCTACATAAGTCATCCCAACATAAACTGTAGTGTAGACATAGTCCAAGGCAGCTGCCTAGGATGCAGATTTCTGGAAGAATTGATTTTACATGGTACCACAGACCAATCTATGGGGGTGTGAACTGCAGAGCCCTTGAATGTGTAGTTCTCCAACTGCCCTGTGGAGATCCTGCTGGCACAAATGACATTGATGTAATCTGCTCTGGTCAGGCAGGCCGCAGGGCAGCCTCGTTCAGAGACACCCCTGTGCACATGCACTGCAGGGGTGCCTGATTTGATGGCTGGAAGCAGCAGTGGAGAGGAGCCTCCCATCTTGCTGGGCTTGGCAGGTAAGAAGTGGTGGCGGGGCTGGGCACTTGGTACTACCTACTCCCAACAGGGGTTTGCCTGGGGGAGGAGGTGAGGGTGAACCAAGAGCATCCCTGCCTCCCCATCTCCCATAGGCAACCAACTCCCTCCCCACTGCCTCCCACACAATCACCCTGCCTCCACAGGTACCCAGCCTACCCCGGCTCACCAAGAGATCCCAAATACACCCCTGCCTCCCACACAATCCTCACTGCCTCCCACAGGCACCCAGCCCCTGCTTCCCACACAACCACCCTGCTTCCTGCGGGAACTCACTACCCATAAGCCCCCTGTATTGTCCAAATCACCACCAACCCCCTGCCTCCCACTCTCTCCAGCACTGCCAATTTAGCTGGCTGGGCTATCACTCTCCTGCGGTGGGAGTAACATGAGAACATAAGAACGGCCATATTGGGTCAGACCAAAGGTCCATCTATCCCAGTATCCTGTCTTCAGACAGTGGCCAATGCCAGGTGCCCCCGAGGGAATGAACTGAACAGGTAATCATCAAGTGATCCATTTCCTGTCGCTCATTCCCAGCTTCTGGAAAACAGAGGCTAGGGACACCATCCCTGCCCATCCTGGCTAATAGCAATTGATGGACCTATCCTCCATAAATTTATCTAGCTCTTTTTTTAACTTGGTTATAGTCTTGGCCTTCACAACATCCTCTGGCAAGGAGTTCCACGGGTTGACTGTGCATTGTATGAAGAAGTACTTCCTTTTGTTTGTTTTAAACCTGCTGCCTATTAATTTCATTTGGTACCCCCTAGTTCTTGTGTTATGAGAAGGAGTAAATAACACTTCCTTATTTACTTTCTCCACACCAGTCATGATTTTATAGACCTCTATCATATCCCCCCTTAGTCGTCTCTTTTCCCAGCTGAAAAGTCCCAGTCTTATTCATCTCTCCTCATACGGAAGCCGTTCCATACCCCTAATCATTTCTGAAACTTTTCCAATTCCAATATATCTTTTTTGAGATGGGGCGACCACATCTGCACACAATATTCAAGATGTATTCAGGAAGGCAGGGTTCAGCTCTCCTTCCCTGGTCCACCCTCCCTTTTTACAGGCTCTGGACCTCAGCAGCTCAGGGGAGCCCCCTGCCCCACAGTAGCTTAAGCCACAACTAGACAGCAGCTCCCCCCTTACCCTGCAGTCTCCTTTTCCTCCTCCTCCTCTTCCTGCCCTTCCCCCACAGGAGGAACCTGACCCCCCCATCTGACCCCCAGCTCTCCTGCCTCCCAAACTGAAGCCCCCAACTGCAGGTCCCCGAGAAGGGGATTCTCCAGCTCTGCTGGTAAGTGCCATGGCTGCTGCCCCCTCCACCCCACAATACTGGCTTTCCAGACTGGAGGCAGCACACTGAGGTTTTGCCTAGGGTGGCAGATCCTCTTAAGCATCCGCTACTTGCACCAGCTCAGCTCCATTCTCTTCTTCTCTCCATTCACTCCTGTCCACCTGCCCATGAACAGTACCAAGTAGGCAGCTGCTGTTCTTCCCCTAGTATCTGAGCTGTGACACAGGGGGAGGGATAGCTCAGTGGTTTGAGCATTGGCCTGCTAAACCCAGGGTTGTGAGTTCAATCCTTAAGGGGGCCATTTAGGGATCTGGGGTAAAAATCTGTCTAGGGATTGGTCCTGCTTTGAGCAGGGGGATGGACTAGATGACCTCCTGAGGTCCCTTCTAACCCTGATATTCTAACATGGGAGACACACAGGAATCAGGCTTTATTCCCCTTCGTGGATGCCTCATCCAGCCTTATTTATTACAGGAGCAAGTGCAAAAGTGTAAACAGAAATGCTGTCATTGGTTCTTCAGCTGTTTTTATTGATAGAACCATTGGTACGCCACGCTCTGAAGAGCCTATTGCTATTGCCAGCAGTCAAGGATCCTGGCCCCATTGATGTTAATGGCAAAACTCCCATGGACTTCAATAGGGTAAGGATTTTACCCTAGGTACCTTAAAAATGCCAGCCAAGCTTGTTATGAAGTAAAACATGCTAAGGGAGCCATGATACCAAGATAATATAATAATAATAAAATCTAAAGAAATAAAAATTAATGCCCTTCCCCAAGAAGCATTTTTACCCCAAAAAGAGAGACGAGCAGAGACTCTAGGAAGTCCACTAGGGACTTTATTATAGCTGTTGATTTTATGTGGAATGCGTGCACTCAGATATTATGGTGACAGGCAACAGAATAAACCCAGTGAGAGAGAGAGAGAGAGGTGTCCTGTGTAACACTAAAACTCAGAGAGCTTCATATCTCAGAACAAGGACCTTCCCCTCTCCAAGAAAATTACAGCTATCCTGTGGGATGCTGCTACATGACTTTTCCCCCCACTGTTGATGATATTATTACATCAACAAGCAAGTTAGTTGTTCCAGTTTCTCTGTAATAAGACTATATCCTTATTGGACAACCTCTGGTTCTAAGACACCACCCCAAGGAACCTCCAGACATATCAACAATAATACTATATTTTTTAATAAACCACCTTTATTTAGTCATTAGCTTTTATCAGTCTCTTAAATGGTCACTTTAGACAGGTTTCATCACATTTTAAGTAACCCAAAGAGACAAGTTTAAAACAAGTTAAAGAGACTTCCCATGCCCCCCCCTTCTGATTGCACTACACAAGTTTTATTCATTTCATACCTTTACCTTGACCCCTGGATTACAGATTGCTCCAAGGTCAATGATTCACTGAAGTCTAAACTGGAGAATTATTAAGAAATAGATGGCTAAAACAGCAGATCAGAGTTGGGAATTTAAACACCCAGCTCTTGTGAGTGTTCATGAGAGAAGTGCAGATATTTACCTGCACTCAGCAACAAAAATATATGCCTATTTAGATACTAATTTCCTTTTTTTCAGTATAAATTAAACAAATTCATAGTAAATCCATATATTTCAATTAACTCGATAGCAGGAGTCCATGGTACATACTAAAATGCCTAGATCTTGGTGTTTCCTAATATAGATAAACTTTAAGGCAGTGAGTGTTGCCTGATGTTGGGCAAATGAGACTGAGAATTAGGATTCCTGTATCCTGTTCCCAGTTTTTCCACTAATTCATTATGTGATATTGGTCAAGTCACATAAGGGCAGTTTCTGATACTATTACAATGAAAAGCACCCTACTCCACAAATAGTACCACTCATACTAATGGGACTGCTTGCAGAGTAAGATGCTATTCATTGTGAGTTAAGAGAATTACACTCTGGCCCTAAATGTCCATGGGACAAATTTGCAGGTGATTTTTATGCAAATTGGTATAAATATACATATATTTCCAGGCTGTTCATCATGTAAGTCACAGTAGCCTAGACTCTCTTAGGACTAGATTCTAGGGCTGTCGATTAATCGCAGTTAACTCATACGATTAACTCAAAAAAATTAATCCGATTAATTGCAGTTTTAATCACACTGTTAAAAACAATAGAATACCAACTGAAATTTGTTATATATTTGTGGATGTTTTTCTATATTTTCAAATATATTGATTTCAATTACAACACAGAATACAAAGTGTACAGTGCTCACTTTATATTATTTTTATTACAAATATTTGCACTGTAAAAATGATAAACAAAAGAAATGGTATTTTTCAATTCACCTCATATAAGTACTGTAGTGCAATCTCTTTATCGTGAAAGTGCAACTTACAAATGTGGACTTTTTTTGGTTACATAACTGCACTCAAAAACAAAACAATGTACAACTTTAGAGCCTACAAGTCCACTCAGTCCTACTTCTTGTTCAGCCAATCACTCAGTTTGTTTACATTTGCAGGAGATAATGCTGCCCTCATCTTATTTACAATGTCACCTGAAAGTGAGAACAGGCATTCACATGGCATTTTTGTAGCCGGCATTGCAAGGTATTTACATGCCACATATGCTAAACATTCATATACCCCTTTCATGCTTTGGCCACCATTCCAGAGGGCACGATTCCATGCTGATGACGCTCATTTAAAAAAGCACTACAGTACTTGTATTCGGTGAATTGAAAAATACTATTTATTTTGTTTTTTACGGTGTAAATATTTGTAATAAAAAATAAATGTAAAGTGAGCACTCTACACTTTGTATTGTGTGTTGTAATTGAAATCAGTATATTTGAAAATGTAGAAAACATCCAAAAATATTTAAATAAATGGTATTCTATTATTATCAGCCCAATTAATCACACAATTAATCATGATTAATTTTTTTAATCACTTGACAGCCCTCCTAGATTCTAATATCAATACTCCCAGGTAAATATGAGGTAAATCTACTAGCTTCATATTTAAATTAGTGAAACTGAGAGCAGAAGTCTTCCCCTTATGTCTATTTCCTAACTTCTACATCTTTACACTTCCTTCTGCCTTGTCCCTTTATGTCTTGGTTCAGTCATCTGCAAAACTTACGTAAAAATCCATACTGTACTTACAGGTATACAGTATAATAATTAACCAGCTGTGAATATGGTTTGAGACACTCAAATAAAAATGTCTTTGTGGGCCCAATCCAGAAAAGAACTTCACCACATGCTTAACTTTAAGCATGTGCACAAGTGCTTCATTGGACCAGAGTCTTAGATCTCAGTATCATTATTATTCTATCTTCCATACCAATTGATTTATGTATTCAGTTGTTTCTGGTGTAAACAGTTAGAAATCTTTTATGATTTCACTCAGATTTCCTGGAATGAATTTATGATTTAAAGTGAAACTCACAGATTCAAGCCAAACACGTTAACAGAAAAAAAAAAAAAAAAGCGGAAATAAAATCATGAACAAATGTCCCCCTTTTTAAGTGTATTGACTGGGTGGCTAAAAATGCGTCAACTGAGTTCTCAACATTTGTGTTGGTTCTGCTCATTCAATTCTGCCCATTTAATAAAAAAAAAAAAATAGTGTGTGAGAAATTGGAGCTAAAACCCAGAACTACCAATCTTGGTTTTCTTTTTGTTAGCAATAATATGAACAATGAAAGAAATCCAGTAACCTACTGTTTCTAAATATGAGAGGTCTTTCATTTATTCTTACCCACATGGAAAGGCATTTTTGTTTAATTAAAAGCACAAAAGGTTGACTGTTTACACAAAAGACAAAACACTACAGTCCTTACACAGGTAACTTCAAGGATAAAACCTGGCCACCTACTAAATATATACATAAAGTCTTACGTGACCAAAAAAAAAAAAAGGATTATTGGATTGTATGGCAATGCGCGCACACAAACAGGCACCCCTGCTTATCAAGGCCATAAGAAAGAAAATGAGAGCAAGTATCTAGTAGGTGAGTTTCGAAGAACAGGGTGTTCTTAGTCCAATTGGAAATAATTACAGTACTCTAAAAAGAGGGAAGATAATTTAGTGCCATTTCAACTGACTAAAGTGGTTGGATTAACTGCTGACATGAAGTAAAATGGGAGATTTTTGCAGAGGGAAAGATAAAGTTCTAGTAGCATATAAACTTTATAATTACCAATACAAAACCTTTTTGTGCTGGTAAGTTCAAATAAAGGCAGTTACAACAGCAAGCATGTGAGTCTTGAAGCAACCACCTGCTCAGAATAAACTAGTTTATTACTGACCAATTAGCATTAGTTTTCCTGTGCAGACCAGAGTGTTGTTATACTGTTCTGTAAAATGAAAAATTAAGTCAAAAGAGGTGTATTATTTTACAAGTGCTACATACGTGTACTCTCCCTTCAGTTTTCCTCAATACAAAGCTATGATCGGAAAAAGTTGATATCTGGCTATATAAAATAATCCAAGAAAGAGATACGGTCTAGTGGATTGAACACAGAAATAGGGACCAGAAATTCCTGAGCTCCACATTTCCAATTACGCAGAAGAAAAAATATAATAAATAATAATCTTTGATTGGAGAAACAGATTTGGGAAGCAATGTGGTCTAGATAGGTTACAGGACTGGGAGTCAGAAGACCTGGGCTCTATCCAGTCTAAGCTACTGACTGACTCACTGTGAGATGTTGGGCAAATTACTTCATCTCTCTGTGCTTCTCTTTCCCCTCCCACCTTTTGCCTGCCTTATCTATTTAGCATGTAAATTCTCTGGGACAGGGACTCTCCTTAACTATGTGTGTATTGCTTAGTGCAATGGAGCCCTGTTATCTCTCTCTAATGCTGTTCTCTATTTATGGTGTTCTGAAACCCATACTTTTCATACTTCAGAGACTTAGTCTGCCCTCATTCAGAACATTTGATGACATCACCTCCTTTCCACTTTCTTCATCACCTTCACAGGCTTCTTATCCATCTCCAAATTTAACTTAAAATTGTCCCCCAGCCATTCAAATCTCTGGATGAATTCGCTCTATCCTGTCTCTGTAGCCATACCTATGAGTTCAATCCCTCACTGAATTCCTCCATTGTTGGACTCCCCTCTGGCCCCTGGCTGTAATGGGACACAATTGGGGCATGCTATTTCACTTGCACTACCATATGCTGGAAATTCCCTCTTCCTCTGAGTTACTGAATCACTTGCCCTCTTAATCTCACTTTAGAACCTTCCTTTGCTCTGTACTCCCAATCTAGTTGTGAAAATGGGACGTTCATATATATGTATAACAATGTTTAGCATTACTTTGTAAAATTGAGTTCGTATTTTTACTAGGGATTGTGATGTGCACTATACAGATGACTTTTTGTCCATGTATTGGTAGCTGTGATCAGGTTAACAAATTTTAAAGCTATCATATTTGCAAATATATGGGTGGCGAAGGAAACGTTTCTCCATTTAGAGGCAAAGCCAACTCTCCACGTATGATTTGGACACTGCTTTACACACCATATGTCATTGCATAAGTCCCTGGAAAATCTGGGCAGTATCAAAGATATCCAAAGTTGCCATTTTACTCAAGGATATTAACTTCCAGGTTGATTTAGTAAATTTGAAATGCCCTCTGGGAGAGGAATGGAGAGAAACCAGCCATTCTAGTACAGTCTTAATGGCATACACTGAGAAGATACAGATGATCAGTTCTTGGATAGATACAATGTATCAAAACTATCCAGTTTCCCCTCAATTTTCCAATCCAAGAAAGCTATTTGGAGCAGGGATTGAAGACAGTTTGGCACAAGCAGTCAATGATTGGCCAGACTTCAGGTCTACTCTCTCCAACCCCCCAGTATTTTTAATTGGAAAGACACATTAGAAATCCACAGTCTGACAGTTAGCTGGCTCCAGCTTTCAGTTTCTGGGTCAACAACACTTGATCAAGGTAACCAGTATCATCCTCACAAATGGGCTTTCTTGTTCAGCTGCATATGCTGCCGAAGGAGATGCTGAGCTGTTTGAGGAGGTCCTTTGAACAATAAAGCCTGGAGATTTTATTGGATTAGGGGTATAAAAAGTTAGAGCTTCTTTCCTCAGAGGAGCTAACAAACAACAAAGGAACCCTGAACTGGATCATATTTTTTTCCTCTTTTTTTTTCTTCACCAATAGAAAGCTTGGTCCTTCAAGGTGCTGAGCAACCTCAACTCAAATGGAAATCAGTGAGTCTTCGGGGTGATCAAAATCTCATAAGAGACTCTTGGCACTTCACTGGTTTCAGTCCAGTCCAGGAAGAAGATTAAGAGAAGACCATCTACCAGGATGTGAAGAAACAGCACCTCTGGTGGTGCAGTACTAATTTAAGAGAAAGATTCTGGCTAAAGGAAGAAGGTCATGAATAAAATAATAGTAGAACGAGTGCATAATATAGGTTAGAGGCCTTAAAAAGGACAGCTACTTGTGGAGAGTCTTTCAAATAATTTGTGCCATAGTGATTTGGAGACTAACTGCAATAATGAGCCATAATCTTTTATTTCAAACCCTCATTGCAGGGAAGGTTCTTATGCCTTTAATTTTATTAATTTATTTTCCTCTTTGCCTTTGGGTTGAAGCTGAAAGGAGTTGGGCACTTCAGAGAGATTTTAGTGGAGATTTACAATGCCATATCATCTTCCTATTGTTGGTGGTTGCTCAATGGATGAGAAATACAGAAGCAATCCTAGCCTCTCTGAAAGGGGCTGGGGAAGGGGCTGAAAAAAGCTGTATCAGAAATATCCACTGAGCCTCTGTGGTGCTCCCTGGGGATACCCAGGGTTGAGAGGCACCTCACTACTACCTGCCCTTAGTGAGAGGGAGTCTTGTCTATGCCTGCCAGGGATCAGCTCAATGATAACCTCAGCCAAAGGCAGCACAAGTACTTCCCTCTCGGCCTGCACAGGCTCTGCTAGCCCTCATGTAGGTTAGTGATAGATACAGTCCATCCATGAGTCCTCCAAGCATCCCCCTGCAATGTCCAGCCCCTTATCCACTGGACATTCACAGAATTACCAGACCTGCTCTTCCCAAAGGAACCAAGGAATACACCACAACTTACTGATTACACCTTAGATCCCAGCTCTGCTTAACTCACAGCACTTAGATATGTTTTTAGTGAAAACAAGAATAAGTTTATTTAACAAAAAACAGAGATTCAAATAATAGCAAGTAGGAATAATGGAAACCAAGGGTTTCCATAAAATAAAATCATAACACACATTCTAGAGCTTAAATGTAACTAACAAGATGCCCCCTTGTCTAATTATGTACTGCTTACCCAAAGTCCATCTCATGGCATTTTTCAACCAGGAGGGCTGAGGTCCTCCTTTCATGAGACCAAGACCACTGCCAGTTTGTCTCCCCCAGATGAAAGATGCCAGTGTGTCTTTCTGCACCCCTAGATATATTAGACCAGTCCTTTGTTCTTTACCTGTAAACAGGGTTCCCTTCCCTGATGTTCATCTCTTCCTGTTAGTTTCTTCCCTTGAAGCCCCCACAATCTCTTCATTAGGATTTGTCTTAGTTTGTAAACTGATTTCCATTGTAGGACACACAGTACACAATGATCTGTTAGGGAGACAAGTGTCTCCCATCTCCTTTCCGGTGGAACCAGTCTTAAGGTTAAGGTAATGCTACCTTTGGGTGGTCTGTATTTAATTACAAGGTCTTATGAACATAATTTCCAGTATAAATACATATCTATTTACATATTAACCACACATACATTTTGCAAAGATTATAATGATCAGTATGATACAGGCTTGCAGTAGAAACCTCACATGACACTTTTTGGTGAACTAGAATGTAAATACCAGACCCACGGGGTCCCTGTAGCCCTTATACTGCCCTGTGACTCTGCCAGTTGGCATCAAAGGGTCCTTGGGTCATACTTCCACCCCTAGCAGCAGATAACAGTAATTTGAGGTATCATAATACAAGATAACTGGGAGGGGGAGAGGGGGAGGTTGTGTTCAAAATTAGCTCTGTTTTAGTTTTTACAATTCAGTCTAGCCTAAAATTATTCTTACACCCATCTTAATGAGAGAAAAAGGATGTATGTGGGGGGGAAGGGATGAAAAAATGGGATAACTATGGGGATCTAGAAGTTGTAGTGTGTTCAATTAATCAGTCTTCAGTTGTAAAAAAAAAAAAAAAAAAGAAACGGTCTGTGAACATATTTAAAAACTGCTAATGAAATATCACTACTGTGTCCTATGGAGTCTCTTTGAGATGCTCAATGAAATACTTCAATTACAAAGTAACAATTTCTATTGTTAGGAGTTGCCACTATTCTCTTTTTATTGATGTCATAAAGAAAGTATTTATGAGATGAGGTTATTAAGATCAATAGTATAAATGGAACACCTAATTCTATCTTTTTTAGACCAGCACAAAGAATTCCTCCAGTGGCATCTGTGAGAATAAAAGGTGACTGGATACTGTCATTTAACCCTAATCCAAATGCAAAGAGCTCACCCTATTAACAATGAGTCATTTTTTACATGTTTCTCAGATCTAAAACTATCTTGTCCCTAAGTAGCCTTTATGAAACGTACAGATTTGAATTCATTGCAGGACGGGATTTTCCACATTTATGTGTAGTACTGAAGCTCTATTTTAAAATAAGAAATAAAGAAGGTGGTACAGGTCTTTTTTTATTTCAAAATCCATTTAGTAAAGTGTTTTTAAACTTTACTAGTTTTGTGTTATGAAAAATTTCTACATGCAAGGAAAAGAAATTACGGGCTTTACAGATGATACTTTAAGACAACCCTGTTCTTCCACTGAATAGTCTCAGTTCCTAAGAAGGTACTTTATGGACTGGATTAACCAATCTGATAATGAATACATGGATTTTTGTTTTCATTTTCATTTCCCTTTCCCCCACCACACACACAACAATAGAGAATGCTCTTGGGCCAAGCACTCACAAATAGCTCCCGTGATTTGGTCCTTGTTTGTCTTTTGCAATTGTAATAAATAGCTCCATCAATCATTATTAATCTAGCTCATGTTTAAATAATATCACAGTCTATCTTAGTGGTCACCATTAAAAAGATAATATTTAACAACAATTTACCACACTATAGTATCTGACGTACAGCATTTAAGGCTCAGTTTTGCAAACCCTGTTTCACCTGAATAAGAAAGTAAGGGTTTGCAGAGTCAAGCCCCCATTTTGTCCTAAAATTTCCTTTAATCTAAGGGAAGATACTGCAGATCCTCAAGACCTAATCCTGCAAGGCTATGAGCACCTCCTGAGAAATACCAAGTCCTCTTATCTCCCAGTAGGGACAGGAAATTGAGAGAGCTCAGCACCTCAGATGATTGGACAGACTAGGGGTGTGCAGCTCCACACTGACTGTTGTCAAAGAATGTGTGTATGCAGATAAAATAGACTTTCAAAACAAAAGAGTAGACATTGCTGCACCTCAACACCAGCAATAGTTACTTATTAGGAATACACATACAACTAGGGTAGGCTCTGTTTGTGTCCTTTAGATGGCTTTAAGGGCTGCAAAAGTCACAGAAGGCTTCGCCAGTTATTGCATGACAGTGCCTGGTGTAAAAATATATTATGTAGGACATCCTTAGTCACTGGCTGGGAACGAGGTGTAGAGCTGTGTCTGCAATGGGAAACAGAGAGCTCATGGAATTCAAATCACCTTCCACACTGGTCCCATTAGTCCTCTTTGGATTCTAGTTCTCTTTTCCCCTGCAGGTCTGCAGGAGTTACCATAAAACCTTCGAGACTCTAAAAGAGAGATGGCAGCTGTGTCCTGCTGAAAGGTATTTGAGGAGGGATCAACCACTTGTGTGTGTTCACAATGCCTCTTCAATGCTTCCTCATGGGCATTCCCCAAAGCCTGCTGCAGCAAGGGTGGGATAATGAAGCAAGCACATTCCCTCCTTTGGATACACATAGGCCTCTGCAGCTCTGGAGTCCTTCATGATCCAAAAGCAGTGATACACAGGCTGTGGGCCCTAAGTACTAAAGCTATGCATCATGTAAAGTCTTCATAGTATTTTTATTTCAGATCTTTTGTTCCAAGGAGCTGGAGAATGTGGCTGTGATCCTGTTATTCACAGACACCAATGTAACATCCTGAAGTTTGTCCAGACTCTATAAAAGTGCAAGGGAAAGTTAAAGAAAAATCCCTATGATAATGGCATCTCGCATCACTGTTGGTGCAGAAGGAGTCAGCAAATAAACACATATGTGTGAGATCAGAACAATGAAAGGACCACAAACATGGTTACATATGAGACAGGCAAGATTGTCCATGACCATTGCAGGCTGTTGTATCCTTGCTTTGCACTGTTCATATTTTTCACAAAAGATGTTAATGTGCTTTGCTTCAAAGTGGTTAACAATGACACGACAAAGCAGCTGCTTGTAGCTTATAGGATAGTTTGGGTTAAGTAATAAATAAAGTTAAGTTGCGGCCTAAGTTAGCCCAAGTGTACAGGAGTGTGGGAAATTGAAGTTTCTAGTGTGAGAAAAGTTAAAGATAAGTTGGAGACAGACTGTTATGGGAAAGGAAGAGTTAGCAAGGACAAGATCCAGGGTTATGTTACCATTATGTTTTGATTATAACTGGTTTGAGCAAGGTTTTAATGAGTGTTTTTGAAAATTGTCAGTCTTTTATTAAAATGCTATATTGATAGTATGGTAAGGACATTGGTGCAGATGTTAATTTAAATAATGTGTAATGTAAAGAGCCAATACGAAGGTGGCAGAAATATAATTATGGTAAAGGGCAGTTTAATGTTAATTAGTATTATACTGGAGTATAAAAGGAGTAGTTTTGTTAAATTGCAGGGGAGCTCCAATTAACATCCAAAGGGTACCATTATCTTACAGGATTATAAGGCCATACTTCATTCTGTCGTCACTGGTCTGATCATCCGTTTATACCATTTAATCTTTGAGTGTGAGTATAAATGTAGTATTGTATAAGTAGTCAATGCAGACCTGTTTCCTTAACTAGTCATATTTTTCTCCTCTTGAAGTTTGGTTGTACCATTCAAAGTGTCACCTAGTGGTCCTCTACTAAAGAAATTTTCTGTAACTGATCTAGAGACTCGAACCTGAAAACTAAGTTGGGTTTTATTGCACCCTTATCTTTCACAACTTAATATTAATTGTAAATATATCAACATAAAGGTTACAGAAGATTACACGCTCCCTTGCTCTATCATGGGCTGTTGCTTTCCAGTCACTGGAATCAAACTGACACGCTTTTAAGTTTGACTTCAGTGTGTCTTTATGTAGTTTGTACTGACCACCAGGAGAACAGGTGCCTTGCTTTAGCTGACCATAAAATATGGATTTTGGTATTCTTGAGTGGACCATACGAACAAGATCCCCAGATCAGCTCACCTGAGCTTTTATGAGCAGGTTTTGAATGCCAGACATCCAACAACGATTAAGGGTTTCAGTACTGGAAATCTTGTTTCAGCATTTGACTCTGCAAACAACAGACCAAAGACAGCACATATGGAACTGATCAAGTTTCCTAATGTGGCAGCGATATGTTGTCCATGTCTCACAACCATATAGAAGCATTGTAGGCACGATTGCCCAATAGACATTTAGCTTAGCACTTATTTTGGCACTCCTATCATTCCATAGGTAGTGTGACCACATTTCAAATGCAGAGAGGGTCTTGGCTATATGATAGCCTCATGTGGCATTCTGTGACAACATACTCATTAGGTAGCAAAACTTCTCCACAGACTTTAAAGGAGCATTAATAACAGGAGTACTTGTGGCACCTTAGAGACTAACAAATTTATTAGAGCATAAGCTTTCGTGGGCTACAACCCACTGTTGATTTTAATAACCAGGTAGACGTGCAACTCCTAGCTCAGGTTGGTATAGTACTTCACTGTTCTTTAGGCTAATTGTGAAACCAAAACAACTGACAGCAGGAGGGAAGTGATCAGTTATAAATTGAAAGTCATCGAGTGAGCAACCAGTATGTAATCATCAGCAGATAAAAGCTCTTCGTGAGTAAATCTGCTGCTTTTGGGCAAGCACGGAGGCATTGCAGATTAAATAGCTTCCCAATCAACGTCATCAAAAGCTTCTATTTCAACTTTACATGCAGTGTTGATCACAGTTGTTGTAGGAGCAGCAGTGATCTGTATGCTCTGTGTAACCTGTATGTTCAAAAGGTCTGTTACACCTTCCCCGCTCCCCTTCTGTCTCTTCTCCCTCTGAATACCTGTGAAGTGGCTTTCCCCCTCCCCCTACCTCTTGGAATGCTTGTGGAATGAATGGACTGCTTGAACAGCTGGAAGATCAGAAGAGCTCCCAGGTAGAGACTGGA
>NW_020664447.1:77445431-77803154 GCF_002925995.2 Terrapene triunguis
TGACCTCTCGAGGTCCCTTCCAGTCCTAGAATCTATGAATCTATGAATCTATGACATGTCCAAACTCTCTTTATTCCATACAACCTGCCTTAGAAAAATCCTCCATATATTTTGGTCCAGAACTATCTCAAACCAAGATCTATTGATACAGTGCAGCCAAGAGGATCTGAGCACCAGCATTGCCAGGAGGTGTTGCAGATGGATCGGCCATGTGCTTCGGATGGAAACTGATTCCATCTCCAGAGTAGCAATAAGATGGACACCTGAAGGCAAGTGAAAACGAGGCCATCCGAAAACATGATGATGATGATGAACAGTGCAGAAGTGGATAAATACTATTTTATTTTTAAAGTACCCTACACCACCTGTGAGTTATCTGGTCTAGACACACAGAGGTAAGAGGTGCTATGAGCCCTCTTCAAACTTCACCCCATTCTCAATGCAGGTCAACAAAAAGGGGAGCGAAGTGCACAGGGCTTTGGCTCCCGCTATACAATGTGCCTGCCAGAAGAGAGGATCCAGCGTATGAGGTAATAATTTCCTGCGGGGATAGGCCACCAACAAATTATGTCCTGATACAGGGGAGAACAGGAAAGGAAATGTGGCTCAGAGAAATGTGGCTCTTTCTCTAGCTGCCCCTGGAGGCAAGTTGTAGTGCACCTCCCCATAGTATGAGCTGTGTTGCTGTGGCCAATCTGGTACATGATAAACAGAGCTGGTGGGATTTTCTTTTTCCCCAACTGACAATTTGTCATTTTTAATAAAAAATCCTGAAACCTCAAAACCCAAAACCTTTTAAGTTTTCAGATTTTTGGTTTTCCAACAAAAAACAAACCAAGTATCATCAAGGAAAAGATACTTTTCACACACAAAAATATCAATTTAATTAAAAACTCCATTTTACATAGACAGTTTCAGAGGATTTTTTTTTTTTTTTGACCAGCCCTGTTAATAAAAATTGAGAGAAATTGCAGCTGAGTTTAATAGAAAATGCTATCCCTTCTAGGTATTTTAAACCATCCTAAAGAACTCTACAGCTGGGTATAATTTTCAATAAAATTCTATAGGACTTTTCCATAAGGGATACCACTACCGTGGTTTAAGAACCACTGATTTAGCTTAAAAGGATTTAGCTATAAAGTTATCAGGATCCAGGATATAATGAGGACTTTGTCCCTTTCTTCAGGACTGATCCCAAAGGATGCTCTGGCTGGATTATCTTCTATAAAGTGCTCGGTCACAAACACCCTGGGGAGAGTTCCTCTTTAAAAGGACAGCATCATAATTTAATAAAAATCTAATCTATGGAGATCCATTACTATACAAGTGGGAATACCAAACCTAAATGGGCTACTAATATGGAAACTTTTATGAATTTTTTGCTGCACTCCTTGTACTACCACATTTATAAATGACCACATGGATTGTGCAATATCACCTACAGCCGTGAGATTATTTTATATGCTCCTGTGGGCTGCAGTCTTTAGATACAACAGAGATGAGTGGAGGGGCTGGTTGCAGATTTTACTGGGAATTCCTACATTTTATGGGCTTGTATCTCAATCATATCATTGTTTTAAAAATTGCTTTTCTGTTTAATAGTAGGAAAACTCAACCTCAAAATAGTAAGAATGCATGTTTCCCTTTATTCAGCGCTGGATCAGTCTTGAATTGTAATGTAAAGAGATATTAGCTATGTGAGTTAAGATGCCATTAGCTAAACTATCCAGGAAGGGTAGCTTTGTCAATTGTCATTAACACATTTTTTATCCTGGTACTTTAGAGATCAGGAGTGTTAACCTGGAAATGGTGTTCTGATTTAAATCTCTTTAATGCTTTGATGGCTTGGTCATTCCTTCATGATATCCCATTGCTCATTTCAGAGAGCAGAGTCCTGCTGTGGTTCAGCATCTGTAAATTGCCAGTATTCGTAACTCACTTAAGAAAGGGGGGAAAGATCCCTTCAATTGTTCCGTGAGTTAGTCAGATGTGTCATAAAACTGTCATCTTGGATTATTGCTTAAATGTTGGCTGCAGGCTGGAAATGGTATGTCCATGCAGCCCTCACCCGGTTCAGGTGAGGTTTATAAAAGGGAAATTGTTGCTCTGCAGGGAGATATCTGTTAACCATATTCATTTGTAAAACTGGTTACATATTTTGGCACCAGCTTGTATAGTTTGACACTGGCAAAGCTTTTGACAAGATGAAGTGGATACACTGTGTTTATGTAAGGTTCTCATAAAGTGCAGATTCAGAGCAAACTTTATTAGCTAGATCTGAGCTCCATCTGTGTCAACCAGCAACTATTTCTGTAGGAAAGACCTCAGAGCTGCTGCCCTTTACCCTTTAACAAGATACAAAGCAGGGATGCTGGTGACACAGGACTCACAATTAGCAGAGCAGCATTCCAGCATCACATTCATTGTTCTGCTTTGTTATTCAGATGCCCTTCACCAAGCTACAAGGTTGTATAGGCCAGGTCCTGGTTAGTGCGGAGCTCTTCCTGCGAGATGCTTAACACCCTCCACTTCCAGGAATAGCAATGGGAGCTCAGCATGGCCAGAGCAATGTAGGAGGTGCTCAGCATCTCACTGAAGCAGGCTCTCTCTCTATCTGTGTGTGTGTGTGTGCACACGTGCACACGCACATGTGCAGGTGTGCGCATGTACTTGTTAACATGCCAAGCTAGTTTTGAGTATCTAATCCCAAAACAAAAATGTAATAGACAAATTACATATTTCATCATATACTCAAAGAATAATCATTGCTAATCTATGGTAAAGCAGAGCTGAATATAGTTATAGTATATATTTTAAAGTACAACGTTGCCTACTTTTTAAAAAACTGCCATTAAAACCTAACTAATTTATCTAGGTATTTATACAACATTCATCACTGCAGTCTTCATCACCTTAGGAAATTTGGTAAGAGGAAAAAAAAGTAGGAGAAAATAGGACAATAGAGTAATCCCTCTGCAATTCAGATTGTTTGCTTCTTACCGGGTGCTGGATGTAGACTATCCCAGAATGTCACATAATTATTAGTGTATGTGGCTAGTTGCAAGGGTCCACCAACATGGAGTTCATCGTAGGATCCTGGCCCAAGTTTGTAAGAAAAGAATAAGAAACAGGTGAGAGTGTAATTAACTTGCTGGCTCATTATTGGACGTTGCGCTAACACCCAGTGCAACATCTAGCCAGTAGTGGGCTCCAGAGTTTCTCCAACACAAGAAAGGGTAGTTTTGCCTTATGTCATCAGGGACCTGGCTCAGGTGGGAGGCAGAGGCAGTGTGTAGAGCCCTGCGCAGATACAAAAAGGTGTATCTGCATCCGATCCATGATCTGCAAAAATTGTCTGCGGATTTTCAGGGCTCTAAACAGCTCCATAGGTCACTGCACAGGAGTGATGCAGGGCTGTATCAAGCCCACAACCGTCCCTCCAGCCCCACTTCTCCCCAGAGATCTCCTGCCCTGCTGCCCGCTCCGCCCCTGCCGTATCCCCTTCCCCGCTCGGGGCAGGGAGGCTACAATTCTGGGCCTTTCTATGCATCGCTGCCCTCCCCGTGGGGGGCTCGGACACCCCTACGCAGTTGCGGTGACTCTAATGCACGCAGCCATTGCTGCCTGCTCATTTAAAGAACCATCACACCTTCAAAATGGCGCTTGGTCACTCCATTCTGGGAGTTGTAGTTTACCTCCTCCTTCCAAGCAAGCTGGGGACTACAACTCCCAGAATGCCCAGCACACTGCTTCATGACTCAAGAGAGCTGAGCTGGAGCCTGCAGGCTTGGTGACAGTCGCTCCATTTGGGTGAATGTGTGCTGCAGAGCCCTGTGCGGATACAAATTATGTATCTGCATCCGAGCTGCGATCTGCAAAAATGATCTGCAGATATCCACATCCAGAGATGTGGACATCTGCGGATACAAAGTGGATACCCGCGGATTTGCAGGCCTCTAGCAATGTATGATCAGGAGCAGCAAGCTGGAAGCAGCAACCTGGGAGCCAGACATGGAGGGAAAGCCCAATAGCAGACATGGAGGGAAGGTCTGAGAGCTGGGCTGAGACACACGCCACATGCCAGGGGCCAGCAGTAGCCACAGCAGGGTGATGCATCCTAGAGATAAGAGGGCAGTGCAGAAGGGTTACCCTGGGACGTTTACACCCCTGGACTGGACAGCCTCCAAAGCTGGCCTAGTTTCTGTTGTGTTTATCATTTTAGTTTATTACCATTAAAATCACTATGCCAAGGGTACATGCAACTTTTGTTCTGGCAGCCCTAACAAAGGAATCTTATTTGAAGTGTGCAAATGTTCTTAGAAACCTACTGATGGCTGAAGCCTAGTGCATGGATCACTTACAGCGCTTGCCTTCAAGCATGCAGTATACCCAGCACACTATCATTCACGTGGCGGACGATTGTACCATAATACATGCAGTTGACACCCTTATCATATCCCTCCGCCAATAAATTCAGGCACAGATCATCCCATGGCACAGATCATTCCCTGTTATGGTAAAGCCCATGGAAGGGAGACAAGAGGAGGAAATCTTCATAAAGATCCCCTCACAGTGTTCCTCCCTATCATTCCAATGAGGAACAAGGTATGTCTGTTGCTTTAATGGTCCTCAGAGTCCACCCACATATCTGGCAGATCTCTAGTGCCCTGCACAGGTTCCAAGGGATCCCCTGGAGGCCAGAGTGATCTTCATGGAGGCCTTATGGCCCTTACAATCATCCACCATTCCGTATCAGTGCAGTAGAGCCATGCTACCAGCGACTTTCTCCAGCTGCATCTGTTCCTTGAATGGTCACCCTGAGGCAAAGGAGGCTCTATGGAAAATATAATGTAGCCCCAGGCTCTAGGGCCAGAAGTAAAAAGATCTGTGCCCCCGACCTGACCTCAGCCTTGGTTCTCCTTCTCCTCCTTCTATCCCACCCAGTCTCAGTCCCATTCTCCACCCCATCCAGGCCATGACAACCCAATTGTGTTTTCTGCTGATTAGGTGTAAGATACTTATTACAACCACTGTATTCTAGGCTGGGATTTTATATATTATAATTCATTATGATTATTTTATAGCATGTGCTAGGTGCTTCATGAAAAACAAAGAATGACAGGGTCCCTGCTCACGTTCTTATGTAAATACTGGACATGACAGAACAAGTATGAGTGACATGCAGTGCTTTCTGATCATCAGGAAGATAACACAATTCTGTTGCCAAGGCCTGGGCAAAGTGTGGGTTTTTCTAGACTGTTGCCATAGTGGACAGAAGAAACAAAGGTTTCTAAAAGAATGGGGACAGGGTGGACAAAGGCAAAGGTTACAGCAATAAGATTAACAACAAGGAGTCTGGTGGCACCTTAAAGACTAACAGATAAGCAATAAGATTGTGCAGTTATTCAGATGAAGCACATGTATGGCTGAGGAAAGGTGGTCCACTTAATTTTTGTATAAGTACAAATAAAAAAAGAAATAAGAAATGAGAGAGAGAGAGAGAGAGAAAAGATAGTGAATATTCTTGACTTACTATTGTGGGCATTGCAGAACAGGCGAATTTTCAGGAAGGATTTAAATGTTATAAGGGTTTTAAATACTATATAGATCTTAAGGCTCTCAAGATCCTTTACTCTCACCTCCTGATAATCCAGATGGGTGTTTATCCTACACAACTTGAAAGCTAAGTCTGCAACAAGTTTTAACAAATGAAAAGAATCTATTTTCTGCAGTCACTGGGGGTTTGATCCAATGTCCACTGAAGTCAGCAGGACTCTTTCCATTGAGTTCAATGGGCTTTGGATCAGTCCATAGAGAGATAACTCTAAACTGCAAGTGTGATACGTAAAAATGCCTTTTAAGTGCTCCTTGCAATCAGATAAAACCCTCTCATAAATGGCATCATTCAATGTACAGATTGTAGCAGATCATTGTAATTGTAAATGACGGCAGCAGGCTTAGAATCAACTATTAAAGTATTCATGTGGCAAAGCTGAAATAACTAAAGATTTTTCTGACTTTCCAGTATATATTTCATTTTTCATGGCTCCTTAACTCAGATATTAAAGTGGGCAATTTGGATTGAAACTTGGCATAGAAGTTTTCCGCCTATGAGCAAATATTTGTCATTTGGAAATTCTGCAGCTGTTGAGTAAAACTTGGCAAACCCTTTCAAAACTATATATAAGCCATGCATACTAGTAAAATATCTATGCAGAGAGTATGGGCACTAGAAAGTTTTCTAGAAGCCCACCCATCCGCCCCGTCCCTGTGCATAGGTACTTTTCAGAATGCCAGTCTGATGACTATGTATGTCTCAGATTTGAATAAGAATGTCACTTTAAAAGTTCCTTCCATAACAAGCAATGCCTGACGTTTTCTGCGCATTGACACAATGCAGTATAACGCTTCCAATGGCGTTGTTATGAATAATAAACATACAGGCAAACACATTTTTAAAGAGCACACGCGCTTTTGAAATGTGGGCCACTGTGTTGATGCCAAGTGAAAAAAAATAGTGAAAAATACAGCTAAAGCTTAACAGACTCCATAATACTTAATATTATGACTACCCACGTATGGTTTGATCCTGAAAGTTGCCGAGCAACTTCTGGGGGTAAAAAGCACCGTCAATCCGTATTGAATGTATTGGGAGTTGAGGGTGTGCTACATGTTAGGGCTGCTCAGCACACCATGTAGGACTGAGTCCTTTGCAGACAGAATGACGGTGCTTAAAAATCAATAAATAATACCCCACAATGGAGCAGGAGAATTTTCAGCAAGAATGCTGCTCAAAACGCAGTTAAAATTTCAAAACCATAATTTTCAGTGGAAGTCTTCATTCACCTCAGACCACAACCATGAAGACTCACAGACCCAGCGTGATATCAAAAGGAGTGAAGGAGCCTTGATAGTAGGACCTCATTGCCCCATGGATGTAATGTAGTGTCAGTGCAAGGATGTTTTGTTAACCCCATTGTTCATTAGTGACTGCAAGTGTCTAAGGGCAGCATATTAGCCCACATGGCAGACACACTACAATAAAAATAACCAGGTAATTTGGGGGCAGAGTGGCAGCCTTAACTTAAACTGTCCATACTCATCAGTTCAGTTCCATGAGAGTTTATTGACAGGACAAACTGGACATATGTTGCCAAAATTAAGACTATCACAGATTCCTCAGATATCTGTTTGAGGCAGGTATAACCCACCCAGGACAGTTTCATCCCCTGTGTCCATATGTCACTATTGACCATTCCTGATTCAGTGGCATCTTTGCCATCTCTCTCCATATACTCAGTGCCAGGCATGTTTTTTTCTGTCCCCCCCTCCTCCCCCCCCCGCCGCCTTATTATGATGGTAAGATGCGGTGAGGTGTTCATGTCGGTCTATATATATCCAGGTATTTTTATTACCTTCAGCACCATGTTTTCTGAGGGCCTAGACTGCAACAAATTCAACAGGTAAAGAGAGCTGAACAGTAAATACTGAAGGGGACTCTGCTATATCCATATGGCAAGTAGCATTGATTTTTGAAGCTCTATACATTAAAAATGAGCTTTAATTATGTGGTATACACCTAATTAAAATGTACTATAATTGTTGAAATATTTTACTGAAGTCATATTTTTTCAAGCGACAGGTTTACCAGATGATAAAACTTGTCTTGTGGTTCCCATGTGCTTGCCAAGAAGCTCTGAGCTAAGTACAGTGGGTGGGGTCAGTCGTGGACATTAAACTCCCTGTGAATGCCAGCATTCTTCACTAAGCTCTTGTTCTGAAGGCTTAAGTCAGGCTTCTTGCCAAACACTCAAGTCCAAGATAAATTGCCTATGTGGGCGTTTTGTGCACAAAGATGACTGAGGTTCAGTTTAGCTAGATGGATAAACCTTTTGAAATGTTGCTTGTTAGAACTGACTATATTATAGATCACAGTTAGTTGATTATTGAAAAGAACTGTGAGAAGAATGTAAGTTACCCTCAAATCAGAGGCACCTAGGTAGAAGTACTCACAGCATTTTGCAAATATACTCTCACATATGCTCACAAAGAATGCAACTGTTTATTAATGATGGACTTGTTTTAAAAAATTATCATACTGCAGTTATGTGGTTTTCAGACATTACCTTGTTTCTTTTACTGACAAAATCAGTGCATAATATACAAGGAATTTGTAAGGAAGAATTCCTGAACCCTATACACTATGTTTTGATTTGCATTGAACAAGACTGTGTGTGTCAGGTGGTGGAGTTGGTGCTGGTGATTGGGGGTGAAATTTCCTCTTGGATGAAAGTGCCCCAGGGCAATGAGCCCTGAAAAGGCCCTATGCAACACTTAAGCCCCACTTAGGCCTCAGTTCAAGGACTTAAGTGCTCCATGAGGCCCTGTCCTGGACCTCAGCACTGGGGTACATTTTACTCTGGGTCAAGAGCTGAATCTTAAATGTATAAAATGTCACATCATCCTGCATTACACCCTCTATGCAGAACAAAGCCAGGCTGTAGTTGAAACATGACACATTCCTGATTCCTCTTGTGCATACAAGTCTCTTAGCCCCTTCAGCACTTCCCTCAATTTGTTTTTCATCATTCTTTCATTATGGGGAAAAATTAATCTTTTCTAACCACCCAAAACTCTTTAAAGAACTTTGAAACCTGGGAAAGTACAATCCAGGATGTCACCTTGTACAGGAATTCAAGGGAAGGGGAAGTGTTTGTAAAATACAGTGTGTCTGCATCAAAGCCACTTCCCTAAGGCACTGGACTAAAATAAAAAGTTATTTTCCCCTGTAGGGACTAGATTTTTTCCTCCCTTTTTCTTATCTGTATGAATGAGTCTGTTCTTTTTTCTGAAGGGCCTATTCCGCCTCAGTTTAAAGAAATTTGTTTTTAAATTGTGTTCTTGAAAGGTACTAAGCTTAGAGACTGGCTTAACTACAAAACTGGTACAGCCTAGTGTGCTTCCATCATGTCCTGTGAGGGCTAATTTTGTCCATTCCACCTAGGGTGACCAGATGTCCCGATTTTATAGGGACAGTCCCGATTTTTGGGTCTTTTTCTTATATAGGCTCCTATTACCTCCCCCGCCACCTCCTGTCCCGATTTTTCACATTTGCTGTCTGGTCACCCTAATTCCACCTTTGGCTTCTCTGCTGAGACCACCACAAGGTAAGTACCAAAGTTGGTGGTACAATCTGTGATGTGAACATGTGTATCCTGGGAACTGGACTGAGACAACCAAATAATGTCACATAGGGTTCAAGATAACTATCAGATTGTATCAGCTGTTGTTTACTGGTCATCTAGACTGGATTTGACCTAATAGCAACATAAATAAGGCAGGCAGAATCAGGCCTTTGAAGATTCATGTGGAATTAACAGCATCCTACTGGGTGTTATGAGAATCATGACAATGATTATGGTGTTTGTGGCACATTCCCACACTATTCATGGTATTCCACATTTGATATACATGCTAAAAATAGGAATACTGTGAATACCCCAGTAAAATTAATTAGCATTTGCAGGTAAAATTACAATATCAAGTATTTCAAAGGTGACCACAGTTGTAATATATTATGTTGCTCAGATGATATTAAAATTACACACACTGAACAGTGAGCATAAAACAAAATATTGAATAGCTGTTCATTCAGTGAACACCATCCATCCTATGCACTGAATGAGGCAGGGGTCCAGTAGAACAAAAATAGTATCAGATCATGTAATTAAAGACCGTATCCTAATGCATGCATACAAGAAGGGGTGAATTAAGGCTGCAAAGGCCACCTTCATTCTGGAATATCTTAACTTTTGAATTACGCAAGATGTGCAAGCTTAATATCGTTCTTTTTAGTATAGGAAATTACATATGCAAACTAGGTTTTTTTTAAAAACCTGAAACAACAAATTCCATTCCATGGCATCCATATTGGGCTGTAATGTATAATATATAAAAGTTAATACAGTGAAATGGCAATCAAACTTTTTAAAAAGAAAGTACTCAAAATACCTTAGAAGTATCATAACATTGAAAAAGGGATCCCATAGTTGTTATGGCAACTGTTAGATTTTGTACTGAATTACAAAGTAAACATATTAAAATAACAACAAAGTCGTGAAAACGTTATAGTCTGCAGATGTCAACTGCACATAGGTCTACACAACTTTTCTTTCAAAACCTTAATTTTTTTCTATAAAAACCCTCCTAGCACCTGCCCCTACCCCTATTGGAGCTGTGTAACCTGAGTATGTAACACTGGGGCAATTTACACAGTAAGACAGAAGCTCGGCAATCATAGAGGCCTGATCTGGCATTTGCTGAAGTCAACTTCAGTTCAGTTCAATGAGACTTTACTGGCATGACAAGCTATACAAGTGTTGCCAAAGTATAAAAGAAACAGACAGACCCTCAGGTACCTATCAAAAGTAAGTAAGAGCCATCCATGGTTGGATTGCACATTGTTTGGGGTCTGATCCCCTTTATCCATTTCTCATTACTGCCCATTACTGGAGGTAGGTTGTTACAGGCCTCTCTCCTTTCTGCCAGGGCAGGGCACAATTATTCCTCATTGCTTTTTGATGAGATGTCTTTTATAATTCCGGATAGTTTGAGGAAATCTTTCTTAAAAATCATTTAATTAAATTCTATGGGCACTGGATCAGATTGCCAAGAGGCAGGTGTGCTAAATAGGGTTGCCAACTTTCTGATTGCAGAAAACTTAACATGCTTTCCCCACCCCCTGCCCCACCCCTTCCCCGAGGCCCTGTCTCCCTCCCTCCCCCCCCGCTCACTCCACCCTCGCTCATTTTCACCGGGCTGGGGCAGAGGGTTGTGGTGCAGGAGGCGGTGAGGGCTCTGGCTAGGGGTATGGGGTCTGAGGTGGGGCCGGGGATGAGGGGTTTGTGGTGCAGGAGAAGGCTCCGGGCTTGAGGGTGGAGCTGAGGGGTTTGGAGTGTGGGAGGGGGCTCTGAGCTGGAGCAGAGGGTTGGGAACTAGGAGGTGAGGGTTCTGGCTGAGGGTACGGGCTCCAGGGTGGGGCCAGAAATGTGGGGTTCAGGGTGCGGGAAGGGGCTCTGGGCTGGGGCAAGGGGTTGAGGCCTGGGGGGGTGAGGGCTCCGGCTGGGGGTGTGGACTCTGATGTGGGGCCAGGGATGATGGGTTTGGGGTGCAGAAGGTGATTCCGGGCTGGGGGGTTCATAATGCGGGAGGGGGTTCAGGGCTGGGGCAGAGTGTTGGGGCACATGAGGGGGTATGGGGTTCGGGCTCTGGGTGGCGCTTACCTCGGGCAGCTCCAGGAAACGGCGGCATGTCCCCCCCTCTGGCTCCTAGGCACAGCGGTGGTCAGGTGGCTCGGCTCCGCACGCTGCCCTCCACAAGCTGCCCTCGGAGCTTTCATTGGCCATGGTTCTCAGCCAATGGGAGCTGCGGAGCCAGCACTCACAGTGGGGGCAGTGTGCGGAACCTCCCTGGCTGCTCCTGTACCTAGGAGCCGGAAGGGGGACTTGCTGCCGCTTCACAGAGCCATGCGGAGCCAGGGTAGGCAGGGAGCCTGCCTTAGCCATGCTACGCCGCCAACCAGACTTTTAACAGCCCAGTCAGTGGTGCTGACCGGAGCTGACAGGGTCCCTTTTGAAGCGGATGTTCCAGTCTAAAACCGAACGCCTGGCAACCCTAGTGCTAAAGTGAATTTAGTGACCAAAATGGGATTTACATTTTGTATTATCTGAGATCATTTCCCCAAATAGCCCAATACAATTTAACTAGTGTTTTTAAATAATGTGATTTTTTTTGGTTGAGCTGTATCCCATGTGGCCTACTGGGGAGGCCCAGCACCTGGAAGGCAGGATTCCAGTACTGGGTTTGACTCCTGATTTAGGCCTGGTCTACACTACGAGTTTAGGTCGACTTTAGCAGCGTTAAATCGACTTAAGCCTGGACACGTTTACACTACGAAGCCCTTTCTGTCGACTTAAAGGGCCCTTTAAACCGGTTTCCTAACACCACCTCGACAAGGGGATTAGTGATAAAATCGACCTTAGGGGGTCGGAATTGGGCTAGTGTGGACGGAATTCGACATTACTGGCCTCCGGGAGCTATCCCACAGTGCTTCATTGTGACCGCTCTGGACAGCACTCTCATCTCAGATGCACTGGCCAGGTAGACAGGAAAAGCCCCGCGAACGTTTGAATTTCATTTCCTGTTTGCTCAGCGTGGAGAGCACAGGTGACCATGCAGAGCCCATCAGCACAGGTAACCATGATGGAGTCCCAGTCCCAGTCCCAGGATCGCAGAAGAGCTCCAGCCTGGACCGAACGGGAGGTACAGGATCTGATCGCCATCTGGGGAGATGAAGCAGTGCTCGCCGAACTCCGAAACAGTAAAAGAAACGGCAAAACATTAGAAAAGATCTCCAAGGCCATGAAGGACAGAGGCCATAACAGGGACGCGCGGCAGTGCCGCGTGAAAATTAAGGAGCTAAGGCAAGCCTACCACAAAGTCAGAGACGCAAACGGAAGGTCCGGGGCAGAGCCGCAAACATGCCGCTACTACGCGGAGCTGCATGCCATTCTAGGGGGTGCAGCCACCACTAGCCCAAGCGTGTTCTATGAGTCCCTCTCTGGAAACGGGGAAGCGGGTTCGGCGGACGAGGAAGATGAGGATGGAGAGAACATAGATAGCTCACAGCAGCAAGGAAGCGGAGAAACCAGTTACCCCAACAGCCAGGATATGTTTGTCACCCTGGACCTGGAAACAGTAACCCCCGAACTGACCCAAGACCCTGAGGGCACACAGGGGACCTCTGGTGAGTGTACCTTTGTAAATATTACACATGGTTTAAAAACAAGCGTGTTTAATGATTAATGATTAATTTGCCCTGGCAATCGCGGCCAGTACAGCTACTGGAAAAGTCTGTTAACGTGTATGGGGATGGAGCGGAAATCCTCCAGGGACATCTCTAGAAAGCTCTCCTTCATGTACTCCCAAAGCCTTTGCAAAAGGTTTCTGGGGAGGGCTGCCTTATCCCGTCCGCCATGGTAGGACACTTTACCACGCCAGGCCAGTAGCACGTAGTCTGGAATCATTGCATAACAAAGCATGGCAGCGTATGGTCCCGGTGTTTGCTGGCATGCAGACAACATCCATTCCTTATCACTCTTTGTTATCCTCAGGAGAGTGATATCATTCACGGTCACCTGGTTAAAATGGGGCAATTTTATTAAGGGGACATTCAGAGGTGCCCCTTCCTGGTCTGCTGAACAGAAATATTCCCCGCTGTTAACCACGCGGTGGGGGGGACGGTTGAAGTGACCATCCCAGAGAATTGGGTGTGAGGGGGAGGGGAGTTAGTTGGGTTTGTGCTGCATGTTAAACCTGAAATCGCAGCCCCTCCTTTTACATTGCAAACCCATTTTAAATGGCACGGGTGCTTGGTATGGGAAATGAGGGCAGAACTGTTTGAAACCATCCCCACATGTTAAGAAGGTTAAAAAAGCCCAAAGACTATATGTCTTACCATGGCTGCCTGCAAGCTGAAATCTGTGTCCTGGCACTGCGTGAGTGATCTCTCACACCAAACCAGGAGACTCTCAATATAAGAGGAAAAATGCGACCTTGTAACGAAAGCACATGTGCTGTGTGATGTTGTGAACAGCAAAATCTAACGTGAAAGAGTCTACCCATTGTTCTCTAAAATGTATCTTTTTTAACAACCTCTCCCTTCTCCACCAGCTGCAAATCTTACTCCTTCGCAGAGGCTAGTGAATATTCGAAGAAGGAAGCGAAGGACGCGTGACGAAATGTTTACTGAACTTCAGACTGCCTCCCACGCTGACAGAGCACAGCTGAATGCGTGGAGGCAGTCAATGACTGATTTTAAAAAAGCCCAATATGAGCGAGAGGAGAGGTGGCGTGCTGAAGAGGAGAAGTTGCGTGCTGAAACGCGGGCTGAAGAGGAGAGGTGGCGTCAACTTGTAATCAGAAAGCAAGAGTCGATGCTCCGGCTGCTGGAGCATCAAAGTGATATGCTCCTGCGTATGGTTGAGCTGCAGGAAAGGCAGCAGGAGCAGAGACCGCCGCTACAGCCCCTCTGTAACCAGCAGCCATCCTCCCCAAGTCCCATTGCCTCCTCACCCAGACGCCCAAGAACACGGTGGGGGGGCCTTCGGCCACCCACTCACTCCACCCTAGATGATTTCCATAGCAATAAGTTTTAAAGTTTTAAATTGGAGTGTGTCCTTTTCCTTCCCTCCTCCCCCACCCATCCCGGGCTACCTTTCAAATTATCCCCCTAGTTGTGTGCTGAATTAATAAAGAATGCATGAATGTGAAGCAACAATGACTTTATTGCCTCTGCAAGTGGTGCTCGAAGGGGGGAGGGTAGTAGGGGAGGGTGGGGTGGTTGGTTTGCAGGGAAGTAGAGTTAACAGGGTGGTGGGGGAGGGGCAGAGGGTTCATCAAGGAGCAACAAACAGAAGTTTCACTCCGTAGCCTGGCCAGTCACAAAACTGGTTTTCAACGCTTCTCTGATGCGCACCGCGCCCTGCTGTGCTCCTCTAACCGCCCTGGTGTCTGGCTGCGCGTAATCAGCGGCCAGGCGATTTGCCTCTACCTCCCACCCCGCCATAAATGTCTCCCCCTTACTTTCACATATATTGTGGAGCGCACAGCAAGTAGCAATAACAATGGGGAGATTCTTTTCGTTAAGGTCTGAGCGAGTCAGTAAGCTGCGCCAGCGCGCTTTTAAACGGCCAAATGCACATTCCACCACCATTCGGCACTTGCTCAGCCTGTAGTTGAACAGGTCCTGACTGCTGTCCAGGCTGCCTGTGTATGGCTTCATGAGCCATGGCATTAAGGGGTAGGCTGGGTCCCCAAGGATCACGATAGGCATTTCAACATCCCCAACTGTTATTTTCTGGTCTGGGAAGAAAGTCCCTTCCTCCAGCTTTCGAAACAGAAGAGACTGCCTGAAGACGCGAGCATCATGTACTCTTCCCGGCCAGCCCACGTTGATGTCGGTGAAACGTCCCTTGTGATCCACCAGGGCTTGCAGCAGCATTGAAAAGTACCCCTTGCGGTTTATGTAGTCGGTGGCTTGGTGCGCCGGTGCCAAGATAGGGATATGGGTTCCGTCTATCGCCCCACCACAGTTTGGGAATCCCATTGCAGCAAAGCCATCCACTATGGTCTGCACGTTTCCCAGAGTCACTACCCTTGATATCACCAGGTCTCTCATTGCCCTGGCAACTTGGATCACAGCAGCCCCCACAGTAGATTTGCCCACTCCAAATTGATTCCCGACTGACCGGTAGCTGTCTGGCGTTGCAAGCTTCCACAGGGCTATCGCCACTCGCTTCTCCACTGTGAGGGCTGCTCTCATCCTGGTATTCTGGCGCTTCAGGGCAGGGGAAAGCAAGTCACAAAGTTCCATGAAAGTGCCCTTACGCATGCGAAAGTTTCGCAGCCACTGGGCATCGTCCCAGACCTGCAACACGATGCGGTCCCACCACTCTGTGCTTGTTTCCCGGGCCCAGAATCGGCGGTCCACGGCATGAACCTGCCCCAGTAACACCAAGATTTCCACATTGCTGGGGCCTGTGCCTTGTGAGAGGTCCATGTCAATTTCCTCATCACTATCGTCGCCGCGCTGCAATCGCCTCCTCCTCAGCTGGTCCTGGTTTGGCTTTGGCATGTCCAGGAGGCTCTGCATGTTTTCCAGGACAATGCGCGTGGTGTTCATAGTGCTCAGAATTGCCGCGGTGATCTGAGCGGGCTCCATGATCCCAGTGCTGGCTATGGCGTCTGGTCTGAAAAAAAGCGCGAAAGTAGTATCTGACGGACCAGGGGAAGAAGGGAGGGAGGGAGAGAGGGAGGGAGGGGCGAGTGACACCGCGTACAGGTACAGGGAATTAAAATCAAGAAAGGTGGGTTTGCATCAGGGAGAAACACAAACAACTGTCACACAGAATGCCCCCCCCCCCCCAAAGATTGAACTCAAAAGCCTGGGTTTAGCAGGAGGGAGGGGGGAAGCAAATGAATGGAGAATAAATCTATTTTTTACATCTTAAGACGACGGTGCAGCATGACTGATAGCCCTTGGCATTTTCTGGGTGCTTGGCAGCAAATACTGGGCGCTTGGCAGTAAGCCTTCAGGTATATTGCACGATCTGATGCCCACTGCAGTATGACAACGATGGATACCAGTCGTAATATACTATCTTCTGCCCAAAAGGCAAGGGGTTGCTGCTGTGTAGCAATGTTGCCCCATCCTGCGAATAATACATCTGATAACCATCATCATCAAGGCAAGGGGGCTGGTGCAATGCAGCCCCACGGCTGCCAGCCCCATGTCTGCCAGCACCCAGATAGCCCTCGGCCTCTTCTGGGTGCTTAGCAGACAATATTGGGCACTTGGCAGAAAATAGCATACTACGACTGATAACCATCATTGTCTGCCCGGGTGCCCATGATCGACAGCCACTGCAGTACGATGACGACGGTTACCAGTCGTAATATACCATCTTCTACCAAAAGGCAAGGGGCTGGTGCAATGCAGCACCACGGCTGCCAGCCCCACAGCTGCCAGCACCCAGATCGCCAATGAAGGCTACCAGTCATGCTGCACCGTCTACCGCCAAAAGGCAGTAAGCTGCTGCTGCTGTTTAGCAATGCAGTCCCACGTTTGCCGGCACCCGGAAGAGATATGGTGACGGTGAGCTGAGCTGAGCGGGCTCAATGCTTGGCGTGGTATGTTGTCTGCACAGGTAACCCAGGTAAAAAGGCGCGAATCTATTGTCTGCCGTTGCTGTGACGGCGGGGGAGGGGCCTGACGCAATGTACCCAGAACCCCTCGCGGCACTGCTTTGCATCATCCGGGCATTGCGATCTCAACCCATAATTCCAATGGGCGCCGGAGGCTCCGGGAACTGTGGGATAGGTACCATAGTGCAATGCGCCGGAAGTCGACGCTAGCCTCGGTACTGTGGACGCGGTCCGCCGACTTCATGCACTTAGAGCATTTTAGGTGGGGACACACACAATCGGCTGCATACAACCGGTTTCTATAAAACCGGCTTCTATAAATCCGACCTAATTCTGTAGTGTAGACATAGCCTGAGTGCCTGGCTTCCTGCGCAACTTCTCTTTGCTTCACTTTGAACCAGGTCTTTGGGGCAGGAGCTATCTTTTTATTCCTGGCCCATAACTGGGGCTTGTAGGTGCTATCATAGTAGAAATTAATAATGAAATAGTCATAATAATCGGGGACCCTTTCATTGTGCAAATAAATTCATTAAGGTTTGTAAAACATTTTGAGATCTTTGTATGAAAGAGTCTAAAGAAGTACCAAAGTGAATGGTTGGCACTTGTGCACAGTTTACAGGATTTATGTGTAAATTGGATCTGTGACAGCTGATAAATTGTACACAAATAGCACCTGATCCAGCTCCCATGGAAGTCAGTGGAAAGACTCATTGGAAGATGGATCAGTCCCCTAGTAATTAGAACCGGGAGAAGTAGGATATAAATATAATTTACTTTTATAAAACTTTTAATTGAGTTAATAAAATATCACTGCATGAAAATGCAAAGCTCATAAAAATCCACACCCTGCTTATATCGGCACTGCAATGGATTAAGATAATATACACAAGATTTGTATTACCATGCTAATACAATAGGGAAGTCTCCTGTCTCTCTTTCGAATAACCCTTCATGCAAATTTCAAATGTTGACCATGACACCAGACCTTCAGAGGGCACTAAGTTGTGTTTCCCTATGCTTATGATATATTTGATTTCAATGCAAAACAGCAGACTCATCAAAAGCCCACATGCCAGCATTAAGTCATGTAGATACTATACATCAATTTCCCCTGAATCTTGCATAAAGTACTTCAGGCAAGCTCACAAATAATGCAATACAGAAGGGAAAAAACCCAATTAGGGAAAAGATTTTCATCAACAGGGTCCTCTTAAAATATTTCTATCCTCCCTCACCTTTCACCCCGGCTCAAAAAGCATAGCAATATTGCAACTGGCTTCAAAGTGTCTTTGACCACACATTGACAGATGGGACCAATTTCTCTCCCCAGTTATAACTGTGTCGTCTTCCTGAAGTCAATTGTGTTGCACGTTTGCAATTGGGGGCAGTATCTGGTCTTGAAATAACAGATATTAGGATAATGCACAGTTTAATTATTGTTATGTTTTAATTTCTCACTAATGCATTTCTCGCTATTTTCTCACTAATGTATGTTTATGTATTTATAAATACACAGACCCAATCTATAAAAATGTTCTAAGAATAACATCTGAGCATAACGTATGTACACGTATGCATCCGAAAGACTAACAGCCCCTGCCACTCAAAACTGTAGCTGCACTAGGATACTGCTTTCCTTCACTAGACATGTTAGGACAGATTTGTGCTGAAAGGGACAGAAATATGGCACTAGAGTGGGAGGCTTTAGTCCTACATGCCCATTTTTGGCTTTCGCCAAGGAGCCCATTTCATCAGTTCAATGTATTCCTTACACATGCTGGATCACTGTCTCTATGGGCTCCTCCCCACAGCATAGACTCTAGGGAGCATTCTGCTTATCTATGGTTTTACCCTGCCCCTCAGTTAACTCAGACTCACTCCAGAGCCAGGAACATCATGTGGCTTTGTGGCAAACTCTCCTGGAAACTTTGGATCTATAAACCAATAATATATCCTGGATAATACTGTTCATTCCCTGCCAGGTGATAACAGACCTTTTCATGGGTTCACAGGAGGCGAGGGAGGTAGAGTGCAAAGAACCCCTTTCTCTCCCAACACAAAGCGTCTTACAATCTTGCATGCAATGCAGACTTTCCAGGCCCCTCAAGGACTTACATCACCTCCAATGGGAGGAATGGGATGGGGAGCTATGAATGAAATGGCTGCACACTCCTTTCACTGCAGCCTACAAAACAGGCCCTGTGCACTGGCTGGAATATGCTTCACCTCGTAAAAAGGCTGTAGCACTGGGCATGCTCTCTATAGGTTTGATCCAAAGCTCACTGAAGCCACTGGAAAGTCTCCCATTGACTTCAGTGGACTTTGGATCAGATTCCAAGGTCCAGAGGAATTTTGCCTCTGATGAGCCTAAGAAGTATGTATGGCTGCATTGCTGGACTAAATGTAATTTAATTCCAATAGTCATGAATAGGACATAAGAAATGGGGAAATACCAATACACATTTCCTGCTCATACAGTAGGTGTCATTAAAAAGTACAATAGTGTTCGACACTATTGACTTTATCACAATATGTCCTACGCTTGGAGGATATTCTACTGTGAGATATTTGTACAGTGCCATGGTAAATGTTTACTTTTTAACAGCACTCACTCTACTCCCGATGGAAAAGCAATTTGGACTCTGCAATTTCCACCATATTTGTTTATTTCTCATATTTCAGTTACTCTGCTGATCTATGTTATGTCCAATTTAAACAAACAATGTAATTTACAGCCAGGAGAAGGCAGATGTAGATAATAAAAATGTTAAATAGAAATCTCCAATATATGGACAGGTATGGGTCATATTTTGACTGTATTTGTCTAGAACATGGATATGGAAACCCAGTGTATGTTGAACTGCCAAAACAAATAGAGTCTAGACAATATAAGATGTGCTGACTTTACATCACTTACTTCTACAGTGATTCCACTATTTTGCAAAGGGATCAAAATTTAGTGCAATTATTCCAAGGGGAAGGTAGGAAGGGAAGGGACGATTTTAAGGCAATAAACAAATTAAACAGACCCATCTTTCAAAAGTCAACTACCAGAATGTAAACCACTTCTTCTGTAGACAGAGGGCCCACTCTTGTGCCACTGGTGTCAACAGAAATGTAACTATCAACTTCTTTTAGAGCAAACAATATGGGCCAGACCCTCAAATCAGCATAGCTCTATTACCTTCAATAGAGCTATAGCAATTTACACTAGTTGAGACTTTGGCCCCCATGAGCTAATTTTCTTAATATTTATCCTTATAAAACCTCAGATTTTAACAAATAAATCTGGCTTGTTAAAAGTATCTTTCATTAGCGATAGAATAAATATATACAATGTGAAAATTCTCCTACCGGCCCAAACTCCTCCTACAATTCCCATTGACCTAGTCCCATTGAGGACTAGGCTATAAAGTGGGCAATATGCCTGAAAGGGGAAAACCCAGTCTACTGAAGCACATTAGTTTCAGGTATACATTTCCACTCTGACTAGGCCCAATCCTCCGAGATGCTCAGAGCTGTCTCTGGGGGGCTCAGCATCCTAAACTACCACTCACTTCACATAGGTGATGAATCTTTATAAATGCCTGCACACACACAAAATGGAGTTATTCCTGTTCCAGGAAGTATTTCACAGATTTGTGTTTCCCTAAGGAGGTTGACTAAAGCTGGTCAGAAAAATGTTCTTTTTAGGCAGAAAATTTCAACAAAATCGAAAATTGTTATAAAAAACCCAGAAATGTTCAGTCAAAAAACTTTTAGCTGAAAACTGATAATATTGGTTTGGAAATGCTACCATGGTGCCTCATGGGTCTTGTAACTCAGGTTCCTCTTGCTCCCATTCTTCTCTATGAGACAGGCTCCCTAGATGGATTACAACTCAATGCTGGACAATGGTCTCCTCTCTGATTGAGGCACCACAATGCACCATGGAAGTCACAGTGCAGCAGTGCATCACAAGAGATGTAGTGTGGCTGAGGAACCTAGGCCATAGAACAAAATGGGGGCATGAGGTACGTGAACTACAACTCCCATGAGGCACCATGGCGGCACTTTTAAATGGAAATTTTTCAGTTTTCAGGTGTTTCTTTGTTCCATGAAACAGTGAAATTATCCATGGAAAGCAGACATGTTTTGCCAAAAAAAAATTTGTTGAAAATCCATTTTCCATCAAAAAAACAGTTTTGATGGAAAAAATTTAACCAGCCCTCTGATGCAAACATTTATTCAAATGAATATACTTGGCATGATCCTAGAATCTGATACTTTTAAAATGTACTATAAGACAATGATTTATTGGCATTTTTTGCAAAATGTTATATGACTTTAATGTGTATTGAATTCAACTATACAAACAGGCATTAGAATTCTGAACAGGGTATATAAGTAAGTTGTGATGACATTTCATTAAATATATAGATCGTTAGCTTTATCTATGCTATTTGTTAGTATTCAGATTAACCAAACTGAAATTCCTAGGAACCTATCTAGAAAACATTTATTTTCTTTTCTGTTTAAGCTAGTGATCTGGGGAAAGAAGGTATCAGAGTAGATATGACTGGAGAATTATCATCTCTGCATCTCTTAGTGAATGCCACAAGACAAGTGATTGCTGTCATCTACATGGCATTCATAGTGCCCCTCAATTTTCTTGCAGCTGGAGAGTTATTATGTAAATAGGCCAGGACTGGGTTCCCTTGCTTCCCAGAGCAGAATAGAATTTCCCTCTCAACAAGCCCTGCCTCAGGAGTGGGGCCATGTCCAGTAGTGAGCAGAAAAAAGGGACAACCCAATACCTGCCCTCTTGCAGAACTTCCCCATCATTGGAGGTGATGAGGAGAAATGTGGTACACTGCATAGTTTGATGTCCTTGCTAAGCTTCTTAGTGGAAACAGCTGGCCCTGTTGGCAATAACTGAGAAGTCCACTTACACAAGTGGAAGGGAAAGAGCAAAGGGATGAAGAAGGATGAGTGGAGACTATGGGGAAATTCAAAGGGAAGGGTGGGAGTTGATGAATACAGACGGGAGGGGGCATGGAAGGGCTAAGAGCAAGAAAAGAAGAGAAAAGAAAAGGGGGAAGACAGGATTGATTTGTGGTTACTGTAGACATTGAACTTCTTATTTTATCTTAGTGCCTTTCAGAGTCTACAGCCCTCAAGGAAGTCTCTAGTGCAGACCTGATATGGTTCATTTAAGCTAGGCTACTGTAATGAGCTCTACTTCGGACTAACCCAGAAATGCAGACTGCAGCTGCCCACTTCCAAAGTGAGGTGAGCTACTGCAGAAAGCCTATGTTTAAGTCACAGAACTTGTTCCCTGTTCACTTCTGGTTGCAGTTCCAGTTATTGGTGACAGTCTTTTAACTCTGCATGATCTGGGACTCAGTCACGTGAGAGACCACCTGCTTATGCTATATCCCAGTTGACCAGTTAACATGGACTGGGAAACTCTTGTTCTCAGTTCCTACGATTGATGTCCACCGGACCAATGGCAAGGTATACCACTTGAGGCCATATTTCTGCAGTTTACAGCCCTTCATGTCTCCCAGAATCTGAGTCTTTTCACGATTCAGGATATGACACTTTTTTTTTTTAGTTTTTAGCTTTGCTTTATAAATTTGTCTTTTGATTCTGAACAACAGAGTTGCTAGCATTTCTGTAGACAGCTGTCAAGGTTCTTGAGTGCTACCTGCTGTCAGTAGCAGAGCAGGTAGAAAAACAGCTGAGAAAATTTGTGTGTGGGGGGGGGTTAATTCCAATTGTGTCTGAAATTCAAAAATTTGAAAAATTTTATACAGCTCTTGTTGGTGATAAATTCTTCAAAACTGTCATCTAAATTTCTCAATTCCATCCACATTAAATAAATAAAAAAAAAACATAGACCAGCTGTAGTGAGTAGTATATGGAAGTTATACTTTTTTAAGTTCTGTAATAATCTTATAGCTGCTACAAAGTTACATCAATGAGACAAGCAATCTAATATTGTTTGTGATTGACTTTCAACAGAACACTGTCCTTTAGTTATTGTGAACAAATTCAACCTACCTACAAACAGGCAGCTAACATGCTAACCAGTAGTATCCAGGACTATAGGTATTTTTCAAAAGGGAAAGAAATTCAACCTAAATTAAAGTCTGAGATGAGTGTCATGGATAACTTACTAAAGCAAGAATAAGTATCTGAATGAGTGGATCCAAAAGGAAGCAAGAAAAAAGTAGCTAAAACACCACAGAAAGTGAAAACACAGCCTTAAAGTATGTCTACACTAAAAGCACTACAGTGGCATGCCTGCAGCACTGCAGCTACGCCGCTGTAGCTCTGTAGCATAGACACTTACTACAGCAATGGAAGGGGGTTTTCTGTGGATGTAGTTAATCCACCTCTCCAAGAGAGGGCAACTAGATCAACAGAAGAATTCTTCCATTGACCTAGCTGTGTCTACAATGGCCCTGTGTGACATAGTTAGGTCGATCTACGTTTTAGGTGTAGACCAGACCTAAGTTAGATGGATCATTTAAAAAGTTGTGCAATGCTATATATGTTCAACAGTCACAACATCAGAACACATACTAGACTTTTAGTTTATAAAGCGGTGGTAATCCCAACTCTCCTCTACGGCTGTTAGACTTGGGTGACCTATAGATAGCACCTGAAAAACCTGGAACACCAGCATCAGCACTTTCTTCAGAAGATCCTCAACATAAAATGTGAGGATCGGCACACTAATGTCAGTGTCCTTACAGAGGCCAGCATCTTCAGTGTTGAGGCCCTGATTATCCAGCACCAGCTGTGGTGGAGCAGGCACTGTGTGTGCATGCCTGATATACGCTTACCAAAACAACCGCTGTACGCCCAACTCACCAAAGGAGAAAGGAAAGGGGGAGGCCAAAATAAATGCTTTAAAGACACCCTCAAGATAAACATCAAGAGATGTGGCATCGACACCACACACTGGGAGACAGCACCCCAGGATAGAGATAACTGGCGAAGACTTGTCAGAGAGGGAATGTCCACTTCTGAGGAAAATCGCCTTGCCCTGGATGCAGGAAAACGCCAGAAAAGAGAGTAAAGACAACTGTCATGCAACAATTGTGGCCCAAACCTGTCTTCCAACACCACCTGCAATGTCTGCCAATGAGCCTGTGGCTCAAGAATCGGAGTCCTTGGTCACCAAAGGACCCATGAAAAATAAAACCTGTGAAAGATCATCCTTGACCTCGAGGGATCACTAATGATGATGCTATATATGGAGAGGGGAAAATGCCTTCTTGATCTCAATTTACATTCTGATCTCAAACCTGAGATTTAATCTGTATCTAATCCAAATTAATTGACATAGGGAGAGGCATGAGGCTAGAAAAGTAAAGTAATAAAGCTCTGTATAGAGCAGAAGGTACCTTATTCACCAGAGATCTGAGCTATGATCTTGTTTGATAGCAGAGCAGCTATCTTCTTTTTAAAATATGCTCATTCACATTAATATCACAATTGCCTCTTAACTTCCCATTTACTTCATTAGTCTTTGAATCAGGCCCTTGCTCTATAGTAAAGGTGCCTTCCATCACAGAACTGCAATGTCTCTCTCCTTTTTACCCTTACTAAACAATCAACTCTTGATTTGAAGCTTAAAGAAAAAAACAGCCACCAACCAACATGAACCTAACTAGAAGTGTCCTGATAGATGGGAAACAATATGCAAAAAATCACATCAGCTTCACGCAACATTAAGATAAAATGTTACGTGACCTACAATCCAATACACTCTTGTATGTGATCATCATGCAGTATAATTTTTTAACTTTTTTTTTCTTGGTATACTGAACTTCAGTTATTTCCAAAGTGTTAAAAATGTTCTGTTTGCTACTATAAATGATTATAATTGACAGTGCATTGTCAATCTATTGCAAAGCTGATTTAATTAAGAATGCCAAGGGGCATCATTTGGGGCCAAGTATCTAAGCTGCAAAAATTTTTTGATCTCAACCTCTCCCTATAGGACTGTCCACACTGGCACCAAAGGCTGGAGGGCAAGAGAACAAAGGGAATTTTATGTGTCTGAATTCAAATTCTTTCCCTTTGAAATGAAGCGTCCAGAATGGGCAATAAAACTGTGAAAATGGATTTCTGGCCGCATTTGATGTTAAGCCTTTAGTGTCAAGAGCCAGGTCTTTTTTTTCCGCCCCGTTCTTTTAGGGTGTTTTCTTTTTCCTGAATGATCTTGTGGGGAATTTGTCCTATAATTTATTTCTTACAGATTGTATGCATACAGTACTGCCTCTCTCATCCCCAGAACTTGAAGGATGGAAAAAAAAAAAAAAGTAGATTTTTTTTAATTAACTTGTATTTTCAGTAAAATTCTAATGGAAAACATTAAATAGATTCATTTCATATTGCTCATTCTCCCCCACCCCTCCCAGCCTATATGTGAAATCCTAATGTTTATTAGGCATCTCTGTAGAAAGATGATCTTTTTCTCAAGTCTCCTTCCACTTTCATACCAAGTTCTCAGAATCATTTATGTCATCTCTCCCATTCCCATAGTGGGAGATTGCAATGCAATGAGAAAAGCAGAGGATTAGGCCCACTTAGAATGATCATGCAGGGGGATCTATTATAACAATGATTACAATCATTTTATCTTTAATAGCTCGCCACTGATGGGAGGGTGAGAGGGGGGAGAAGAGTGGCATATAAATGAAAGGAATCTTGACATATTGAGATGATGATGATCTTGGCTATAGAGATTGTTTCTAAGCTTTGATTGCATATGAAAATGGATCTTTAAATATTTATCTGTAACAAAAGCAGTTGGCAATACCTTATTAAGGCTGGCTAAATTAATTTAAATTGTTAAGTGCCATGCAGACAGTCTATTCCTGCTGTCTACAGAAAACTTTTTTTGTGGGTGTGTGCATATTTTACTTTAAAAAAATATATAAAAGCGGGAGCACTTCATTATTTATTTATAACCCATGCTTTCAGCAAGCAAAATTACAATGATTAGCAGCCCTTTTCCTAGTCTATCAAGTCAAGGTGTCAAAATCCAAACACAGTTCAAAAAGGGCGGGAGAGACCCTATTACCAGGACTTAGAATCTTTGCTAACATAGCATAACAAAATGTCTTTAAAGTACATCTCTTGCCTGTCAATACTGCTAAGTAAAGAAAAATCAAACAAAAATGCATTCTCTTCCCTGCTTCTGGACTTCACAGTCTCTACTTCTACATCCCTCTTCTAAACCTCCCTTCCTCCCCACTCCCATATGCCTTTTTTTTTTTTTTTTTTTTTTTTTTTTTTTTTTCCTCCCCCCTGCCTTTTTCTTTTTTTTTTTTTTTTTTTTTTTTACTTTCTTTCTCCAGGCCTCCCCCAGGCCTCCTGCGATCTCTCTAGAGTTTTCTCCTTCCTATTCATTCTGATCTTTTTTTCTTTTTGTTTCACATTCCATATTTAGCTCACTTTTCCTATGTTCTCATATATTTACCCTGAATTTTACCTTCTCTTATTTTTCTCTGCACCTTTATGTCTTTCTGAGTCTCTATTTCCTATATTTTTAAGGCAGTTTTTTTATCATTTTGAGTTAAATATGCACAGCCTGCTTCCAGTCTGAGTTATATCAGTGTAAATCCATAGTAACAATTAAATCAATGGAATTATTCTGATTTGTAACTCCGGTCAGAATCTGGTACAGTGGATTTACACTGATATAAAACCAGTATACATGAGATCAGAATCAGGGCCAGAATGCTTTACATCACAGTAGAAAACAGATTATGTTGATAAACTAGGAATTTATGTGAACAGTCAATCATACTCATAGCACTAGTACATAGCAAACAATTCTCTAGAATGCAGTATCTTGCATGAATCCCTCTTTTTCCAGAATACTAGGAATGATTGCTTCTGAGAATAGTGACCTGCCATAAAAACCTATAGTACCAGAAGTGCAAATCCTCATTCAAATTATGGAAGGCTTTTTTTTTTTAATATGGTGCATTCCAGAGCGCTATGGAAAATAGAGCTTGCCCCCAGCACAGTAAGAAGAGTGTCAATACAACTTAAGAACAAGCCAATATGCAGTTTGTGTACAATAAGGATAGATCACAATGAAAACTGTTTGTTTGAAAGCCAAGTAACTCATAAAGCTTCCTATAAAAATATGGGGTTTGGTTGGTTGGTTGGTTCGTTAGTTTTAAGTTATCATGTCACAAAACAGAGAAGTATTTCATATGCTACAAGAGATGGCATTTTTCAATATTGGGTCTTCAACCTCCTGATTTTATTTATGTGAGTTCAGAGTTCAAACTCCTTCACTGATTTCAGAGGAGATTCTGAAGAGATTCAGCTGGTTGTATGAACAGAATGGGATGATACATTACCACACAGGTCTAGTAACATTCAAACTAATAAGCTACTATATATTCCCACCTACAGTATAAATAAAGCTATTGATTACATAGGAAGATATTTCACTCAAGATCTACATATTTAATTAAACAACCAACTTACAAAGTGAACCATTTTGATTACTACAGAAGTCTTATGTAATTTATCTAAGTCAAAACATACAGTACAGTACACAACAAACATTGAATTCTGGTGTGGTTATTACTTTGTATATACTTTCCTTTAACTCTAACACAGTTTCATCTTCACCTATGCATAATATCAAATTATAGGACTAGCCCAAGATCATAGCAATTGTCTTATAAGCACCAGGGCCTGATTCAGCAAAGCATTTAACACACTCAACTTTAAACAGGTGAGTAATTCTATCCCTATTCTGCAAAGTACCACATGCTCAAAGTTAAGCATATGCTTCAGTGCTTTGCTGGGTTGCACTCTTTACAAGATAGTAAAAACTATACTCACTTTAAGCCTTCCTTCCACTGAGGGACTGCGGGGAATTTTTTTTAAAATGTCCGTGTCTGGAATATGTACTAAGAGTCTTTTTTATTGAAGGGCTTGATCCTGTTCTATCTGGACACATGTACTTGCATCTACGTTTTAAAATTGGTTTGCTCACTTTTTCACAGTGACCAGTTCTCCAAGATGTGCTGTAACATACACCAAGCAACATACACCTCTACCCTGATATAACGCAACCCAATATAACATGAATTCGGATATAACGCAGTAAAGCAGTGCTCCGGGCGGGCGGGGCTGCGCACTCCGGCGGATCAAAGCAAGTTCAATATAACGCGGTTTCACCTATAATGCGGTAAGGTTTTTTGGCTCCTGAGGACAGCATTATATCAGGGTAGAGGTGTATATAAATGCAGGATTAAGTCCCAAAAAGTACACATATAAAACATAAATGTAAGAAATGTATTATGAATTCTATTGAGTGTCAGACATTTGTAAATTTGGCATAGGACTCAGGAATTTCCAGCTTCCATATTGCTTCTAGGACAGACACATTATATATAACTAAATATTCTACAAACACAAAAATTTCCACAACAAATACTACATTTTCACTGAGATTGTGCGAATTAGAAAAACAGGAAGATTTTAAATATTTTACACAGCTCTACCAAAACGACAGGCAAGATTTTTGTATTAGATCTGTTAGCCAGGCAGTGTTTCACCATATCCCGGCAGTGGTCAGCCTTCGCATTAAATTTTATGGAAATGAGCTCACCAAGATCCATTGCAGTCATATCACCTCAGGCTGTGATAATGTGAGGTTTTATAAACAAAACAGGATTGGTTACTCAGTAAGTATCTGCCCTCTGAGATAGTTTGATCAATGCCTTGATGTAGTAGGAATGGCACTTTACTGTTGGAGGTGTTTTCTTTCAAAAGAGACAATTCCAAAGTCTTTGACCACTTGAAATCATTAAAGATTCCATATCACTTAACAGGTGAAGGCCAGTTAACTAACCCCAGTCTCATAGCCAAATTGGAATTTGGAAGCCTACCTAATAAATATTCCATTGTTTTTCAATTGGGTATGGCATTCTTCACTTCCTGTCCTAAATTGTAGTTTTGTGCAACTCAGCAGCTACTATGTTCCTAGAGTTGGCTGCATTTTAGTAGTGAGTGAAATAATTCTTTCTAATGCACTTTGGATGAATGATGTGTAACTGAAAACATATGACTGTTATCAAAGGTTTATTTAACTTGTCCCCTTCATTTTGTTTTCCAAGATGGGTCCTAAGAAATAAGACAAATATTTTCAGCAGTGTTCCTCTCATGCTTGAGGTAAATATCACCTCAAGGGAATATTTTTAACAAACAGGCAGTACATACATAAAAATGATCTTTTCTGCAATTTAAATTTTGGAAAAGATAGTGAAAAATTAAATTTCAGTGCAGCATTAAACAATATATAAATGTATACAACCCCTTAGCTGTCTTGTCAACTTGTGACCCTAAGAATCCCTCAATATCAGCTGGAAAGGGGGTTATAAGAATATTCCTATCTTGGTATGTCCATTCTGATTCACCAAAGAATATCATGTGAGCTCTTAAATGAGAGCCAACATCGCACTGGTCATTAATATCATTGTGAAATATATATACAGATACTATGTATGAAGTTATGTATGTATACTGAAACATGTTCCTAAAGTCTGTATCAAGGCATAGTTGACAAAAGATGTTGATTCACCTGTCTCTCAGTCAACACAGTGGAAGCTGCATTTAAGATACAAAGGAAATGGGGCGGGGAACGGGGAGATGTAAAATCAACCGAAAGGCAGCACACTTGAAAATAAACCACAGGGATTATCCTGACTCTGGGTACCAGTAATTAATTTTGGTTGATATAAAGAGAAGACAAGAAAGACTCCCTGTTATCCTGAACCTAGGAAGTAACCGGGTAGTGCGATTACATTTGTGAAAACAGGGTGACCACCAACCTTGGTTGAAATGCTGCAAAGGACATTTGGGGTGAAATAAACTCCTTTAGACAGGAGGCTAGCCTGTAAGTTAAGTCTCTAGAAATCATGTTATGATTTGTTTCATACGTAGCCCTTTTGTTTCCATTATCCTCACCAGGGCCAGCTCCAGGCACCAGCTAAAGAAGTAGGTGCTTGAGGCGGCCAATACCAAGAACAGTACTCCGCCCACTATTGGGGTGGCACGTCCACGTTTTTGGCGGGAATTTGGCGGCGAGTCCCTCAGTCCCTCTCTTCCTCTTTGAGCTGCCGCCGAAGAGGAAGAGAGGGTGTGAAGGACCTGCCGCCAAACTGCCGCCGAAGGGTGGAGCGGCGCGATTGCGCTGCCGTGGCTTTTTTTTTTTTTTTTTTGCCGCTTGGGGTGGCAGAAAACCTGGAGCCAGCCCTGATCCTCACTCACTGACTCTTGCATCTTTAACAATAAACTTATTGTTGTTTTCACTATAAATATATCTCAGTGCTGTGATACTAGGCAAGCTGCTGATCCTGAGCTGAACCATTCAAGGTGGTGTATATCTTGTTCCCTTGGGGACAGCAGACCTGGCAATACTGTGAGTGTTCAGTGGATAAGGGCTGGACACTACAGAGGAATACTTCAAGTGTGCTCAGTGGCTGGGTTGCACCTATTTGCTTGCCAGGTAAAGTAAGGACTGGCATAGCCCTGAGAAGATTGTCTGAGCAGCTAACAGGCTGGTGGTGTCCAGGATCTGACACCCAGTTAAGCACAAGTCTCCATCTGGTTGGAGGTAGGGGGTAACAAGGTGACTCACCGTCCTGAACTCCCTGAGAACCATCACACAACTTTAATCTTGCAACTTTAATCACAAATCTCTTGATATTTGATGTTTTTCTTAGCACCCAGCTCCTGGAGTTATGTGATTATATAAGAATTTCAGCTGTCTTTTAAATAAAAATGTTATTAGCCCTTGTGATTGCAGAAAGAAGCTGGATAAGACTCAAACCCAGAAGGCAAATAATCAGAGCCCCAACATTCATTATTTTAAAAATATCTAATGATTTTTAAGCCAGACTAATGATTTTAGAACAGCTGGAGTGGGCAATACTGTAGTAACATATTAGAACAGAATATCAGCTTTGCTTAGCTGCATGGCACCATTACACAACCCATATTATCAAAATATAGGTTATGACAGAACATCTTTATTCCTCTAATCACCACAGACATCACACACTGCACTTCACCCAAAGCAAACACATTGAGATCCACCTCACTGTCTAGGTTCCTTCTCTCTCTGTCTCTCTCTCTCTCTCTCTCTCACACAAACACCCCCACACAGAACATGGCATCTCATGAGCATATGATCAGATAATGTTAACACAGCCAAGTGATTTTGTTTAGGGTTAGATATAGCAAAATCTCTTTATTAGTCTAGTACTCTCTACAGGCCCCTAATCAGAAACCCGCATCTTAAACACCTTAGACTTTGAATGGAGAATGTTCTCAGTAAGAGATGCTGTAGCTCAGACTCATTTCTGATACTCACAAGTCAGCCTGTGATGGACTAATAGCTTGACCCACCCAAGAAACAAAAGTAGTTATATTGTACGGATGAGCCTCAATGAGAGTGAGTCATGTACACTAAGCTTGCTGCAGCTAGTTTCAGGTATAAAAGCATGTGAAGTCTACCAGGATGTGGTCAGATTGTAGTAAAGTACATATAATTTGTTTTTCCCCAGAGGCCTTTGCAACAAACCCACAACTTCTTTGGAGGTAACTTGACTTCACTGCACTACTTTCAACCTGCTGGAGAAATTATAAAGGTTACTCACTACCTCTGGGTACCACAACAATGGCTAGTGCCATCCTTAACTTAATCTCATCTCTTTTCTTTAGCTTCCATAAGTGTTTGGCAGTGGAAGATATCAGAAGATTAGTTAGTTATCTTTTGGATATAAGACTTCAAAGAAGAGAGAATAATGATGAAAACATAATAAATCTTAGTGGAAACTCTGACTATTAGTACTAATAAGAATATTTTTAATTTTTCAAATGCATTATAAATAAAATGCATGTCAGGCTTTCAGCTTTTTAGTATTAACTTTATTAGAAGTAGTTCCATTCAATGTCTTCAGCTGGCAGATGGAATTTTAGTGCAATCTATAAGCAATAAACCTACTCATATTCTTATTTGGATATCTTGACCCATTATTATATGTTCTGGTTTTGAGGTTCTTTAGTAAGACGACAGTAATAAGTGCTAAGTGGTTTTTAAATTAATATTTATAGTAGTGACACCAGCCAAGTTAGAAACAGAGTATTAACCTGAGGTTTTATATAGGAGACATACTGAATGGAAAATCTGGAATATTTTCTTAATTACAAAAATTGGAGCTTTCCCCTTTTTAACTGACAATCTGGCAACCTGATATGTAAACAAAAATCTATTTTTCAGAAGTATGCAGAAGTCGGTGATCAGCGAACTTCCAAAAGTTCAGATAAAATAATTATCATTATTTATTTAGTACCCAAAAATGAGCTAGGCACTTTGCACAATAAGTCAAAGCGTCTGAACAGATTGCAATCTAATAGCCTGATCCAAAGCCCACTGAAGCCCTTTCATGGAGACCTTACTTTTATTCTTTCACACATTTAGTAGAACCATCAAGTTGTGCGTATCTAAACTGAGTGACCATGTGATCGTATTGTAATCTTTGTCCTTCCTTGTTCCTTACCCCTTTTTATTCACTTGTTATTCTCACTCATTGTATCACACCCAAAATTAGGTTCCAAATCTGCCATTGGCCTCAGGGGTAAATCTAGACAGCAGCTGGGAGGTGTGATTCCCAGCATAGGCAGACAGATGCACTAGCTCTGCTTGAACTAGCGTGCTAAAAATAGCAGTGTGGCTGCTGTAGCACAGGTGGTGGTTCAGACTCGCTATTCAAATACAATCCTGCCCTCTTCCCTGGGTACATACTTGAGTGGCTACCCCAAGCTGCCACCCATGCCACTGTGGCCACACACACTGCTATTTTTAGGATGCCAACTCAAGCAGAGCTAGTGCATATCTGTCCACCCATGTGGAGAAACCAGCTACTATGTACACATACCCGATGTGTAGGTGAGGGCCTGTATTTGCCTTAGGGTCTGATTGAAAGGCCACTGAAGTCACTAGTAGCCTGAAGAACAGAAGCTGGTTGGAGGGTCAAAGCGTAATTTTGGATGTGATACAATAAGGATAAGCAAATAAAAGGGGAAAGGAGTAAGGAAGTATAAGGATTAGAGAGAGAAAAGTCACAGGGCCATTCAGTGTAGACATGTATAATTTAGTAAACCACCAAGATATACATGGGATTGGCAGCACCAGCTATTAATGTTGACCACGACTTCCCATTACAAGACCCTGTTTTCTGTTGCTGATAGCTTTGCCAAAATTCGACCATTTGGGGTAAAACTTTTCATTCTGGGTGCGTCAGACTGAATTCTTTAAAAAAAATATATATCAGTCAGTATAGTTCAACCATTTCTGAAAATAAGGCTGGGGGAAACACCTTGTTTTGCCCATGTTAAAAAATTCTGGTGACCTTTTCTTTCAAAAGTGCTAGTACTCCCATGCTTTGAAGCAAGGGCTTGAAATTTGGCAGAGGGTTGCTTGGGGCCTTTGCACACCCCTATGAAAGTTGGCCATAATTTGGCCAAGTTATAAGCCTTTCAAAAAATCACAGTTCACACATGCTCTGTAGAGACTTCTTAGATTTTAGCAGCTAAATTCCCCGAAGAGCCCTTCCATCCTGGGCATGCTCCACTCTAGGGCTAAGCAGGATTTGCCCCACAGTTGTAGCTCTGTGTTGTTGCAGATATTGTCGAGTCCAGTCTGGGAACCTGAACTGAGGGCAGGGAGACTGTCTCTCCTGTGCACTCAGTGACCCTCCTGGCTGGCCCAGTCAGTTCTGAGGAGGAAGCTGCCTAATTCAAATGCAGAGAGGACAAGAGTCAGAACTGTGGGGTGGGTGGGGTGGAAGACAGACTGGTAGTGGATACTGGGCAAGGAGACTGGGACCTGGCAGGAAAACAGGGGGCAGAGACTGGAAGTCACCAGTTGTGGGGAGACAGATTGGGTGAAGGGTCCAGGGAGACTGGGATTGGCTGGGCAACGAGTCTCGGACTGAGAACCAGTGGGGTGGGGGTAAGAAGGTGAGGAGGAAGGGAAGATAGATCTCACAAGGAGCCAGAGTGTGGGGACAGAGGGGGAATTGGCTGGGCAAGGAGAGAGGGACAAAGAGCAAGGGTGGGCATGGGACATTGAGGTGAGACAGGGAGCCGGGGAATGGAGATTGGACTGGAAGCCAGTGGAGATGGGAAATGTGGTGGAAGAACTGGACATCAGGAGGGGGGAGAGAGAGAGATCAGGGGTGGGGGAATAGGACTGGCTGGGAAAGGAGCTGACAGCTGTTTGGGTGGAAGTGGGAATGGCTGAGCAAAGAGACTTGGAGTGAGATGAGGAGCCTGAGGAGTGGAGACGGGGATTGGCTGGGTGGGGAGAATGGTTCTGAGATAGGAGCTAGGGGTGGGGAACAAACAGGACTGGAACAGGGACAGGTTGGATGGGATGGGGCAGAAGGGGTCAAGATTGGGGAAATGGGTAAATTAGCATGTGCCCACTAGAGCTCACACTCCTCCAGAGCCTGGAATGGAACCCAAGTTTCCTGAGTCTCACCATTCCTTTGCTGTCAACAGATATCTGTGAAATGCATTGGCAAAGCATTCCATCCCCTCTAGTGCTCGTCCACAAAGAGAACGACAACCTGCTATTGCTATCAGTTACCTGAAGTGGCAGAAGTCTGTGCAGTGGATGTAAAGGTTCCAGTTAGAACTGTATAAAACTTGGGATTTCATTCACAGGAAATTTAAACATTTTGAAACTTGTTTTCATTCAGATTCAGACACAAACCAATTTTTTTTACAATTCCCTCAAATTGGAAATTCTGTAAAATTTTCATAGCAGAAACACCAACACGTGGCATTTAAATAAAATATGCACCCCAGAACCCCAGCAGTTGTGAGGATCTGCACCATGGGATCCCCACCATCCTTACTGCCCCAAGGCCAGGGACCCCAGGGCTTCCAGACTCCCAAGCCAGCTGGAAAATATAGTATGATCATATAAAAATGGGGAATAACTGATCTGGTGGCAGTACTGATGTAAAGGATCTAGGAGTTATAGTGGATCACAAATTGAATATGCGTCTACAGTATGGTGGTGTTGTGAAAAAGGCTAATATCATTCTGGGGTGTATTAACAGGAGTGCTGTATGTAAGACATAGAAGGTAAAGGTCCCGCTGTACTCAGTACTTGGTGAGGCCTCTGCTGGAGTTCTGGGTCCAATTCTGGGCACAGAGGAGAGCAACAAAAATAACAAAAGTTTTAGAAAACCTGACCTATGAGGACAGGGTGAAAAAACTGGGCATGTTTAGTACTTGGAAAAGATTATGAGGAAAAGACTGATAACAGTCTTCAAATACGCTAATGGCTGTTATAAAGAGGAAGGTGATCAATTGTTCTCCATGTCCACTGAAGGTAGGACAAGAAATAATGGGCTTAATCTGCAGCAAGGGAGATTTAGGTTAGATATTAGGAAAATTTTCTAACTGTAAGAGTAGTTAAGCACTGGAATAGGCTTCCAAGTAAGGTTGCCAACTTTGGTTGGACAAATTCCTGGAGATTTCATCACATGACATAATCTTTAATTAAAGATTAATCTTTAATTCCTAGAGACTCCATGACAATCCTGGAGGGTTGGCAATGCTACTTCCAAGAGAGGTTGTGGAATCCCTATCACTGCAGGTTTTTAAAACAGGTTAGACAAACACTTGACTGGAATGGTTTAGGTTTACTTAGTCTTGCCTTAGTTCAGGGGGCTGGACTTGATGACCTCTCAAGGTCCCTTCCAGCCCAACATTTTTATCATTGTATCTTTAAAGACTATCATAATGCACATGCACAAGGGGGCCAAATTAAAGTTGCACAAGCAACCTTAATTCTGGCATTTCCTGACTTTTGAGTGCTTGAATGTACAACCTTAATGTTCTTTTAACATAGTTTCTGCATGTGTGTGTGTGAGAGAGAGAGAGATAACAAAACCAGAAAGAACACAGTACGCTGTGACTTAACCCAAAATAGCAACTGCCTTTCCAGCAGAGGGTTCCATTTAAAAGTGCAGCACACAGAAAACACACACTCACCCTATGCTAAACAGTGCAAAACCCTCGTGAAATTCAGTGCATCAAGGCTCAGTGCATTCATAGACTTCAAGCCCATACCCATACAGAAGTTTAGCAAACGTGGACTGAGATTATTTTAACAGCTGGGGAGCTCTCACACCTACCTCCCTCAATTCCTTACCTCTCCTTTAGCCAACATTTTTTCCTACAATCAGCAAATCCCTTTCCCTGAAGATATCAAGATGTCTTTTTTGAGGTGCAACCAAGGGGGATAGAGAGGCAAGCTGTAGGAGTTTCCGCTTGGAGAGTTGAGTTTGACAAACAATTAATTCCTGGGTTCGTTCACACCATTCTTTGCAAAGCACACTACAAGGTTCAGTTTGCATTCTTCTCCATGACCCAAACCTTGCAGTTTGCATGCCTCTCAGCCAGTGTTTATTGCCTCTGAAATAATAGCTGAATCGAACACGGTATGGTATATAATTATGTGAATGTCTTGAACTGTTTGTTGCTTCCTTTAACCCAACAAATCCCTATTTCAGATCTAAGAATTGTATTACAACGAGATATGCAGTGTACAAGGTGTTTAATGTTTTAATGTTCTGTCGGTCAGTAATATTATACGGATACAAAGGCTCACAATTGCTAGTGTTAAGAAAAATTATTCTCATGCCATTGGAAATATTTAATTATGTGCACTACTTGACAAGATATGATAGAAATATCAATAACCTGGTGACACATAGTATTATGATTCTTTTCCATTAGTGACTTTCTGTGAGATTGTGAAAGTTGAGCAACTGAGAACTGAGGTTCTCTATTTGTCCTCTAGTAAAATTACAGTTCTGGCAGGTTAAATGTAAACTTCATCTGCCGATAGCCTCCAGGGATTTAGCCAAAAATGATTTCACGTCCCCTCCAAGAATCTGACCTGTTGTGATAATTGGGGCAACAAATTTACTCTAATTGTGAGCTCAACTGTAAAAAGTATGTGAAAGCTCATAAAATGTCACAATAATATCAAGTGTTGATAGAAAAGGGTATGAAAAGGAGTCAGAAAAATGGAATTAGGCTGAACATAAAGCTCTACAGATATAACTCAAGGACTGTGTTAAGATCATCCTTGGTAAACAAGAAAATGTGGGTCTGGAAATTAATGAAACAAAATTGGTGTGTTGGATATTAGACCTAATTGGTGGACAAAATAAATGAGGAGATGGGCTATTCCTCCTATCAGTCCCTTTTTGGGTCCTTAAAGAACAGAGAGAAGACAAGATTAAGGCTACTGGATTGAGCTTCACCCTCCTGGCTTCCCTCTCCCCCCTCCACCCGCCATCTCTCGGGACCCCAGGCCTTCGTCATTCTAATCCTGAGAAATGTCCTGACCAGACCATGCCAGAGAGCTGGATCCAGATAACTTCACCACCTCTACCAGCTCCAACTGAATCCCAAACACCACCTGGGATGAAATAGGATTGGATTTTAACATCAGCAGCAGCAACAAAAACTCCAGCCCATATCAACTAACTTCTCTTTTCCCCAAAAAGGACAGTGATTACCATCTTTGATAGCATCTACGAAACTGTCAAACAAGGGGGGAGAGGAGGGTTCCTTCTAAAAATCTCACCAGATAAAAGGAAAGGGAACAAGAAATGTTGTTTAAATGACAGCCTTATTTAATACTTTACATTTCAAATGTTGTTACCATTTTTCCTTCTTTTCTGTATCTTTAATAAAAGGTTAAAAGGATTTGTAATGGTGTGTCTGCCATAGTACTAAACAGGCTGAGGTCTCTGTAAACCAAACCCTGAATCCTGTTTAACACTGTTTAATGTTGGACAGTGACTGGGTTATGCTAACACTTTGGGCCCATATATTACATCCATTTTAATACAACCAATCCCGCTCCTCTCTCTTTTCAGATGACTATTTTCTGGATTTATTAGAATATCTAGATGGAGGTTGCCCTGGAAGATATCCATACCTCAGCTGGACTTCCCCTGCAGTTCTTGTTGTTGGCAATAGGATCAATAGCAATGTTTTTGCTGGGGGCCCTTTCTACTGTAATTATAGCAAGAGGTTTTCTGTATCTGCTGTTGCTGCTGTTTGTACTTTTTATTTTTTGCAATGTAGAGGCGGGGTGATACAGTGCCATGTTCTTTTAAATGCATTGTCTGTCCAAAGACAAAGCTGTAAACATTGATTCCCAACAAGATCCTGGTCTAGGTCACAATCTGGGGCACACTGAAATCAATGACAAAACTCAGTGGAGAGCAGTTCTGAGTCTGAAGGAAACTTCAGAGATCCTCACGGGAACAGCGGGTCAAAAGAAATAGAACCTTGTAAGAAGAACAAGGTACATTAGTCACCTGCAGCCATTTATTTAACCCTCAATTGCCTTTTGGTCTGTAGCTTACCTGTAAAGCTAGATTGGATTTTTAGGGTTCCTGTAAGGTGGGTACAGTTCTTATAGCCTTTTAACCCATCAGCTATTCTGGGCAAATGCTTCTTATGACTTTATATAGTTGGGACCATATAGAGTTTAGTTCTAAACATTTGTTTCAATTCCTGAGCATCACTGGATGGTCATATATGTATGTGATGGTTGAGCTGACTCATTAAATATTTTGCTTTGATGGGCAGTGGATTCATTTTGAGAGCTCACATTGCTGTAGGTGATCCCTTTAAAAAAACTGCATCTTTGGGAGAACACCTCTTCAAAGAAGGTTTCTGTATTATGGGGGAAAGTTATTTACAACATTTGTGGGTTCTCCTTTGAAGTCATTTGTTTTGCTGAGAGGAGAGGTGAGATGGACTTTGAAGAGTCTCAGTTCGTACTGGATCTCTCTCTTTGAAATACTTTCCCCTCTGTAAGCATTCCCTCCTAGAAAATTTCTCATTCTTTAGTGGTCTCCTGAAAAATATTCCCTGGGGGCAAGAATCCCTGAAGAATTATTCACCTCAGAGAAGTGTTCAGTAATGCGTTTTTTCATTCTTGCCAGCAGCAGGTAGACTCTAGCTGCTCACTATCTCCATCAGTGTATATTAGCATAGCATCTGCTGGGCAGTGGTCTAATGTATATAATGATTTACACTACATTTACCTGGCAAGGTCTCAATAATCCCAGTTTTCATTCTGCTGTTGTTAAGATGCAGAACACTTTCAGACATAACTCCCTGAGTTCACACACTCAGAACTTTGAGACTGAAACTTTCTCATCCATGTTCTCTGCCTAAAGGTGAATGTTCTCTGAACACCTGAGCAAAATCCCTTCACAGCCATTCTCAGGTCTGAAAATGCTCAGTTATCACAGTGATGGGTTTGGTAAAAACCTAGACAGCTAACTGTGGGGAACATACACTTTTCTCACTTTAAAGAATTCCCACCACAGTTTTTTAGACAGGACGTCAGCAAATTACTGAAATCTGAAGTTTCATTTTTAGCATAGCATTCAGTGAGGACTAGTGCCTTTGTTTGGTTTGAAATGCAGGCAGGAGGGAAGGGAGGCAGAAGGGAGGGCAGGCGGGGGCACACACAGAGAGAAAGAGACCTTAAAAGCTTTTCAGTTGTTACAGCAACATTCCTTATACTAAAATACAGGAAAGTGTAGGACATTGTGCAAATGCTATCAGGACATTATCAAGTTGCAAACAAAGCCACACTTGTAAAGATTTTCAGGGTGACTGCTATGCATATGTATTACACACACATATTGCACATGCACACTGAGTGGCATTTGCTGTGTCTCAGCCAGACTCCATGAAAGAGGTTTGTCCCAGGTAGATTATCAAGCTCATTCTGAGCCTTGTTATCTTTGTCAGCACAGAGAGCATGCATCCCAGAAAAAAGGAGGGATAGCTCAGTGGTTTGAGCATTGGCCTGCTAAACCCAGGGTTGTGAGTTCAATCCTTGCTCTCTTAGAGATCTGGGGCAAAATCAGTACTTGGTCCTGCTAGTGAAGGCGGGGGGCTGAACTCGATGACCTTTTGGGGTCCCTTCCAGTTTTATGATATAGGTATATCTCCATATATTATGGGGGAAGGGAAAGAAATCAACCAGTCTAACTTATTCTATTTTGCTAAAACCCAAACAAGTGCCAAAAAAAGAGAGTACACACATCTGGTGAAGCTGAGCGAAACAGGATTAAGTTCTTCAATGAGAACCACTCCAATCAGCACTCCACTAAGAGTTTTATGAGGGGATGGGCCTGAGTCAAAACCCTATCTCTGAACAACCCCAGGCATTGCGGTTAGGATATGAACCCAGATCTGGATCTGAATTGTATGGATGGCATCAGTCTGTACAGCAGGCTGAACCAAAACTCCATATCTGAACACTTCTGAATTTGGAGTTAGGGGGTTAAAAATATGGATTTAAATAGTTCAACTTGGAACCACCACTAATTTTAGGTTAGACCCCTAAAATTATTGACTTGGGACAAAGTGAAGATTCCTAAACTCCTTTCTCTCTGGGCTCTGTCAGTAACAGATTAATGCTACATATCCAAAAGATATAAAGCTCCTTATTTGTTGTCTGATACTATTTTAGGGTCTTTGTAGATTTTTTTCACCTTGCACATTATTTAAAGGGTTGACCCAACCCCAAAAGCATCTCTTGCTAACATTAAATTAAACAATAATTGCATTTACTGTGAGCACATTTTCCACTTATTTTGAATATTTACTTTAAAACATTTATGCATTTGCTGAATCTTTCCCACTTCTTACTTTTAACTCCATTTTGGGCATTTTTTGACCTCATAATCTCTCCATGCATGACATCACAATCTGTTGCCATGGAAAGGACCACAATATCAAACAAGTATTATGGTCAAAGGTTACCTTGCAGAAGAGAGATAGAGATTTCATGGAAAAAATCCATTAATACTTAAATATAGTGCAAAGGAAAATATCATACTATCTTTACCCAAACCAGTTACATAATTTTAAAAGGAAGCACTCAAGTAGGATGAGCCCTTATCTATTGTCAGAATCTTCCATTTTCAGTGGTAATTGAAGTTTATATATACCGTATATAAACTGTGCATACTAAAATCTCCATTGCAATACACTGTGTGTTTCCCATATCATTTTGAATGAAATGTGAAAATTTAATCTAATGCCACTGCAAACACAGAGCCCTATTCCACAATCCTTATTCATATGAGTAATAACAAGGTTCTTTTCACCCAAACATGTCTCAGCACTGTACAAAGGAAGACATGGATTGTTAGTCCCATTTTACAGACAGGGAAAACTGAGGCCCCCGTAGGTACAGTGATTTGGCTCAGTTCATCCAGCAGGCCAGTGTCAAAGCTGAAACTAGAACCCTGGCCTTCTAAGTCCCAGTCTAGGACCTTACCTACTAGACAATACTGCCATCTGCAGAGCTGTTTACTGCAATGGGACTAGTAGTCATATGAATAAGGGTTACAGGATGATCAGAGGGGAGTAATGGTCCAAGATCATCACTATAATAGTAGTTAAATTACTGGCCCACTCCCACCTTCCTCGCACACCAATGGGGCTTTTGGGTGCACAAGGAGGCATTGTGACTGACTCTCATTTCCTCCTTGATCACGGAGTAAGCGGCTCAGAGGTAGTACTTGGCTGCTGGGCTACATCAGCAGGAAGTCACCACACATTCCCAGGGCAGCCAATCTGCACTGATTAGAGAGGAGGGGGTGGAGCCAAGGTGGTGCCCAATTTTTACCTCTCTCCAACCACTCATTGCTCATTCCTAGCTCTACACATCAGCCTACCCCTATTAACCCAGGCCCTAGTCCACATGAGGGTGTAAGTGGGAGGGAGGGGTTTCTTACTCTGCCTTATTCCTTTGCACGGGCATATGGTCCAAATCCCAACTGAGCCCTGTTATTGTCATTCCAGTCCAATGCAGAGAGGACTTCCTTATTTTTGAAACATCGCTTCAAGCTTTATAAGGGGGTGGGAGGGTTAACCATCAATTTTAAAAAACAAGCAAAAGACTTTACACCTAGTTAAATGAATTGATGAAAAGCTGTGTGCTGAGCCAAGCGGCCTGCTAGGCTAGACTGAGAGCAAACTAACGAGGCTCTAGCATGCTTTCCTTTGATCCCTAACCCCTTTAGGGTCTCTAGACAAGGGAGCAAGGCTTTCAAAAACCAGTTCCTAAGTGACCAGAGGAGATAGCAAACCGAGGAGTTTTGCAAGGGAGTCTGAGGCGCCTTTAAAAACTGAAAGTCAAATCACACTAAGGAAAACAGACTCAAATTCGGGTGTGTCAAGTGTAAAAATATAATTAGGCAGGCCTAGCAAGAATTTGAAGAGCAACTGACTCAAGAAAGACAAGGCCATTGCAGAGAAACCAAATTAATTCTGTCAGTCTTCACTGCAGAGGATGTGAGGGAGATTCTTTTTAGGTGACAAATCGTAGAAACTGTCCCAGATTGAGGTGTCAATAGAAGAGGTTTTAGAACAAACTGATAAATTAAACAGTAATAAGTCACCAGGACCAGATGGTAGTTACCTAAGAGCTCTGAAAGATCTCTCATAAGAAATTGCAAAACTAACTGTGATATGTAACCTATTATTTAAATCAGCCTCTGTACCAGATGACTGGAGGATAGCTAATGTAACACTGATTTTTTTTAAATGGTTCCAGAAGCAATCCTGGCAGTTACAGTCCAGTAAGCCCAACTTCAGTACTAGGCAAATTGGTTGAAACTATAGTAAAGAACAGAATTATCACACACATAGATGAACACAATATGTTGGGGAAGAGTCAACATGGCTTTTGTAAAGGGAAATCATGCCTCACTGATCTACTACAATTCTTTGAGGGTGTCAGCAAACATGTGGACAAAGCTCATCCAGTTATATAGCATACCTGGCCTTTCAGGAAGTCTTTGACAAGGTCTCACACCACAGGCTCTTAAGCCAAATAAGCAGTCATAAGATAAGAAGGAAGGTCCTCTCATGGATCAGTAATTAGTCAAAAGATAGGAAACAAAGGGTAGGAATTAATGGGCAGCTTTCACCATGAAAAATGGTAAATACCTGGATCCTCAAAGGATTTGTATCGGTACCAGTGCTGTTCAACATATTCATAAATGATCAGGAAAAGGGGTAAATAGTGAGGTTGGTGTAAGATGCAAAATTACATAGATAGTTAAATCCAAAGCTGACTGCAAAGAGTTACAAAGGGATCTCACAAAACTGGGTGACTGAGCAACAAATTGAAAGATAACATTCAATGTTGATAAATGCAAAGTAATGCACATTGGAATGCACATAATCCCACTATACATACAAAATGATAGGGTCTAAATTATCACTCAAAAAAGATCTTGGAGTCATTGTGGATAGTTCTCTTAAAAACAGCTGCTCAACATGCAGCGGCAGTCAAAAAAAGCTATCAGAATGTTAGGAACCATTAGAAAAGGGATAGATAATAAAACAGAAAATATCATAATGCCACTATATAAATCCATGGCGTGCCCACACCTTGAATACTGTGTGCAATTCTGGTCGCAGCATCTCAAAAAAGATATTAGAATTGGAAAAAGTACAGAAAAGGGCAACAAAAATGATTAGGGGTATGGAACAGCTTCCATATGAAGCCAAGATTAAGAAGACTGGGACTGTTCATCGTGGAAAAGAGATGACTAAGGGGGAGGAGTTCATAGAAGCCTATACAATCATGAATGTTGTGGAGAAAGTGAATAGGGAAGTATTACTTACCCCTTCACATAACACAAGAGCCAGGTGTCACCCAATGAAATTAATAGGCAGCAGGTTTAAAACAAACATAAGGAAGTACTTCTTCACACAATGAACAGTCAACCTGTGGATCTGGTTGCCAGGAGATGTTGTGAAGACCAAAAGAATAACTGGGTTCAAAAAATAATTAGCCATTGATGGACCTATTCTCCATGAACTTATTTATTAGCCAAGATTGTCAGGGATTCAATCCCATGCTCTGGGTGTCCCTAAACCTCTGACTGCCAGAAGCTGGGACTGTACAACAGGGAATGGATCACTCCATAATTGCCCTATTCTGTTCATTCCCTCTGAAGCATCTGGCATTGGCCACTGTTGGAAGACAGGATATTGGGCTAGATGGACCATTGCTCTGACCCAATATGGCCATTCTCATGTCCTTAAATCCAAGGGGTACTACGGTTGAACATGCTCTCATAATAAAGTCCATCCTTGTTAAATACAGCAATCACTGAGCTCAAATTTAAACTGTCTATGAACATAACACTGTTTACATCTTCCATTTATGCTGATATTTCAAATAAAGTTGTTATAAAAGTGCACTGCTTTTGTGCTATGTCATAAAATGGAAGCATTTATTACATTAAGCAGCAAGGAGCTGTATCTCATTTAAAACACATAACCACATAATTTCATAGATATATATCTATATATAGATATATATCTATGAACAATGAAATTGCCCCAAAATTAAAAACCTTCTGGCAGTGTATTTGTAAACATAATCAGCCCATAATCCAATAAAGAGATTCTGCTTTGAATTAATGTGAATTGCTTCTCTATTCTGCCTTAACATGTATAACTTTTCATCCGAACTTCCGCACTACTACTCTTTGTTTCACTAAAAAATAATTCTAGTGCCCCCCCAAACTTGTAAACAGCAAAGATAGTACTTTTAAAAAGGAAAATAAAATGGAGTTGAAAAAATATGTATATCTAAAAATAAAAGTAAAAGATATCATTCTTTTATACCTGCAAATAGAAAAAAGGGCAAATCCAATTTCTCAGAACTTCTGGCATGAAACATTTTGCACATTAAAAAGAAATCACCATTTCAGTTTTTTTTTATTATTCTGATAATGAAAATGAAAGCTAGATTGTTCAGTGGAAAATGCAATAATTTTATATAAACATTTTAAAAAGTTTATTTAGTTTTGTTAATTTAAAACAAAACTTTCCATATGACAACCTTTTAGTTCTAATTTGTTAACCTACATTGAGAACAAGTTTGGTACAAAAGTAGCTCTTAAAATACATGAAGACAAATGAAATACTTTGAGGTTAATTCTTAAACAAGACAAGAATTCAAAGACAGTTGTTTGGTTTACAATATTTGCTGACTTTAAAAAAAATAAGACATGTTTTTAATATAAACCACATAGTAATTCAAAGGTAGAGGAAACAGAAGACTGAGACTGGTGAAATAGTCAGTTAAAAAGTTCTTTCCACATACACACACAAAATCTACTTTGTGTGTGTGTGTGTGTGTGTGTGTGTGTGCGCACGCACACACACATGCACAGAACTTTTGTGATATTGAACCAATTGTGGAGTGAGGGGAGGATTTTTTTCCAAACCAGGAAATGGACATTTTGCCATAAATTTTTACCTATCAAATTTTGAGAAGGGGTTGCTTGAAATTAGCTATGTAAGTCACATGGTATCCGTTCAGATTTCCTACTGGATGAGCCAGTCCCTTGTAGTGAGGAACGTTAGCAGAAGCCATTCGACTCATTTTGTCAGAGGGAGTGGCTGTGTTTTGTGTCTTCTTTCTAAACCAGTCAGAAAAACGCAATTGGTGACAACTGCTAGTTCTGGCCATACCGAAAAATGGCAAAACTCCCATTAGCTTCAATAGGTTCAAAATTTTACCACAAGTAGGAGCGTTGGGAATTGTTGGGTGGGGAAGGGAAGATTTTGTGTGGTGAATGGGCTGTGTGGTCCAGGGGTCTCCTCTGTGGATTTTCACATCCTCTCTCCATGCCACATTGTGGTGTCTTTCTCGTGTTATCATTATTGCATTACTGTAGTATTTAAGAACCTCAATCAGGGAGCAGGGTTCTATTGTGCTAGGTGCTGTACAGACAAAGACACTCACTGCCACATGGAGCTTACTCAAAGTGTTAGGCAGGACAGGAAAGGTGGACACAACAGGGTGTTGGGAGAGTCACAGGATGTGGTTATAAAATGAACAGAATTTAGCAGAAAAATGAAAGCCTCGGCTCACCACTTCTATTCTTGATAATAAGAATCCTTATGGTCCCTGTCCTAACTTACTTAAATTATTGTAGCCTTTATTGACACAGATAGTCTTTCTCACATTACAAACCAATGGGATCACCCCGCATAAGGGTTGCAGGATCTCCTTACAAGTTTGTAAAGTGCCTTGCACACCTATGTCACTGCGTACCAAATAAATGGATGCTCTTTATCATAATAGTAGCCCGCAGAGTATTTACTTCCACCTATTCCTAGAGCTTCTCTTCTAAATGTAAATGTACACTATAAGGTCCTTAATGCTGGGGATGCTTGCAAGTTAAGGACTCTGATTTTTAACAGCAAATGTCTCAGCCGGTGCTTATGAAATCACATAGGGCCAAATTCTGCAATGACCTAACTGCCGGTGACTGAAAGTGCTAGGTTGGCAAGCGGTGTAATTCACTGGCTGAGGTGAGATTGTATGCAGTTTACATACTGAAGGTGGGTTTGTAGCAGCAAACGCAGCCAGAAAGAGGCTAGGCGTACACTACAGACCTATAACTTGGTATAACTATGTCTCTCTGGGGTGTGAAAAATCCACACCCCTTAGCAGTGCATTTGTACTGAACTAGCCCCCCGTGTAGATAGCGCTATGTTGTCGGGAGAGCTTCTCCCATCAACATAGCTACCGCCTCTCGGGGAGGTGGATTAATTACGCTGATGGAAGAAGCTCTCTCATCGGCGCAGTAGTGTCTTCACTAAAGCACTACAGTGGTGCAACTGCACTGTTGTATGCGAAGACAAGCCCAGAGAGTATAAGTAGTTTAAGAAAATGCCAGTGCTGGCCTGCCCCATGCCAGTGTACTTAAACCCTTTGAGGTGGGGAGACCATTCTCAAGGCCATGGGGGGCAGGAGGGAGGGAAAGAGGGGCAGTTATTCAGAACTAGGTGTGTCTGCTGAACAGGATTTGAAGTAAATAATCTGGAGGTGAAAAACTTTCCCATGCTTCCCTTCATCCGTGTCTTGAAAAAGCACTTCCCAGGGCTCTTTATAAGGCAAATCTTCCCTCCTTCTCTGCACACTCGCTTCCCCCTTCACTCTCACACTCTCTTCTCTCCTGCTGGCTTCAGATTGGAGACGGACCATTTCTTTAAATTCTCCAGCTAGATTGGTTGCAGGCCTCTGGGAGTCTGTGGCCAAAACTAAAGCCAGGGACAATTCCTGAAGAAGTAAGCTCACAATGCCCTGTTTATTTATACAGCACAAATGATTGAAATCATTATGCCCCAGAGTAGCAAGACCTATTTATAAACAGAATTTTAAGATGAGCAATATAGCAGGACTCTCCACTACATCATAACAAGCGCCAACCCCATCCCCACTATAAAGCTCTGGGCCCCATCTGACTTGCCACATGAAAGATTCATTCCTTGCTTGTTAAATTAAAATCTAATCATACTCTGCAGTAAACGAGGCACAAAGAACACTTTCTAAATTATGGGATGAAAACCAGCAACATTAAGGGCCAAACTCTCCTCTCAGATCTATCCTACAGATCTCTGACAAGTGCAATCAGTTAAATGTTTGAGTGCTTGACAACAGCCACCCCACTAGACTTTTGATCTGCTTGATATTCTGCTATCCTCCATAAATTATGGATCCTTAGATCTACATGTCCTCCATGTTTATGATGGCGGGTCTCCAGAAGGGAGAAGACTGGGGAAGAGCTGGTTATTTCTCTCAAAACACTTAAATTATTCCTATATTTCTCTCCACACAAAGCAGATCTGGAACCAATTAAATGGGCATCAGTCACAATTGACTTTGGAAGGAATAACTTTTGCTCTTGATCCTTCTCAGACATGCAGCCAATAGGGAGCAGGCTAATTTACATGACTTTTTAAAAAAATGTATGTGTTTTACATATCTTTCAGCAAAATCCAAGATCCTAACAGCACAATCTAGCACTCTGGAATGCCATACAGAATTCTGACTCTCACTACAGGACTTTGACTCTTGGAATGATACTAATCCAGAAAAGCAGGGGGGGAGGGGTTTCCCCCATCTATGACTGGCATAATAATCTTCACACAGCAGAAGAAAAATAGCTTAAATTGTGGGGAAGTAGGAAATTTTATGGCAGGTGATGTCACATGTTAGCTTTTCATTTGTTGCATGCCACATAAGGTCAGCTTTAGTCACAAATCCCTCCACACGCTCTGTGAAATGCGACATTACATGTTAATCAAATACATTTAATCACTGGGATAGACGTATTTTGTAATCTTAACAGTTTACTTAAACAGCAGCAATCATAACCAGCCCTAGATATGACTAGGCTTTGAGGATTAATAATGCTTAGCACTTACACCGTGCTTTACATTTTTCTCCCTAAAGTGCTGAACATAACAACATAAGAACAGCCATACTGGTCAGACCAAAGGTCCATCGAGCCCAGTATCCTGTCTTCCAACAGTGGCCAATGCCAGGTGCCCCAGAGGGAATGAACAGAACAGGTAATCATCAAGTGATCCATCCCCTGTCACCCATTCCCAGCTTCTGGCACACGGAGGCTAGGGACACCATCCCTGTCCATCCTTGCTAATAGCGGTCAATGGACCTATCCTCCATGAACTTATCTAGTTCTTTTTTGAACCCTGTTATAGTCTTGGCCTTCACAACATCCTCTGGCAAGGAGTTCCACAGGTTGACTGTGTGTTGTGTGAAAAATACTTCCTTTTGTTTGTTTTAAACTGCTGCCTATCAATTTCATTTGGTTATGAGGAGTACATAACACTTCCTTATTTACTTTCTCCATGCCACTCATGATTTTATAGACCTCTATCATATCCCCCCTTAGTCATCTCTTTTCCAAACTGAAAAGTCCCAGTCTTATTAATCTCTCCTCATACGGCAGTCGTTCCATACCCCTAATCATGCTCAGGGGTCGCAAATGTTAACTAATTGTTCCTCACAAAAACTAGATGCTGGGAATCGTTGGGAGAAATTCCATAGCCTTTGTTATGTAAAAGTCTGGGTAGGTGATTATAATGGTTCCTATTGGTCTTGAAATCTATTCAATCTATGAATGGTGCTTTTGCTAGCTTTATAGGAGGTGATCCGTTATAACAGCTTAAAAAAAAAAAGAGGTGTCCTAGTGATGGATGTTAAAAATAGGTTGCAAGGTTTCCGGGTGCATGTTGAATTTTCTGGTCATACTTTATTGACTAAGCTGCTTGGCTTACACAGATGATTGTTTATTTCTCAGATAAGGCTTCTCACACATATGATGATATATTGCTTGTGCATTGATTGGCTGGTAAAACAAATGGCTAGGAAGCACCTCCTGGTTGACCAGATGGTAGATACAGAAATGCTTATGTGCAGAACTACACCTAAGGATAGGTACAGGTTAGGTAATGGTCATGTTTGGGAGAAGCATGGATCTGTTATCCCCTCCTACTGGCATAAATTCCACTGTCCTGGTTGCATGCAGAGATCTGACAAAAAATTGTGTGTGCGTATGAATCTTCAGGTGAGTGGAATTTGACCTAATTAGCAATATTATGGCACCGAAAGCATCTTCCACCCAGCATACCTGAGTCGGAGAGATCCATAATGCAGTTGCTTGCATTATTGTACTTGAGACAAAGGGGAGAGGCCTGTTTGTGGTCTCCACAGAGCACCAGCTACCTCTGGGTAGGGATAGTGGCGGAGAGAACACACTACACCATTTACACAGGCACAACAAATGCATCGGCTGAGCCCGATCCTCTACCTAATGTCCATGGAGGCATTATTCTTTCTGCAGCCGTCGTGCCTCCCTCCATCACCCTGTGGCTGCTACCCAACCCTAGCACTCCAGTGTTTGTTGTTCTGACCCAGAGAGGTGAAGCCAAATTCTGCTCTCAGCTACACACGCGCAAACCTGTAGGGTTGCATGCATGAAACAGAGCAAGGCGTGGACCATGGATTTGCCAGGGAAAAACAAGTGCTACATGCAGGCAATTAGAAGCACTAAAGTAAACATTTAGTCACCATTGACTCATGAGCTGAAAAACACAGTAGTCAATTACAGCTTTCGGCAGCAATAATTAATATGGTGTTGATGAAAACTGTGTTTTTCATTCAACATACAAAGCTATTCCAGGTAATTAAATGTAACCTCATATATATATGTAATTTGCCTTTAGACTGCACATGTTACAGTGTCTCAGTCTTGTACAGAGCATTCTGGGAGAAAATAGTATAGAAACATTAGCTAGCGTGTATTTGTTTGATTTCAAAGAATCATACTTTATTATTAGGTATTTGACAATAAAAAGGTTTAAAATGTAACCATTTCACACAATCTTTATTTTTGGTATATAAAGATGCACAGAGAGATTGATTGTACCATGCACACAGTAGGCAGGCATATATGCACCTCTCTCTGTTTTAACATCCTGGGGCTCTCTAGAGGCATTGCATAGAGGGTAAGTAAAATACTTAAGGAAAAGAGCATTGTTGTCACTTTTCTTAAAGGGCTTCCCAGTATCATGATGCTAGAGGCTGTGATTTCGGTGAATACAGAAAGAGGTGCAATGTACAAGCTAGTGAGTACTGTAGGGGCCTGATTTTCAGAGCTTCTTATCCCCTCCAAAGCCCACTGAAGTCAATGGGAGCTAGAGGTGCGCAGCACCCTTGAAAATCATTTGCCCACTGATTAATGGTTACAGAACTGGATTCTGTGGACCGCGGAAGGTCTGCAAAGTACTTCCAGATGGTCTGCATAGTTGCTTCCATCACAGTGATGTAGCCTGAACAACTGAAACTGGAGGTGGCCCTGCCATCCTAAAAAGTTTCTATCTGCCCTCAGCCAGAACTCATTTGTAGACTTGAAGAATTCCTTTGCGCTCTATGCCTTGTAATGGTCCTCCACAAGTGATCAAACTGGTTGCCAGTTCAAGCACCTGATAATTTTATAGCATCATTACCAAGATTGCCAAAATTATTCCAGACTAATAATGACTAGTAGACTCATGAAGTTTGAATTATCAATAGCCACCTGGCCAGCACACCTAAACAGTCAAATATTTTTATTCTGAGCTGCAAATTACCTCCTTATTAGGCTTTTTAAATAACTCTTCAGAAAAGATCAAGCCACTTGGAATTTTAACAGTTACAAATTTTTAAGCAAAACACATGACAACTTTTAGCCCTTTTTATCATGGAGAGTTCTTGTTTCTGAATAGCATCTCAGCTTTATATTTTCTAAATAAAATAGACTATCATTGTACAACAACACAACTAGCTACAAGCTGCTTTATGTCATTAAACAAATGGACATTTTTCTGATAACCTTTCACAAAAGGTGACTCTGATTCTTAACATTAAAAACTCTTCCAAATTAAATAGCACAAAGACACATAATATCTCCAAATAATCAAACCCTCTGTCCGTGCCTTGCCAAAACAATCTGCATTGACTAACTTGGTCTGAACACCGAATGTAAGGTGGTATTGTTTTCCAGAAGCATTAGCGATGTCTTTGGGTAAAATTCAGGAAAGACTTATGGTCCATTGAGGTGGATTTTCGATCCATGAAATGTACTTAATGTAAAATTGTGAGGCTCTTTGATACCAAGGAAATTCTCTGGCTTGGGCATCAAATAAACACTTCCTCTGAGCAGGAACAACTAAGTCTTTAACACTTATTCAATGGGGGCACAAGCCAAAAAGAATGGCAGTATCATCCTAAGCTTATTCATGTACTTTATGTGGGGAGGAAAAGGAGGCTTTTCTATACGTCTTTTGTGCTGTCTCCATCTGTATTGGAGAACTGCATTATTTGTAGCCTTCAAATTAAAACTTGGCTGTTGTAGTTCTCTCTAAGGACAGCAGGACACTGGAGATGGGACTGAACTGCAAAACTCTGGACTCAAAGCTGGATTTTGACCTGCCATCTCCACAAAATCCAGGAATGCTTGGTTTAACTCTTTACAGAGATGAAGCTACAACACTCAGATCTGGAACCCTTTTGAGGCCTTCAAGGTTTGGTGTTCAGATCTGGACCTATCTCCTGCAGAATATGCAAGCACAATAATAACTATCTTCTATCAGGAAAAAAAGAAATGGTTATGGTGAACTAGATGTACCACTGCCAACTTCCAAGTGTTCAAAAATCATAAATCAGGCCCTCAAAAATTTAGGAAATTTTTAAAAAATAATAAATGTTGGGTTCTTTTTATTTGCCTTCTGGTTTCCAAGCATTTCGGGTGCATTTGGATCATGCTTTCAATATTTTTACCACAACCAAAAGGACTAGATACTTACTCTCTTTTTTTAAATGAGATGAGATTCTCGTGTAATCACTCAAATCTGGGAGCTGGGGTTTTATGAAATTCACTAAATATTGTGAGGCTCAAAATAATCAAGGGTTGGAAGCATTGTAGATCTGTGACGAACTTATGGACCTCAGAAGAAACCTGGCAAAACTCACCTGGTTGCAGGTTTCCTTGGAAGCTCAAAACTCAGCCCTACTTAGTCTAAAAATTCACTAAAATTCATCAGCCTTTCATGTCAGCCTGATTTATGGTTTTGTTCCTACACTATATAAAGCTCAGGGCTTTGCAAGGATTTGACATGAGCCAGGTGAAGCTTAGTAGACCTGACTGTCTCACTGAGATTTTGAGTTTCTTTAACACAAAGCAGACAGTGAAATTCACCCTCTCCAAAACAAAGAGAGAGTTTAGCCAGCACCAAAATCACTGGGTTCTGCACAGCTCTTGGGGTTTGAATGAGCTCATCCTTGTGTGGGTGTGCAAGGTAGGGAAGAGAACACAAGGCGCCTTCCCCTTGCACAGAGGTCAAGCCCAATATAATACTGGATTCCAGCACCACTGTCTGTGGGGGACAATGGGGTGGTGGGAAAGGAGAGGCAAAGAGGAGTAGGGTTATGATCTGCCTCAACAAATAGGGAACGCATGCCACTTTCAGGGAGGCAGAGCACCATTACTCCTCCATGCATCAGGAAGCATTGTGCCTATCTTGGTCACAAATCTTTCAGAGGCACGTGCTGAGGTAGTGTCCCGCCACACAGACTACTAGCACTGAGACTGCAAATTCTCTAGGGCAGGGACCATCTTTTTGTTCTGCGTTAGTACAACAACTCGCACAACGGGGTCTTGCACCATGACCGAAGCTCCCAGATGCTACTGCAGTACAAATAAATAAATAATAATAGTGTTACTTTAAGCTGTAGTTTGCTGACACAACTGAGACCACAAGGTTATTTTTGAAAGAGAAAAATCTGGTAAAGATTAAGTGAGGAGAAGAAGGACAGGGCTATTAGAGGGCAGCTACCATTAGAACCTCTTGAACAACACTCTCATTGGCAGGACAGCATTGAAGTATCTCCTTTTCATAAGCTATGTAGTATTTGCTGTCTTTGTCTTCAAAGTTGCTGTGCCCCACCTCCCCAAATAAAAATTATTTTTTTCTGCATACTGAAGGTAAATCACTGTGAAGAATTTAAAGCACACGTGGAAAAGTCACCAAAATCCCAAATATTACGGTTCATGGGAAAATACTCACAAACCGTATGACTACTGGTCATTTGGCACAGCCATGTTTGCACATGGCAGATCTGCTGCAAATTGGTACAGACCTCTGCTCTTACCTTTTGCAAATCACTTTCCAGTAGAGCTGACTGAAAAAGTTTTTTAGGAGGTTCTCTTCTCCTCTACTGTGGAACATTTTGATGAAAAAAAAAAAACAAGAAAAGTTTTTAAATCTAAATTTTCTATGGACAAATTTTAAGTTAGGCAGAAGATAAATATTGAAATATTTTGGCCAGCACTGAAATATATTGATTTGGAAGTGCTGCAGCTTTGCAGTTTGGGTGCCTCTAGCTCTCATTCTTCTCTAGGTCTGTCTCCTTAGTTGGACATGTCTCCCCAATACACGATGGTCAATTCTCTTAGAGACGGAAGGGAATTCATCATGGTGGTCTCTGACCACAGTGCATTATGGGAGAGGTGCCCAGCTGGGGAGTTTGGCCCATGCAGCAGAATGGGGACATGAGGCAACTGAACTACAACTCCCATGAGGCACTACATAGCATTTCTGAATCAAAATATTTTGATTTTGAGACATTTGGTTTTTTCATTATCAAAACTATCCATGGAAAGCACTTTTCACAAAACAGAGAGAGAGAGAGAGAGAGAGGTCAAAAACCCAACTCTCCATCAAAAGAATTTTGACAGAAAAATTTTGACTAGCCTGAATTTCCAGTGATGTAGATATACAAGTAATGTAGATTGCTGAGCTGGGTGGGAAACAGTTTTCCCATCCCATGAAAATTTGAGATTTTTTAATATTTTGAACCAAAAAGTCATCTTTGATCCCCTCATGATAGAACTTTTTTCATTTAAAAAATATTGAAACGATGAAATTTTTCTTCAATTTTTTTTAACAAAATGGGATGTTTGTCAAAAATCAACCTTTCCCCACAAAGTTTCAGTTTTGATGAATCAGCATTTTCCAATGAAAAAACATTTAATCAAAAAATTTCCTGACTACCTCTAGTAGATATCTCCAAAATAGTAAAAGATTTGCTATAAAGTATAGGAAAAAATGTGCCAATTCCATTCAAGTTTGATAAATTGTCTCCTAAAATGGTGCAGGATATTGATATTGTGCCTCAGTAATGTGTCTTAGTCAGTGTTTTCCCCAGGAATTGAAATTAGGGGGGGGAGTTCGAATTTACAGGGGTGGGGTCAGGGCCGATGAGGGGTGAGATCATGAGGGTGAATGTGGGCTGTATGGCACCATAGTAAAAACTGAAAAATGTTTCATGACTATTTTATTAGATTTAACTCATGTTTTAAAATCATCACACAAATTAAAGTTGGCTACTCAAGCCTTCTATGAAGCACTACATCAACATCCTTCTTGGTTTCTTTTATAATTTTGCACAACTCTGTTAATGAACTTCTTGAATGCAATGCATTCATCTTTGGTGCCCAGTACTTCCATTCCTTCAATTGATATGCTCATTAGTTCATTCACATGATCATGCAGAAGGTGACTTCTTTCAGAACACAAAATTCTATTCAATGATGAAAAAGAACGCTCAACTGTAGCTGTTGTGACTGGGAGTAGCAAGAGATGAATTCCTACTTCTTTCATCCCAGGAAACATAACACAAAGATCGGTTCGAGCCACTAGTGATGATAAAAAAGAAGTTGAAGTCAAATCTTCATTCATTCATCGTATGATATTCCACTCTGTGTTCAAATTCTCTATTCTGTCCTGAGTACATGGCAGCCCCATTGCTGGTAGTGCCTCATTCCGCTCAACTGTCAGTGTTTTATAGGACAGGGATCTCTAAAAGCTACATAGAGGTTGAGTAGAATCTAGAAGTCGCTGTTGTAGATTTTTAAGAATCAAGTCTGTGTACTTTTTCAGCTGTCTTAACAAACACTTCTTGTCCTCTTCACTTAAGGATTCAATATAAATGCCTTCATTAGTCAACTTCTGGACTGAAGTCTTTGCTTCTTCCAGTACTTTTTCAATTGATAGCTCTCTGATTGATCCAAATGTAGCTTCTATTGCTGGACAAAGTTCTACTACTGTTGTAGCAGATGCCTGGATGGCATTGTTTAATGACCCAAGTGGTTTCAACAGTAGACTTACGAGAGGGAATGGCAATAGTCTTCTCTGAACGTAGTAGCAAAAGTAATCCACCGGCTTCACTGCTTAGATCCATCCCATCTTGGTAGATACTTTCCAAAGCCAGTAATAATGGCTGGAGTAATTTTAAGACAACAGCCAAGGATCGCTCATGAAAAAGCCAGAGAGTTTTCCCAGGTTGGACTAATTTGAACTTCAGTCCCAGTGTATCTTCTATATTTTCCAAGATATTCAGTCTTTTTGGACTCTTGCTGAAAAAAGAATATAATGAAGACATTACATTTATAGCTTTTAAAATGTCTTTTGAAGAGCCTGCAGCTTGTACTAGCGCTAGTTGGAGTAGACGGCCTCTGCAGTGTGTATAGGAGAGATTAGAGTTACACTTTTATCTGAGAAAAGCTTGTACTCCACCATATCTTCCAGAGAAGTTTATAGCTCCATCAAATGCACAAGCAGCCATCTGTTTGGGGTCCAACTGACAAGCATTTAACTCTTCTAAGATGTGGGTTGTCACAGATGCAGCCGATGTGTCTTCTATAACTTGAACATCTAGAAATGCATCTACTGGCCTACCACTGACATCAAGATAACATACAAAATGACTTAATACTTGATGCCCATTTGCATCGGTGCATTCATCAGCCATGTATGCAAATTTTTTGAATGTGGTGAGGGAGTTCTTCACTTTTTCAGCTATTGAGTCTTTCACTCTTGCACCACATGCTTCTAGCCAGTCAGTTGAGTTTCTTGCAGAAAGATAGTGAGCATTTGCTGGTCTTGTTCGGAACCAGTGTTCAACTTCAGGATGAACAAGTGACAATGCACTTAACATTGGCCTTCAGTTTGTAGTGTGTGGTAGGTATCTCTTGCTTAAATAGAAAGTATGATGCCACAGCCATGTTTGTTTGCATGAACTGTGTTGTGTCTCCAGCATTCTTAACAGCCTCATTAACACTCACCTTGGGCAGTGGAGACTCAGAGTTCAGAGGTGCTTTCACATGAATTCACCTCCCAGGTGGGGGGGGAAAGAAGGCACCTTGCTCATCCCTCCAGCTGCTCACTGTTCGTTCTGGCCACTGTTTGTTGTGCCACCGTTCACTCAATTGCTCTGTTGCCAGTGGCCCTGCGCCATCACCTTCTGCTGCCACCTGCCACTGTGACCTCTGCGAGTTGGTCTCTTGAGGTTCCACCCAGCTCTCAGTGATTTCAGCTGAGCTCTCAGTGGGGGAACCTCGCTGCTAGTGCAGACGGGGCCGCCTCTTCCACAGAAACACTGTCCCACAGCAGGTCTAAGCACTTAGACCTGATTATCAGTGATTTCAGCTGTAGTGGTCACTTAACAAAACAAAAGACTATCTATGGCAGGGGTGGGCACATTTTTTGGCCCGAGGGCCACATATTGGTATGGAAATCTTATGGTGGGCCATGAATGCTCATAAAATTGGGGGTTGGGGTGCGGGAGGGAGTGAGGCCTCTGGCTGGAGATACGGGCTCTGAGGTGGGGCCAGAAATTAGGAGTTCAGGGTGCAGGAGGGGGCTCTGGGTGGGGCAGGGGGTTGGGGCATGGGTGGGGGATGAGGGCTCTGGGTTGCAGGAGGGTGGGACCAAGGGCTTCAGAGGGCAGGAGGGGGATCAGGGCTTGGGCAGGGGGTTGGGGCACGGGAGGGAGTCAGGGGTGCAGGTTCTGGGCAGCACTTGCCGCTGCTTCCAGGAGTTGCCCCCCTCCAGTTCCTACGCGGAGGTGCAGCCAGGTGGCTCAGCGCACTGCACCATCTGCAGGCACCCCACCTGCACCTCCCATTGGCCCCGTTTGCTGGCCAATGGGAGCTGTGGAAGCAGTGCTTGTGGTGGGGGCAGCGTGCAGAGCCCCCTGGCTGTCCCTACGCGTAGGAGCTGGAGGGGGGGGATGTGCCGCTACTTCCAGGAGCTGTGAGGAGCAAGCCCCCGACCCCACTCCCTGGCAGGAGCTCGAGGGCCAGATTAAAACGTCTGAAAGGCCTGCTGCAGCCCCCGACCGTAGTTTGCCCACCCCTGATCTATGGAGCCTAATCAGCTCTGTCTTTAAACAGTGGAGAGGGGCAGGTCAAATAATACTTGTGACTCAGGCAGACCATCAAGCAAAACACTTTTCCCCACCCTCTCTCTTGATGACCTCAATCAGCACAGGCTAAGTACAGTTCTACTGCCCTTTACTCATACAATAAGAATAACAACATTTCATTACCCGCCCCCCCTGCATTCAAGTGATTTGTAACCCAACCCCAGCCAAAATCTATCACTTGGGCAACACAGCTCTGTTTGCTGGATACCTAGGTAGATTAGGTGTGAATATAAATACAATCTGGTCCTGAAGCCTTTCCCACCAGCCCCCAGCTCATCACGAGCTGTCAGGGACAGCTCATTTAGACTTTGCTTAAAAATCATAATTTGAAATTATTAGGTTGGCCAACGTCAACAAAATGAATGCACTCACATTGTCATAAAAAACAATAGCTGTATAAGGAAGCTAGTCCATGTTCATACTTTTCAAATCTATTATACTTTTTTCAGATACACATATTTTATCATACACTTTATATGCTTTTGAAGTGTGTATTAATGTTTCAATTTCAATTCAAATTTCCAAACAATCACTAAATTGGCAACACTGCATGTAACTAGTTTACAAAACTGGGGGGGGAGGGTTGGGGAAATTCAGAGGGGGGTGTACACACACACCCCAAGGGGGGTGTGGGGAAATCCCTGGTCTTAGTGAGGGTATTCTCATGTAGTGTGTAAAGAATAACAATTTTGAATGAAAGCATTACCTGGCAAGAAAAGAAAATTCATTTGGGGTGGCTTCTACTAATTCTTGATATTAAGAAAACAGAAACATCACTTCTTCACCACACACACATGCACACACACACACACACACACACAGAGTGCAGAAGGGATTTTAACTGTAGTGATTATTTTTTAAATGGAATTATCTGTCCCCTACCCATTACTATGCAACATTATTTATGTGTGTGTTGACTTCGGTTCAGATTTTCAAATGTAGGCATGTGAAGTTGCATGCATATGACTACAAGCATTAATTTATGCACTCAGATATAGATGAGTGCAAATACCAAGTTTCAACAACCGTGTCAGAAATGTAGACACATAATTTAGGCACATACAAATTCATTCAACTGCGTCTGAAAACCTAGTCCTCTGTCATGTGCACTGTCTCTGTTTTCTGAGCACTTTGAATGCTTTAGATTCTGACCTCATTTACACTGGTGTAAATCCAAAGTAACTTCACTTTAGTTAGTTGGGTTCTTAGGGCCCAATTCACCATATTCCAGTACCTTGTATAATCAATGAAACAAGGGCAAACCAGGTGCACTGTTCTGATTTGGAAACATTTTACATCAATTTAACACTCACTTGCATTAGTATAAAGTACTACAAAGGTGCCATACAAGTCCAGAGAGTAACTCAGGATTTAACAAAAAAAATCAGAGGTGTCTGGATCAAGGGTTTTTGTTCAGACCAAACTCTTATATTTGAAGTGTGTAAATATCAGAGAGGGAGATATGGTACAGGGGATTATGGGAAGAAATGGGATGAAATTAAGAAATGCCAATAGATACAATATTTAGCAAATTTTCCTGATATATATTAGATTGTGAACGTCTCCCAAGCAAATTGTTGGAAGCCCCATCAATTAGGATGTTGAAAATTAGAGTGGACAAAAAGCTGAAATAAAACACTGTATTGTAGGCTACAATCTTGCATTAGCAAGGAGACAAATGGATGACCTTGTTGTTTTCCATACAGGTGAAATCCTGACCCCATCGTAGTCCATGAGAGTTTGACATTGCCTTCAGTCAGGCCAGGATTTCACCTGATGAATCTGTACCAAAAATCAGATTACAATACTTTGAATCTTTATTTCTCCAGTGTTCAAATTCAAGTTATATATAATTTAACATACTTGTATTGTTCCGCTTATTGTGCCAATACAAATATTTACTGAGATTTAACAAGTAGGCACAAGATATGTACCTTTTAGTTTTATCTACATATCTCTTACACAGTTATTAAACTTCCCCAAAAATAAAATTTTAATAATCTTTAATTAACACACAATAACTATCCTATTAAATTCAATTCTTTAGTTTGGAAAAATAATTATTCATTTGAGACACTTAATTTGAAGTGTTACCACAGATCTACATCTCTGTAAGTTAGACTGTAATATTTCTTGTTAGGAACATTATAGTAAATTCATTTCATGGTGAGAATCAGCCATTATCCTGGTTTCAAGAGGGTGTGGGGAGAAGATAGTATGTCTGAGAATAGATAGGTGTGCTTCATTCCTGCTGTATCTGAGTCAATAACCCCACATTGTTTAGGTTACCATTGCACTTTGATGTATGTATTTCATTTTACATTATTTTTCCACCTTCATACATGGGTCCAAAGGGAGCAATTTCCAGCCCTCTTTGGGCAGAATGGTCACTGAGTGTTTGCACATATGCTAGGTTAGTGCATTTGTGTGCTAAGTACTGCAACTGCATGCAAAGTCTGTGACTGCATGTGATTGCATGCAGAATCATAGACCCGGTCTACACTACAGGTTACTTTGCTATAATTTACATCACTCAGGGGTGTTAATAATCCATACCCCTGAGAGATGTAAGTTATATTGATTGACCTAAGTGCCAGTGTAGGCAGTGCTACGTCACTGGGAGAGTTTCTCCCGCTGACATAGCTACTGATTCTCACAGAGGCAGGAGTTAAGCCGACAGGAGAGCTCTCTCCCATCAGCTAAGAGCATCTCCACCATAAGCGCTACAGCTGTCGGTGCAGCTGTGCCACTGTAAATGCTGTAGCATAGATGTTGCCATAGTAGCTTGACACAGAAACGCACCCCCAAAGTTATGAAATTCTGGTCTTCTCCCTCCTTCACCACAGCACTCTCTTGAACCATCATTCGTTTGCCTTTGCCAAAAAAAAATTTCACCTAGGCAGAGCCCTCCTGTGATGTCAATGGAAGTCTGAGCAACCTATGACAGAGAACTTTCAAACCTCATAGGACTAGAAAAACAATGTTCTGTTCTGGTTTGTTGTATTTGCTTTTGTCTTGTATTATGGAAGTGCTAGTGGCGACTCTATAATGAAGGATGACTTGAGATTTTTCAATTAAAGAGGAATGAAATTCCCATTCCACATTTTAGTGCTTGAAATGTCCAGGGTCTCAATCCAACACGTACTTATGCACACAAGTAACTACACACATTAACAGTCCATTGAACACCTGGGGTCTACACACATGTAAAAGTTATGCATGTTCATGTTGCCAGGATCAGGGACTACATTTGTAAAAAAGATTTGTTGCAGAGGCATCTTGTGGCAAATAGTGTCTATTTTACTAAACCCCGCAGCTTTGCTTCAGTGTTCAGTAACAGACAAAAGGCACTTACTACCTTATATAGTATTTGGCCATGAACAATATCCCTTAAATAGTTTGCTTCAAATTCTTTAAACATTGGTGATAGCATATAGTTTACTCATCAAGAGGGGAAAAGGCTTTCAGAAAATTAAAAAATGTGTTAGACCCATCTTTACTACAATGCAAATGGAGTTTTTGAAAATCAGATTTAAGAACATGCCAATTGATATTTCATTCTGCATTGCTTAGTGGTCAGAATAAATGGCTTCCTATCTTCAGGCAACATTTTTCACCTGATACGTCAGGTTTTTAAACAACAGTGTAAGCAGAAGAACAGTTTGTGTAAGTAAATGAACCATGTCAGTGACTGTAATTCAGTCAGCATTGAAAACATGATCAAAATGTATTAAATTATTTGTGATAGTTTCTCTCGGCAAGAAGACAATTCTATTTCAACAACAACAAAATTAACTAGAATATGAAACTGAATAATAATGAAAATGTCAGGTCCCTTTAAATAATATCTGTGTGCTAAGATTCTTTACATCTTAAGTAGAATTTCATTCTGGAAGAACTAAGAAAAGTAATTTGTGTTTAAATCTACAGTGTTTCAAAAGGATTGCTCTACAGGTAGATTAAACAAAGAAACCCAGGCCAAAGAATCCATCTATATAACCATTTTCAAACAGGCAACACATTTTACACAACATAAAAGACAAGCTCCTACATTATGTGATAGCTAAAAACTCTTGTATTGATTCCTAAAACTATTGACTTAATTTTATCAAAATGTATTTGTTCACCTCTGCTGCATCAATGATCTTCTGTATTTTATATGTAAATAATCTATTCTATTCCCTTGATCATGTTAATCTTACTAATGACAAATTACCATTCTTCACATACAGTTCCTAGATTTACAAATTATCACTCCTGCTTTCAGGGGACTGAGAATCAGCCACGCTTGCTAATGCCTCCATGGATCGCCTGACACATAGCAGATTTTTATATTCCTTTTTAAAGCATTCAGCTCATGAGAAATAATTTATAAATCTGGCTATCACTCGCACTTATCCTCTTACTGCTTGAGGGGGAAAAAGAACAAGATCAAATTGGGAGGATTATTAACAATTTAAGAACTTTATTTGCTTCAGTTAACCCTTTTCAGGGAGGACTGCAAACTAAAATGCACTACTTTTTTTTTTTTTTTAAAGGGGGAGAAGCAGTATGTTTATTCAAGTGCAGCAGTGAACTTCCACATAACAGATTCTTGTCTCCAAATACACTTCCATTAGCTGATTTGTTAAAATTTCCATTCACGTAGTTTGTGAAACATTCATTTAAACCTAAAAGCTTGCTCTGCATCCTAGATCAGGGGTTCTCAACCTTTTTCTTTCTGAGGCCCCACCAACATCCTATAAAAACTCCACGGCCCAGCTGTGCCACAAAAGCTGTTTTTCTGCATATAAAAGTCAGGGCCAGCATTAGGGGATAGCAAGCAGGGCAATTGTCCAGGGCCCCATGCACAGGGAGCACCGTGAAGCTAAGTTGCTCAGGCTTCGGCTTCAGCCCCGAGTGATGGGGCTTGGAGCCCTGGGCTGCAGTGCTGCCTGGTGGGGCTTTGGCTTTCTGCCCTTGGTCCTAGCGAGTCTAATGCTGGCCATGCTTGGCGAACCCCCTGAAACCTGCCCATGGCCCTCCAAGGGCCTGTGATCCACTGTCCTAGATAACATAACATGACTTGCACTATAGAATTAGAATTGTGACCAAGCAAGCAAGTTGAAAATTCAGACTGAGTGCCTGCTTCTCCCTTGCCCTTACACCTCTGCAAACTGAATGCAATGTGGGTGTAACATGATGCCATCCTGCTCTGACTACACAAGGTGCAGGGCAATGGAGAATCAGGTTCTAAAACTGCCCTTGGTTTTTTCCCTGTTATACTGTAAGGTTAGAGCATGTAAATGGTCCAATGCAGCTCCCATTGCAGTTAGTAAGTGTCTTTCTATTTAGTTTAGTAGGAGTTAGATCAAGCCCATAGTAGTCAGCAACTTGTGTTAGTACCACACGTCCTGCATTAAGTATATAGAGGTAAAAATAGCATACTAGTGACACAAAGGATCAGTGACATCTATTTTTCTTAGATTTTGTGTGCCAAAATCTCAGTTGTTCTACCCAGCAAAGTAAATGGGTTTGATGTTTCATTGTGGTCAGAGAAGAGAGTCTCTCTCCTTGGATCACTGAATCGCATTGCTCAACCACTATTGTAGCCTCATGCAGTACCTATATCAGAGAGTTTCAGATGATGACTCCATGTCATTGAAGATCCACCAATCCACTCTCAAAACCCCTTTCCACAGCAGACCATAAGGAGCCATTGACCTATGACCTCTCCCCTGCTCTCCCTGTAATTGTTATTGCTATAAGTGTAATGACACTATAGAGGTATATGGTTGACAGCTATGATTTGCTTATTAGTTTGAAACATGCATGGGGGCAAGTAGATGAACATAAATATACATGAGTAATTGGGATTATTAAGGTTGCTAAGGGTAACATCCTGTTGTATTAGTACGCAGTCTTGTGGGAGTAGTTATGCCCAAGGCTTGGATTTTGCTAAATTAGTGTAAGCCTGAAGGGATAACCCTAGGCCATAATTCTGCACTTTCATCTGAAGAAGCAAACAAGTGACCATAAAGGGCACTGTACAGCACAAGATTCCAGCAGATGGGAGTTTTGGAGGGATTTTTGCAAGGAGGTTTGGAGGTTTGGAGGTTTCTATGCAGTATCTATGCAATTAAACCACATTGACACAAATTATTAATATTAATTATTATGGTTAATTATGGATACCCAGAATGCCACAGATGAGATGGGGGCAGGAACTGACCTTATAATAACTGTGGTACCAGAACAAATATGGATATACATCCATGACATTTACATAACATGATGTATAAGACACCATGCCTAGTTCCTTTTCTTGGGTTCTCTTGGGCACTGAACTGGTGTCAACTGGATCTGTGGCCTTCTGAGGTGCTCCAAAACTGGGTCTTCATCCCTTTATTCTTCTTCTTATCTCTCTTAGAGTGTAAGCATGAAATGTGTTTACTAGCCCTGCCATACTGGGAGCACAGATGTGAGGGAACCCAGGCCTACGGGTCCCTAGGAAGTGCCGAGGCCTGGACTGCCACCCAGCAGCTCACCTGAGTAACTGGGGGAGCACACAGTGAAGGGTTAGCTCACAGAGGGCTCCATCCCCAAAGCTCCTGATTGGAGGAAACACCCAGCCCCATGATTGGCTGAGGGGCTCTATATAAACCAGGAAGTAATAATAGCAACCTGTCTAGGCAATTAGATGAATTCCTGGCTGGCTGCTACAGACCCCTCCTGCTTGTCTCTGCTGAGCCCAGCATCCCTGCCTTTTCCTGGTTCCTGTCCTCCTATCCCAGACTCCCATCTACTCCCAGTTCCTGCTGTCCTGCCTTACTCCAGGTCCCTGTTCCTCTGCCTTACCTGTGACACTGCCTCCTGCTCCGACCTTTGGCTTGGTACCCGATGCGGTCTTTGGTTTGGACTCTTGGCTCTGACCACTAAGCCGGACTCTGGCTCAGACCCCTAGGCTTGACTACCCATGCCCTGATCATTGCAATAGGCTGCTTATTTGGATAGGTGTATATTGTTTAGTAATTATATGTAGTACAACAACTTACTTTCTTAGGTTATAATTGAATCTATATTGCTCTATCACTGGTCACATCAATCCCAGAGAGAAAGAGGGGAGTTTGATAGAAAGTCATATGTAGCCTTTGTTGAGAAAGAACCTGTGATTGATTATTCATAATAAACATTGTAAGTGTGGCCAGTCAGTTGTGTTATTCTTTATAGAGCTCCAGAGCCTACACAGAGAACACCTCCATATCATGCAGGGAAAGCAGTCTTCCTGTGACTACTCCCCAAGCCTGATCTCCACCTCATCCATTCCCCATACAACAGAACCCACTGCTTTTGTTGCTTATTGGGCCAGAATGTGTATGTGACAGGGTTTTCCCCATCATGAAGTCATTTCTCTCCACAAAACAACTTGGCTCAAAGTAGAGGTTCACTCTAATAGGAACTATAATTATCAGAGTGCAATGTAGCAAGCCAGCTCCAGACTCTCATTCTACTTCACTAAGTCCAAGTTCACTTTAAGCAGTTTCCAAGTGTCAATATTTATTAAGATCTTTTTGAAGCACAATTTATTGGCCTGCTAAACTAGAGCCATTTCCATCTGTCGTATCAGTATGTATTTTGGGAGTTTCTAAAAAATGATATAACCTGGCTAGATTGTAATCATGTAAATCTGCCTTAGTTCAATAGCCATTGATACACTAGATGTTTGGAGGCATTGCAGTCTATCATGCGAGTGTGGTTGTTTTTCATACTCTTTAGAAATCTAATTCTGATCTTCATTCATTATACAGAGGTTCTGGTCTGTATTAGGGATGAGCAAATAGGCTGATATTCAGATCTGCATTATATTTGGATTTGGGGCTGTGACTATGCAGAAGATAGTTGCACCTCTAATCTTGTATGTCATCCAGCTCCAAATATCAAACACTGTGTCACCCCATAAATACCATCTCCCCTCCCCCACAGGACCTCTTAAGATGTTTTCTGGAAGGGGTGGAGGGGAGCAGTGGCCTTATTTTCATCGACTGACTGGCTGCCATCCTTTCCTTTCCTGAACTCTTTAAAGTGGCCAGCTAGATATGCCAGGCATCTTGAGGGGGTATAAACCACCTACCTGGGTCCCATTTAGTAACATCAGGCCAGAAAAGGCTTGCCTACTATCTCTTACTGCAGACTGAGGCCTAAAACATCAAATCTTGCCTTACATGGAGTTAAGTCCTAATGGGGTACTCAGAAGTAATTGAGATATGTATTTTACTGTCTGGTTATATTAAGTAGTGGTAACTACAAGCAACAAGAAGTATCACCACAGTGTAATTACATTTTAATTGCATTGTAACCACAGTCACTGTGTTACAAAGTGCAACCCGCTTCCACAAAACCCTTGGCATCCTCAGGATATATTCATTTTACCACACACCTTCTCTTCCTACTCTTCTTGCATCCCATCCTGCAATACCTCACATCTGGGCAGCCAAACAAGTTGCTGACTCAACTCCCAGCAGACATCAGAACAGTCTTCAAACAATGTTGTGACGTTGTGCAGTCTATATGGTTTTATAAAAACATGATAATAAGTGAATATAATGTAACTGGGATAGTTTTAGAAAAATATGGTAATAAGTGAATATAACGTAACTGGGATATGCTTCATGCAAAAGGTCTCTTGTACAGTATCATTACAAAGCTTATACTCTACTGAGTATGACCATCCGATTTGTATAAATGTACCACTCTTGTATCTAAAACTAGAAATATAAAATATAACTCTGAGGGCCTATTGTAATTATGTAAAGTGTGAGCCATTAATGATGGTTTGGAATCTTGATGACTCCCATTAACAAGGACAATTATCCGCAGATGGCTGTGTTTACCTGTGAGTCTTCCTGTATATGTGTGTGCTGGCAAGTGGGCAATGAAGTCTTGCAGTGACATGTGATCATGTCACCTGAACTGGAATCCATCTTTAACCTGGTGCTTTTCCAGTGAGGGGGGGTGGAAACCCAGAGGAACAAAGGGTTCCCGCTTTATGCAAAAGATATATAAAGTGGTGGAACAGAACAAAGGAGAGAGAGGAGCCATCATGAAGAATCCCCTAGCTATCACCTGAGCTGGAACAAGAGCTGTACCAGGGGAAAGAATTGTGCCCAGGCCTGGAAGGTGTCCAGTCTGAGAAAAACTTACTGAAGCATCTCTGAGGGTGAGATTATCTGTATTTAGTTTGATTAGACATAGATTTGCGCATTTTATTTTATTTTGCTTGGTGACTTACTTTGTTCTGCCTGTTACCACTTGGAACCACTTAAATCCTATTTTCTGTATTTAATAAAATCACTTTTTATTTAGTAATTTACTCAGAGTACGTATTAATACCCGGGGGAGCAAACAACTGTGCATATCTCTCTATCAGTGTTATAGAGGGCGAACAATTGATGAGTTTGCCCTGCATAAGCTTTATGCAGGGTAAAACGGATTTATTTGGGTTTAGACCCCATTGGGAGTTGAGCATCTGAGTGCTAGAAACAAGCACATTTCTGTGAGCTGTTTTCAGGTAAACATGCAGCTTTGGGGCAAGTGATTCAGACCCTGGGTCTGTGCTGGAGCAGACGGGAGTGTCTGGCTCAGCAAGACAGGATACTGGAACCCTGAGCTGGCAGGGAAAACAGGAACAGGGGTAGTCTTTGCACATCGGGTGGCAGCTCCCAAGGGGGTTTCTGTGATCCAACCCATCACAAATGTTATTTCACTAATTTAAATGAAGTGAGTCTGTTGTGTCTTTTGCTCTTTACACAACAAATGTAATAGTAAGGACCACACAGGCTTAGTAGGGTCAAAATAACCATGTTTCCTACAATACACAATATATAAGACCTAGTAATATATACACACATACCCCACTGCTCTACATCTAAACATAGAACACAGTGAGCACCACAAGAGGATTCACAAACTATTTAAAGACGCACTGACCAATTCATCTAGACTACAGGTTCAGATGTTTTGTAGTCATACTAGCTGACTCCCTTCCAGACAGCTAGAAGGATGGCCATATTCTCTACATGTATGCGGGCAATGTAGCAGTGTGACGGAAGTATTTTACAAGGTACATACCCGGTCATTGAATGGGGAAGGAGACAATGCTGGTACGATCGGTGACATTCTATCCCAACTCTTTCCAATACCTGTCAGTTAAAATAAAGAATATTAACCTGATAATACTGGTGATTAATAGGCATTTTTAGAAAAAGGCCTTGAGGGTGGAAGGAGGAGCAGCCCTGGATCAATGAGGCTATCCTCTTCCCCTGCAGAAATGCATGTCTGGGTATGTGAAACAAGAATTAAAGGGAAAGGAGAGCCGAGGCTGTCCTGGCACCAAAATGGAATGTCATTACTTCATAACAAACTTTTAGGGGCAAGACAGCCTTATTTCAGTACATTTTGAGCCCTCTGCTTCCCATGAGGGAGACAGGAGACTGATGAAAGCAAACTATGCTAATCAGGGAGTGCCATGCAAGTGTAGCAGCCTGCTTCATAGCTGAGGCAGGGTGCTGTTGTAATAGAGTCAGGGGGAACTCTCTTGGCAGCATTGCCAAACTCAAGAGTTAAAAAACAAACAAACCAAAATAAACCCAAGAGATTTACTTCCAGCCTGAAATGCACATGGAGCCCATCCACAGGGTATGCATCTCATCCTACATGCATACAAATGCAACATTTCATGTCCTGAAGAAAGTAAGAGACGTACCTCAAAGTGGACATGGGGTATTCTCTGTTTGCCATTCAGGAATCAGACTCAGCCACCTTTCCAGCATTGCCCCTTGCAGCTGAGACCCATTCTGTTTTTGTCTGGGCTTAAGAGTCTGGGCAGCTCAATCTACTTTGAGCCTTGGTGTGCACATTTCTTTTTCCTATGCCCTTCCTCATTTCAGAGTAGAGAACTCCCTTCTCTGAAGTTGTCAATGCCATTTGGTCACTCATCAACTGCTGCAATACTCCTATAGAAGCAGGATCTACATAAAGAAATGCTCCTTTCAGTGAGACGCAAAAGCCATTAGCTGATGTTTAAAACACTACAGCTATAATAGAGCAACTGGAAGAGGGGAAAAAAAAGAATTAGCAAAGAAAAGCTAGACCTGTAGCAGCTTCACCAAAGAAGCTATCTCCTGACTAGTGGAAATAAAACACTGAGCCAGACACTGTGGGGTGGTGGTGGTTTTTTGGCTTTTTTTTTTTTTTTTTTTTTTTAAGGACAATTGCAAAGGCTTCTGGGAGCTTGCCAGGCTATAAAAACCTGGTGATTGCAAACTGAGGGCAGCTGAAGGAAGGGTGTAGAGGAGCTTTCTAATATGGGCTGTAAAAGTTATACTGCTAAAGTCTGCAATAGTGCAACCAGAGTAGAGGAAAAAGCTGAAGGGAGCCCAGGATAGAGTCTCATGCTAAAGGATAGTTCTACAAAGGGGACTTAGGCTCAGCATTGCAACATCCAACATTTGGCTGCCCTACTACCTCGTAGACTCCACAGCCCAAAGTTAGGTGCCATGTATAAGGCATGGGGGAGACCTAGGGGGCCTCAGAAAAGGATTCACAGATACCAGCAAGCTGATCAGGGAGCAATAGGAAATGCTGAGAAGAGGGGGGTGGCCTAAGTCACAGCCTTCAAAAAGACTTAGGCAACTAAATCTAGGTTGGAGCGAGGCACCTATTTGGTTTGGGAGTCAACCTTGTAAACCCTCTCTTAAGCCCATCCTTGCTGTGGCTGGTGCTGTTGCCTCCCCTTTAGCCCAGTGGTTGGTGCCCTCTCCTAGACTGTAGGAGAATGAGGTTCAATACTCCCCCTTCCTGATTGTAGCTGATGTAGGGCAGTGATTGGAATGTGCATTTCTTACCTCTCTGGAGTGTGCACTAGTTGTTGGGCTGTGGGGTATGCCAGTGGGACACAATCTCTCCTGTTGAAGCTGCTCCTCTTTGTACTGGGTCAGCTGAAGTGTGAGAATGTCTTTGCAGCTCAGGGGTTAGGGCATTCACTTGGGATGGAGGAGACACAAGTTCAAGTCCTTTTCCTATACATCAGATTACCAGCCCAGGTTCTGCAAGACAAAGAACCAACATGAGGTAACAGAGACATAACCCTGATAAAGCAATTTTAACTCTCTTATTGTGCCTGCAAAGCTAGCTTATGAGATAACTTTGAAGAGAAAAAATCAGGGGAAGAGTCTTGCATAATTTTGGGGCTTATCAGTGGGGTAAGATGGGACTTGAATGACACCGATGTTCATATTTCGTCATGTTTATATCATAACTTGGACCACCAAATTCAGAAATAAACAGAAAGATTAATTTATGTGTGTACTGTCCACTGCCAAGGTTGCTTAATTTGTGATAGCATCCTAGCTCTGATGACATAGCTCCTTGGGGTGGAGAGTAGCTCACTTGCCAAGATATGACTGATATCACCATCATCTGAACACACTCCTTGAGCTTTACTACTGGGAAATACTTAAATCCAAGAGGAAAAAAAACACTTCAGGGAGGAAGCCACCCATCACTCTGTATGTTTTTCCCCAAATGATTGAGTAAATTAAGTTAATGTGTAAAATAATAATAACAACAGTAGTTAATAATTTATGTTAATTTAATATGTTCCTGCCAAAATGCTAGGGGTGCACTACAACAGTATAAAAAGTAATATACTATAAGAAAAACATAATGAAATACCACCTGCTTTAAATACAAACACTTAGAAATTAATGGATTGGAAAGGAAGATAATAAATATAGGTCGTCAGCTGTGGTCATTCTGCAAACATACTTGAATAGAAAATTGTGTGTGTGTGTGTGTGTGTGTTTAAAGTGGGAAGGGAAGGGTGCAATTAGAGTAGAGAGAGTCTCATACTGGACTGCTCAATCTGTCAACCCCTAAACTATGAGTGGTGTTTGAGCATAGATATTCATCAGTACAAGGCTTAAATCTCAAATGTAGCCAAGACAAGCACCATTAAGGACTTTAACAGCCAATAATGAAGTTGGTCGATTGCTTTGTAAGACACCAACAAGAACACGGGATGGGTGTAAAATGACCATCCTAGCTCAGACCAGGGAGGAATCATTCCACTACAACCAGAGCAAGTAGCAAGCTTTTTTGTCCCTAGGGGTGTGTTGCTATGCAGGTCATTATGGGATAATTAAAGGTGCAGGTGACACAAACTGCACAACTCAAAAAATCCTGGGTACTGTGTCCAGTATATAATTTTCCATGGAAAGGGCAGAGTCAGAAAAGGATACTAAGATTCCTTTGTCATTTATTAAAAAAAAAAAAAATTAATGGAGATATCCTATCTCCTAGAACTGGAAGGGACCTTGAAAGGTCATTGAGTCCAGCCTCCTGCCTTCACTAGCAGGACCAAGTACTGATTTTGCCCCAGATCCCTAAGTGCCCCCCTCAAGGATTGAATTCACAACCCTGGGTTTAGCAGGCCAATGCTCAAACCACTGAGCTATCCCTCCCCCCATATTCTGATCATATGTGATAGCTAATAATATGTATGTGATTCATCAGCAGATCTCTAAGCATTTCACAATCTTTACTGTATTTATCCTCACAATACCCTTGTGAGGTAGGTAAGTATTATTATCCCCATTTCACAGATGGGAACTGAAGCAGAGAGACTAAGTGACTTGTCCACAGTCATCTTGTGTCAGAGTGGGGAATTCAACCCAGGTATCCCAAGTCTTAAGTTAATGTTCTAGGCACTAGGCAATCTTTCCTAGCCTATATTTAAAATCTGGAATGTGGTCTAGCATATCAGCAAACATTTCTAATATCCAGTGATGTAAGAAAATATGCAATGGGGTAGCCACAGAGTCAGGATTAAGCATAACGTCGTGATTTAAAAAAAAGCACTGACACCAAAATTGGGAGCAGCAGTTCAGTAAGCACACAAGGCAGCATCTAGCATGTTATCAGAGCAAGGAAATCTGCAACAAAGAACAAAATGGTGTCCCAGCATAGTAACGACGACAAGGTCTGCAAGTCCCAGTGCTCACAAAGACCACAACAGTAATCTTGGCGCAACACGACCAATCAGCAGCAGCTTACTTGCAGAATTCAACAGGAAACCCTTACATTTATCAACTCACCTCCCTCATCAGTAAATGTCAGTGCACCCATAGAAGTTAGCACAGTGTTAATTTATCAGCAAATCGAAAGCAGAATAAAAATACAACTTCTATCTTCTTTTGAGTCATTTGTTTCCTTCATCTTTTTTTTTTTTTTTTTACGCTCAGTGATAAAATGCAAAAGTTTATAGCTTGAAATACTATAAGGAAGAAAAAAAGAGACATTCACTGGATAAACTCCAACTAAATTCATATTTGGAAAGAGCATTTAGGCCCTGATCTTGCAATCGATCCAGTCAGGCAGACTTTTGCACCTACACAGTGCCGTATTAACTTCAGTGGTGCTCTATATGGGCACAGGTATCTGCCCATGAAGATCTGATTGCAGGATTGGGGCCTTGGTATTCTTATCTGAACACAGACAATGTAATACTTCTTATCTTGGGCTAAGAGGGCTGTCTCCAAAGCATTTGGGCCTGATTCTACCTCCCTTGTTTACACTGAGAAGCACTTTCATGAGTAGATCGAAACTCAACAGGATTTAAATGCTACTCAACATGAATATTCATCTCAGAATCAGACCCTAGATTTGGGAGGATTGCCCCCCCCCCCAGCCTTTATGTTTCCACTATCTAGTTTTCATTGATCAGTTTCTTAAATTGTATTTCCTTAAATGTGTGCTGATACAAATAAATCAGTGTAGTTCCATGGAAGTCAGATCATTCAGGATCTGGCCCTATCTGTTAAATATGTTCATACTTTAAAAGTAAATATAATTATAAATTGATCTGGTTTTGCACTCAAAACAAAAGAGATTAACTAAATTTAATAAAATAAAGAAAATTAATAATGCCTTGTATTTCTATAGTGATTTTCATCAGAGGATCTCAAAGTAGGTTAATTAAATATTAATTAATTACTCCTCTCAACATCCTTATGAGGTGGATAATATATAGGCAACACTTAATCCACCATTGAAATTCAGCCCATATGGATTGGTATGCAGAAGGTGATTAATAAGTGCATTAAAATACTGCAAAAGAGTTTAGAGCAGAGTGAAGAACACATATCTAAATGAATCTACAGGAGGTGGCATGCAGTGTAAGTACCACATGGTAATCAAGTAGTGTAATTAGGTCTTTAATAAACACAAGCGGTCAGAATGTTGGCTTTGCATCTCATCTGAAAAGCATCTGCCCTGGAGCCAATGCCCCTAACACTAGACTGGTTTAGTGTTAATACAAAGGGAAAGGTGTCCCCTGCAAAGTCACCAACACCACATCTTGCTGCAGCACATCTAGACATTCAGTAGAAGTCTCTTCTTCAAGATTGATCTGATCCTGCTTGTGAGACATGCTGGAATCATTGATATGCATAAGATGTTCTGAGAGATTCAGAACAAAAAGTGAAAGGAAAAAGAGAAGCACAACTTCATGGCTAAATATTCTTCATGAGCCAGAAGTCAAAATTGTTCTTGATGCTGGTTATTAATGGAATACTTTTATGTTATGGAAAATGGAGATACATTTATGTTATTCTTGTGTGTTTTAAGTGTTCTAAAAGAGGGCAGTGGTCTCTTTTGGTGTTTTACTTTATAATAATTTTAAAAAATCAAAAATATTTACATTAAAGTGCATAACTAATTCAGGACACCATTGCTGATTATTTAAATAGCATGACTGTTTTTCAGCACCCAGAAGAAAATCACCAAGACAATTCATTGCATCCTAGAAATCTAATGCAAACTCTGTCTGGAGAACATGTGAAATATGACATGCGAACATTTGCTCTGCTTGAGCATACTGTACTTCAAGTCAGACCTGTGCAGGAAACAAAGATCAGAGCACCATTCTGCATGCTTGTTACCTATGGGTCTTGCAAAAAATAAGAACCGACTGTCAAGAGTGAATCATCAAAGAGCAGATATAACTCAAACTGCTGTACTCAAATCATGCCTAAATAGTTTGCCTATGAGGGTAACATCAGACAGATAAAGAATGAACAGTTAGCTTCATTCAATCCAATTAAAAATGTTGTGTAGGACAGTAACTATACATAAAACAAAAGGTCCTGGTGATAAAGTTGTGCTCTTTAATAAAGACCATTGAGTCAATTAATGTTTACTTAAATACTTGTCAATTGAAGAAGGAGCTGAGAAAACGATCAACATAACCAAAAGCTTGTGACACCAATTTGCATCCAGTTCCAAGTGCATGTTTTATTTATTTTCAATCAGGACCAATCAGGAAAGAAAATAATCAATGAAGTCGCAGTCATGAGTGGTATTCAGCCATCTGGGGGCCCCAGTATCTCTCGGCCTGCATCGGAGGCAAGGGAAATTTTTTTTTCAAGAGCACGGAGGAGCTCCATATGGTTGAGATCAAAGGTGTTGCTGGGTGCATGGTTCTGCTTTATTGCCAGGCACTGCTGTTAATTAGAAAACAAGATCAGAGGCAGTATTAAAATCCAATTAAATTGATATGAACAGATTGCCAAGTGATGTTCACTAATGTATAATTGAGCACCATGCAAATTTCGGTGGCTGCCTTTTGTTTTTTCCCCCCTCACTCTGGAATGAATGATGAAGCTATGAAGTTTTTCCTCGTTGTAAAAGATAAACAAGTTAATGCACTGATCTAGGGGGTATTGCTTCAGTGATTGATGAAAATGAGAGTGGAATATTAAAGTGTGACTTTTGGGGGCTTCTTTTATAATTTTATTTTCTTCTTCAGTCTTTTCTTTTATTATTATTATTGTTGTATCCAAGAACATGCGCAGATTCCTCAGCATTCCATCATTTCTGATACAGGGAAAGTTCTTTTGTAGATGGAGATTTGATTTAAACAATTACAAAACCATGAATATTTCAAGTGACAGGCCTGCTACTGCTGGAAATTAACTTTTTCCAAGAACTATATGGACTGTATACAGTATATCTTTGTTTAGAAGCCTCAGCTTCTATTAAATGTAATTACTTCCCTATGCAGCTTTATATAGAGGGTGACTTCAAAACGAGGGCAGCAGCTATTAAATTTAATTACATTCCCCTGCGGCTAGCATAGTAAAGGTGCATGGTTAAGGTGCAGCTACTAAATGAAGGTAGCTGCTAAATAAAGATATACAATATTTATACTGTATATATTTCTCCTCTCTCTCTATTTAATATATGTGTAGTGTGTGTATATGTATGTATAATTTTCAGTACAGGTGCATAGTTAAATTAAATGCTAAATGAAGTGAGCTTCTCAACAAAGATATACTATATTTAAACTGTATATATCTAGCAATCTATTTCTATCTCTATAGATAACCCTAAATATTTTAACACCTAAAGATTTTGTGTCATAATGCACAGATCATTCAGAAATCATAGTATCATTCTTGAAAGGGCTAATCTTTTAGATTATAAAATTCATTAAAATCTTAAAGAAATTTTAAAAGTACTTTGGAAAATGCATCTTTGGAAAATACATAGACTATAATCACAGGTAACTGCAACCCCACAAATAAGTGGAAACTAACACCCTTGCTATACCCAAAGAATTAATATTGCGGTGAGTTAGCTAATCAATTATTTGTTAACTGATATGAAGGTACATTGAACTAAACGCTGGTTTTCACATGTGACTAAGGTAAAAATGCATAAAAGACAATATCTGATGTACTGTTTATGGGATGCCTGTGGAATTTTAGGAAACAGTTTAAATTCTCTTTAAAAGGAGAAAATATGTCCAATGAAATAATTCTTACATCTGAACAGTTAAACATTGAAATGTAACCTATTGCTAAATGTGTGCTTGCTTTGGGATGTGAAATGTTTTGTTTATCTATGCTCATCAGTGCAATGAGGACAACACAAGGAATGTTACAGCTGTAGGCAGAAGAAAACGTGGGCATTTATGAAACAGTTAGATTTTTCATCCTCTAGTGAGGGTTCCATTTTAGATAAACACCACAGAATGTTAAGCAGCCTCAAGATGCTGTCAATTCAGTCCCATCCCAATAGGTCACTTACCATTTATGACTCATTGTGATGCATCATATGTCCACATAAGTAACAAAATAGATTAGTGGTGGGTTTTGTGTAGCATCTTTCATAATAAAGGTAATTTAAAGTCCTTTACTAAGTAGCGCTAAATAATAAACACCGGAAATTCTGGTACAGAATAGGCAAATGGAATAGCCATTAACAACTGTTCCAATACAGCCTTAGATACTAAGGACCCAATCCTGCAGCCATTCAGGTCACTGGCACCCATACCTTTGACTATAATGATAGCAGGATTATGTCCCAGTTTTTCAAAAAGCAGCCTTCTGGGACCTGGACACTACTTGGTTTTCATGCACAAATGTCTTTTTTACATGCAAATAAGGGTGATTGTCACATGTTTAAAAAAAGGGTGGCTCATAATTGTGGGTCCAAACAAAGAAATGGAAGCCGATAGAAATGTATTGTTTAAAAAATTTTTTAATTAAAAAATTGCCTTTTAAAATATATATATATATATATATATATATTGGGCAGATAATTTTCCTTTATTTCAAAATGTTCTTAATTCTCCACCACAACAAAAATTAAATTGAATAAATGATATTTTGTTTTTGTTTTGCTTTCAGTTTTCAGGAGGGGTTTTCTTTTCTTTTCTCTGCTCTCTTTTCCAGCCAGAAAATGAAAAAAAAAGGGGGGGGGGAATAGAGTGGGAGGGAGAAAATGAGGAAAAAAGCAAAAAAGGGAAAAAAGTGAGAAACAATTATTTAAAAATTAATTTTTTCATCAAAAATACAAATCAGAATTTTTCATGAAACATTCTTACCATTTTTCAAAAAGCTCTGACAAAGACCACATTCACCCTTGTTGAAATTTTTGCTCTAAAATACACTTGTTTTATGGAGAAGGAGGATTTTGGTCAAAATGAGATCTTTCAGTCATACCACGTCCAATGCCTAAATTAAGCTAAAGGACTTTTGAGTTGATATCTAATCTAATCAACAATTTTTTCCTATAAATGACTGTATACGTCTAAGTCCTGATCCAGAATACATTACTATCTGTCGCACCAAGGCACAATGAAATACAAATACTGTATGACACCTGACATTTAAAGAAAGGTACAGTCCTTTCTGAGGATACCTTTCATCTGTTCTAAGTCTTTGGGGAAAAGACTGGTTATCATATGTTTGTACAGCTTCTTGCACAATGGGATCCTGATCCCCGATTGGGGGAAGAAGAATAGTCACTACTGGAAAATAAAGCAAAAACATGTTAGCCAGCATTGTTCTTCACATATTAACCCACAGTGATACATGAGATACCATGGTACGCACCTGTACCTCCAAAAGCGATGGCTGTTGCAGGTGTGACTGGATTCTGTAGTATCGCAGGTACCACACACTGCATTTTAAAATACGTGCAAATGATGATTTTTTAATAGTGACCACTGAATTTGATTAGCATGTAAAATTGGGAATAGAGAGACGATTTTAGGCACAAGCTGAGGGTGGGATAAAAGCAATATTCATAAGCAAAACAGCATGATAGTTTTTCTAATTCTCTTGCCTCTAGGAAGAGCAAGTAGATATCCTGTTGAATGAGGGCATGATTTACAGTCCACTGAAATTAATGGGAACCTTTCCATTGAGTTCAATGGGCTTTGGATCAGGCTCTAACTGTTCCTTTCCTAACAGCATTTTCTGCAGCCAGCAGGACTCATTTTACTTTTGCATGAAAGTACCTGTCTAGACTTGATTTCACTTTTCTGTTCACAAAGTAAGCATCAGCCACTAGTTCCTTGGCAACATTTAGCTTTACAGTACCTTCTTCCATATCTACAGGCAAACATACAGACTACATTTAAAAGGAAATGAAGTTCATTTCTTCATAGCTAGTCAACATTATAATTGGTGTAGTTATGTATCAGCTCTTTCTCACTTCCTTAGCGCAGCCCTTCCCTTTGAATTCTAAGCTTCATTATCTCCCCAATTTTACATATTGAATGACATGGATAATTTAATATTACGCTGTCAGGGACTCAGTGTAAAGTTTGCTTTTGAGAGAAGGCTAACTGCTGATATTCATAGCCGGAGCCCAGGTAGCTATCAGCAGAGTTCAAAATTGGTTGTGGTCTTGTGGCCTGAGGCCACGCTGGTAACTAATAGCAATTTTAAAATCATTAGTTTTTGCCTGTCGGGCCAGTAGTAAGTGTAACCATGATTATGGCCCAAAATCTAAGAGAAAGGCCTCCAGGCCCAGCTTTTTTGTTAGGATTACAGTTTTACTTACCTAAGCCAGTGTTATGTTATTACAATTTCTAAGCTGAGGTAAGCTTGATACAGCTAGGATAGTAGCAAAAGATTGACCTAAGCTTAGTGTGGCATCAATCATAAAGGTTGCCTGGAAGGACTTGAATTATAAATCATATGATAAGGGCAAGCCACCCAGGCTCACTCTGGTCAGTGCTCTATGGTCCAAAGGCTTTGGTCCAATTTTGACCTGCAGCACCAGTTTGGAAACTGAAATACAGTACAAGTATGACACTAGCTTTCTCTTCTGAGGCCAAATTGCTCAGTTAAATACCTGCCAGGTTATGTATTTTCCTACAAGGATGTGTTAAAATGTTCAGCTACAAGATAAAAGTTAAAAAAAAAAAAAAAAACTCCAAAGAGCTGGCCTTGTATACTGCGGGAATAATTTCACATCTTGAACTGAAAGTTTCAACATGTGTAGAAAGATTTTAGCAGACAGATTTGCTTTGGGGAAAATTTGATGAATATTGTGCTGCAGAAATAAACATCAAATGGAAATTTCCTTTGCCTTATATTTTAAGAATACTTTGAACAAACTTCTTCAAACACGGATTGGCCATCAGTAAATGGAGTGCCATATTTAGCTGGCAACTTCTATGACATTCAGATCCTAGCATCTGAACGATCTGGAACAGCAGATATATTTGCATTCATTTGGCTGGTAGTCAGCAAAATGCCAGGATATTAAAGGGTTTGATTTTAGTAGGCCTGGGAAAAAGTAGTGTGTTATAGGAACCAGATTGCGATACCCTCATTCATGTTGAAATAAATGGGGATAATAGCAGAATAAGGTACTGCTCATCAGGAGAAATACTATAAAAATCTGGCCCAGTAAACAAACTCCACAACAGGGAAGTGTGTGAGTATACGCATAGTGTGATTATATGTATATGTATAAAATATAGGTTAACAGTGTGTGTCTGTGTTCGTCCATGTGTATATGTTCACCCACTTTTATGTGTACAATAGAACCTCAACGGTACGAACATCTTAGGAATGGAGGTTGTTTGCACATCTGAAATGTTCGTAACTCTGAACAAAGAGTTGTTCTTTCAAAAGTTTACAACTGAAAATTGACTTACCACAGCTTTGAAACTTTACTATGCAGAAGAAAAATGCTGCTTTTAACCATCTTAATTTAAATGAAACAAGCACAGAAACAGTTTCCTTACCTTATCAAATCTTTTTTTAAAACTTTCCCTTTATATTTTTGTAGCTTAAGTTTAACACAATACTGTACTCTATTGCCCTTTTTTTTTTTTTTTTTTTTGTCTCTGCCACTGCCTGCTTGCGTACTTCTGGTTCCAAATGAGGTGTGTGGTTAACCGGTCAGTTCTTAACTTGTGTTTGTACCTTTAAGGTTCTACTGTTTATAAACCCTAATGGACAGAAATGTAAAGGAAAATTAAGTAAACTGGAAAAATGAAATAATAATGAAACTGCCTCAGCTGCAATGAATACACAAAAGGTTAAAATCATTAACAAGGAAGGTGCATAGAGGAACTTTATAATGAAAAGAGAGAAACTTAACTAGTTCTGTTTATGTAACCTATAACAATAAGCCACTTTTTTTTTCCAGTTGTCCCCTTTGTCAGGACTGGATCCAAACCTCACTGAAATCTTTCCATCAACTTAAATTGGAATTGGACTGGACCCATTCGGACTAAAAACAAAGGTCTAATTTTGTTCTCATCTATCATTTTCACATACCACAAGCAAATCTCAGTTTTGCTTTAAAAAGTTGCCAGTTGGGTGACATTTGGTTCAGTCCTAAAAAGTACAGCATTTGTCTGATCCTCATGACTTTAATTACCCATTGAAATGAATGAGACTGCTTGAAAAATTAAACTGGAGAACAGCAAAGCTGTGCTCTGATCAAAGTTAAGAACACAGGACATACTGGAATGTGTAAAATGGGAAAGTGAGAGAATGTGAGAATATTCTAAGGGTTGAATGAGGGGTTAATAAACATAATAGAAGAAGAAATTGCATTAATCTTATATTAAAAGTAATTGGAGTAAAAGAGATCTATTTGAAAGGGGCTGGGGTATTTTAGGTTGGAATGAGTTATTATTTATTAATAATAATAACAAATTAATAATAATTATTTAATACTCATTATAATATAAGGTCCAGAGACCCTGATCAGAATCCAGACCCTATCACACTAGGCTCTGTTGTGTGCTCAGAGCTGGACACAGTCCCTGCTCTATATATCTTGCAATCTAAGAAGATACAAAAGATGGAGGAGAAGAATGCAATCAAATATATGCAATGTTATATACTTATACACATGTGCTTTATATATAATATGGTTTAACATACATGTAAATAAATACTAATATATAGGACTTATACTGATAAGGTGTGATTTTCAAAAGCCTTCAGTGTTGAGCTAATTTGGCTCTTATTGACTTCAATAGGAACAGAGTAAGGTCCACTGAACACATTTGAAAATCCCACACATAGTATAGTAAAATAGAGTAGAATAAAATAATATAATACAAAAGCATAGTATTTCTAGTATAGTCCAATACTTATACAATAAATAACAATATACTTTTTTATATATATAAAATAGCTTTTTTTGAGAAAAGGTAGGAGTACATCTTTCAGACACTCATGGTAGAAGTCATCCTAAACTCATGGGATTCTGGCAATCAAACACGGGGCGGGAACCTAAAATGGAATGAGATTCCCATATTCAATATTAGATTCCAGTGTCACCCTTTGATCAATTATCTCCTGTGTTACTGTCCCAAATGGTGGTATCCTTGCAACTTTGTGTTGTTGGTGCAATTTAACAATTTTGGCTGGTAAAAAAGAATCAAAACATGCAAATATTGCATCAAATATTAACATTTACTGTAGGGTGGAAATAATGCAATCTTACTAAAGAGAGAGAGACGTGGCCTGTTGCCACTATCTCTCTTTCCTCCAGGGCTGCTCATTAACACCTATCTAAGGGCGGTAGAAGCTGAGGAAGCTTTCACAAACGTTAACTGCTGCGCACACATCTACTCAGAAATCCACCATTTATCAAGGAGCATTCACTTTCAGTAGCTGCTTTCTGGTTTTGCCCCTCTGCCTATCCCAACATACCACGGAGAGTAGCTACCTCCCAGCTCTGACCTCTGCCGCTTCCAACAAGCCACACTCCCAAACCTGCTGAGTTCTACCTCACCCCATTTTGGATGTACGTTGGAGAATCAGCCTGATCCAGCATGGTGGTGAACTCTACCCACTAGGTGCCAAACTCCCTTTGCCTTCCCAGAGGGCACTCAGGCTGGAATTTGCAAAGGAGCCTAAATAAGTTAGAAACTCAACCTTCACTCACTTTCAATTGAGTTTAGGTGCTCAACAGCCTCAGGCTCCTTTGAAAATACTGACCTCATCACCTAGCAGAAGCCGGCCCTAAGGGTTTGATCCAGCACTCGATGGAGTCAATGGAAAGACTCCATTCAGCTGGGTCAGGACCCAAGTGCCCAATAAAACAGCCCCCAATGATCAAATGATGCTTCTTGAATGAAAAGATTTTAGCTGCTTAAAGGATAAATAAAAATGAAACTGAACAAATTAACAGAAAAGGTGGAGGGCATCTTCTTTATCAGAAGCTTCAAAAAGTTCCCAACGTTATTCTTAGCAGTCGCACTATAAATTATTGACTTTTTGCATAATGTTAAGTTCTGTTACAATGTTGTTTACCCCTCCAGTTATCTGCTTTGAAAGTGTCTGAATCTGCTTATTGAAAATTAAATATAAATATCTATGTATTTTATATATTTATTAACAAACACACACACGAACATGTACAGTGTATTTGCATTGTTGCCTGGGAACCAAAAGCCTATTTTTAGTTAAGATCAGGTGATTTTAATTTATTTGAGTTGCCTCGCCTCTCCGTATTTTAAAGAGCATACACAGAGGCACCTGCATGCTTCCAGCATTTGATGTATCATTAAATATGCCTTCTTACATTTGGCACAGAAACCCTGATAAAGTTTCACCTTTTAACGAAATAAATGACTCAATTAACAAGATGAAAAACAGCAGTGTGGTGGCAGACCCTCTTGGTGGCAAAAAAAAAGGATAAAAAAGAATTATCCCAGCAGGGTGTTAATTCAGGGAGCGCCACAACACACAGCGGGTACCTGATTTGACTGACAGCCACCCAGCAAAGCTGACAGATTTGTCAGCTCGCTGACCGCTGGCTCGAGTCCCTCGCACCACCCTAGGGATAAATTGTTGCTCAAGAATGGCTGGGCAAGCAGTCACTTGTCTCTGTTAATTTAATTGATTTTTTTAAAAGTTGTTTTCATTTTTATCTGTTGCTATGTAAAAATGCTCTTTCCGGGAGCAGCAAATTTTTTGGCATCCGTAGATAGTGAACTTCCTCCCAATGCTGCAGTGCTACAATGGGCATTTTTAAAGAATGTGTAGATGTGAAGGCTGAACCAAATTCTCTCCGCTACCTTCATGTAGCCCCATTGATTTTGAGGAGGCTGAATGGATGTAATGTGGGCAGAATTAGGCCCACTGAATGGAAATATGATCTTGTGGCTAAGGTGTTGGGACTGGTATTCTGGAGAACTGGATTCCCAGCTCTGCCACAAGTTCCTTGTACTGGAGCCAGTATTGTTCAACATAGTCATCATTGATCTGGAAAAGCAGGTGAACAATGAAGTGGCAAAGTTTTCAGACAATACAAAATTATTCAGGTTAATTAAGTCCAAGGCAGACTGCAAGGAGTTCGAGGGAGCTGACAAAACTGGATGACTGGGCAACAAAACGGCAGATGAAATTCAATGCTGAAAAGTGCAAAGTAATGCACATGGGGAAAAATAATCCCAACTACACTATGCAATGATGAGTTCTAAATTAGCTGTTAACACCCAAGAAAGAGATCTGGGGTCACCATGGATAGTTCTCTGAAAACTTCCACTCAATACACAGCAGCAGTCAAAAAGGCTAACAATATGCTCGGAACCATTAGGAAAAGGATAGAAAATAAAACAGAAAATATCATAATGCCACGACTTAAATGTATGGTTCACCCATACCTTAAATACTGTGTTCATTTCTGCTCTCCCCATCTCAAAAAGGATACTGTGAAATTGGAAAAGGTTCAGAGAAGGGCAACAAAGATGATTAGTGGTATGGAACAGCTTCCATATAAGAAGAGACTAAAAAGATTTGGACTGTTCATATTAGAAAAGAGATGACTAAGGGGGAATGGTGGGGAAAAAGTAAAAAAAGTAAGTAAAGAAGTGTTATTTACATTTCAAACAATACAAAAACCAGAGGTCACCCAATGAAATTAATAGGCAGCAGGTTTACTGCAAACAAGATGAAGTACTTTTTCATACAGCACACAACTAACATGTGGAACTCATTGCCAGGGGATGTTGTGAAGGCCAAAACTATAACTGGGTTCAAAAAAGAACGGGACAAATTCATAGAGGATAGGTCCACAAATGGCTATTAGCCAAGATGGTTTAGGGTCACCGTGTTTGGGGTGACCCTAAATCTCTGACTACCAAAAGCTAGGAGTGGAAGACAGGCGTGGATCACTCCATAATCGCCCTATTCTGCACATTTCCCTGAAGCTCTGGTATGAGCCATTGTTGAAGATGGACCACAGTCTGACACAGTATGGCAGCTCTTATGTTCTTATGTTCCCTGTGTGACCCTGGGTGAGTCATTTATTCCCTCTGACCCTCAATTTGTCACCCATAGAATGGAGACAACAATACTTTCCTTCTCATACCTTTTGCTCTGTTAGATCGTAAATCTTAAGGTTTGGGACTAGAGCTATGCATTTTTAGGGGGCGAACAAATTATTTGTTATGAATGACCATGAACAGTCATTGGGCCAGGGGGAAAGAATGAGAATGATGATAGCCTGCAGCTTACAGGCACTAATGTTGGCACAGTGAGGCCAGAGCTGGGCAGAAATGGTACCACTGTGCCCTCTACTCCTGGGGAGGCCTCCTGGTAGTCCCCCCCTGAAGCTGCTTTGGAAATGAGCCACCCTGGGTAAATAAGCTTCATGTCCCCAGGCCCCATACACTCTGACCTGGACACCGAGAGACTGCAAGCCAAAAAATCCATTGTTCACCCAGTTCCACCCAGGTATTGCCTCTCGCTATGTGATTGTACAATGGAACCCCGATCTCAGTTGGGGACTCTAGCTGCTATCATAATACATTGGGGCATTATTATTATTTGTAACACATATACACTGTACTGGGCACATAGTGATCTTAGCTATACAGGTGTCTATCTGGAGTAACTTAATTGACGTCAGTGTCTGATCATATCATGGAGCTAGGGAACTATGTACATCCCAAAAATGATAGGAAAACAGTGGTTTTGTTACTAATTAAGAGCCCAGTTCTGCTACCTTTAAGTACCACCCCATGACCTGCAGTCACTATGCTGCTGTAAATAACCTAGCTGTTGATCACAAATTGTCATTGTAGGCACTATTCTGTAACCCTCACTCATATTCAGCACTTACTATTCTCATGCGTAACTGCTACTCAGTTTAAGCGTTGAGATTTAGACCTTTAATGTGTGACAAATTGAAATCTCCCATTTTCTCATAACTGTTGTAACTGGTCCTAGGGCCAGATTCTATTCTCTGTTACACCACTGTAAATCCCAGTCACCTACAGTACCAGTGCTGGAGATTTTCATATTAGCTGGAGTCATCAGTATGTGTTTGATCTGTATGTCCACTTCAGAGGGGACTGGATACGAGGGACTGATCAGAGAAGGGAGTGATATAGGGAGTGAATGTGTTTGCAGTTGACTGCCTGGTACTCTCTCTCCAGAAGACAACATGTGTGACATACTCTGTACAATTCCCAGCTTAGTCTAAGGAGGCAATCAGACAACAATTCAGTTTGATACTGGGGAGCTCTCTGTTGTAACTCCCACAGTGATTTCTGACTGGAGCAATACAGAGGTAGAGTCAGAGAGCAAGAAATTCCAGCTGCAGCTTGGACTGGTGGCACCAGACTTCCAGAAGGCTGGCAAGGAGGCACTTGAAGCCAGGCCCTCAACACAAACTGAACAATGGATATCCCTTTCCCTTGAAGCTGGAAGTCTTTCTGAAAGAAGCTTCCAACAGCACATTAACAAAGCATTATGGGTTCATTCAGAGTCAACTGGAATTTTTAATCAATGATGGTCCAGCAACTTCATGTTTTGAAGAATCTGTCAATAAATTGAAAATCCGGCCACGAAGTTATAGCCTCAATGGTAGAGGCAATGATCAGGGCATTGCATAAAATCAGTCTGTTGGCTGTCAGAATTTTTGAGGATAGGAGAGGGAAAATTGCCACAGATGTATTGGGCATGTGTTTGAGTGAGTCATGTACTCTTGGTGACACTTTTTTCAGCTATAAATGGTGTCTTCAAATGATACACAGCTTTTCCATGTGAGGTTGTATCATTAAGCACTGACAATACATCTGTTAACACTGAGTCTAGGAACTATAGTTTTACAAAATTATAAAGAGATATGGTATATAAAGCCATATATGTTCTTGACTGACACCATAGTACCTTTCACATTCTCTACAAAGCTATTAAGAAAAAACCATGTCACTTTTAGTAAGCCATTAGTATTCAATGTAGGAGACATGATGGATTTATTCTGATGCGTTAAATGCCATGAGACAAAAAAGAAGCGACTTAAATAATTTTGTGATGTATTTAGTTGTGTGAGACAATTACACCTATGTCTATGCGGCAGGAAAACATTAAAACACTACAATGCTGTAAAGTTCATTTAATTTCAAATGAAGATGCCTCTGGTCACTGGAGAAGGCCCCAAGACAGGTTCTCAGATACTACAAATGAAGAGTGCCAATTTATTTTCAATTACTCTTCTCACGTTGCTTCAGTCCAACCAGACTTTACTTGAAATTTTCCCACAAGACCTTGACAAGTTGAACAGCAGATTCTGACAACCCTACCCATGTTAGATAGCACTATACTCCACAAGTACCCTGTTCTATCGATCAATCTTGGGGTTTTATATTGCCACCCACCATGGTAGTATCTGAGCACTTTTCTCATAAAATCAGTAGGAATAGTGAAGTCCCTAGTGGTCTTCTTTGAGTGTTCCTATTAAAGTCATTGGGACTATTTGCTGAGTAAGTTGTTACTGAAACAGAATAAAGGTATCAAAACCTGGCATTCAGTGAGCAAACTTTTGTGATTGTTAGGCAGACATGTAGTTATTACTAAAATAGATTAGGTTTCTCAGAGTGACTTATCAAGAAATGCCTACCATAATAAATGGAGACTATATATTTATATTTCATAATTTCATAGAGTTTTAAGGCCAAAAGGGACCATTAGATCATCTAGTCTGACCTCCTGCCTATCACAGACTATTCATTTCCACCCAGATACCCTAAAGCCCAAATACTTTAATTAAACCAAAGTGTTTCAGTCCTCAGAAGACTAAACTGTGTGCCACAGGTAGAGAACAGGAGAGATCAAAGTGCCACCATTGCCCAAGGCAAGGAACTGATTAACGTAGTTTTTCCTTTTATTTATTTAATTTATTCATTCATTTATTTATTTGCACAACTCTAGCAAGGAGCACAACTCCCCATTTCCACAGAGGAGACAAGCGGTCTTTCCCTACACTTGGCTTACTCTTCCACATGTTCTCCTGTTCTCCTTAACTGTCCCATTCCTGTCCTGAAGCAAAGTCACTTCCACACCATTTCCTCCTAACCCCTGTGTGCCCCAAACAAGCCCATATTCCCACCCTCTCAAAGTATAGCACTCTGGTTCAAATTCCTTCTTTGGACAATACTACTCCCATTTCCTTAATTTAATTTTTTGTCTGGTATGAACAAGTTATGGGGAGTAGTATCAAAAATCTTCTGCCTCCTTCTCCATTGTCCGCAAAGTAAAAGCCTTTTCTTCAAGACAAGTAAATCATTTGTATTCTGGAGCAAATGTATTCTAATTTGCTTGAAAACCTCCTTTTAGCTACTATCAGGTTTTGAAACATGCCATCATCAATATATACTGAGAGAGAATCTGGTAACACTTTCTCATCTTCAGTACAGTACCTTCTCAAAAAGGTACACAGACATCTGCTGCTTCATATGCAGAGAGAATGATATTCTATAGGATGAGTTTAAGGACTATTTTAAATTTCACATTAGTATTGAAAATGAATCCAGAGATGAAATACAGAACAAGAAGAATGGAAAGCACTTATTTCCATGAATTATCAAGAAGATCATTCATTTCTAGCATTTTCCAGCATTTCCTATAATGTCTGGGAAGGGAGGATATTCAGAGGAAAAGCATGGCTCTTTTGCTCCTAACCTAGGTTTCTTATACTTTTTGTTATTTTCCTTGGTGGCAGTCTTCTTTGGAGCGAATCAAAAATAAGAGAGAATAAACAGACACAGACTGTAGTTAGCCTCTTCTCAGGGAGAACAAAGCAATGGGATGCAGACTCCAACTACTAAAATATCACAATCAGCATTTTACATTGACCTTTCCGTGTGTATAAGATGTTTGCTTGTGTTAATTATTAGCTATATATATATATATATGACGGGGACAATGCCACATGAAACAACATCAGTTCATCCCTCCCCTCCCTCCAGTAATCTCTTTTTGAAAGAAAACATGCACCCATTCAAGTTCTTCAATTATCAGTTCTACCTGCTTTGTACACACTTTCTACCAATCAGCCTCTGAATACCTGACACAGCACCTGTGATAAAATGAGGTGATGACAGAACATGGCTTGAGACAACAAAACATTATGCAAATACTGCGAAGAAATCTACATGCTATGCTTTTTGAAATAGAACATGCAGAAGCAAAAAGAGCTAGTCAGAGAACACACTGTCCAAGGTTGTCTGAGAATTTAGGATATCTTTACTTAAGTAAAAGCACAGAAAGCAGGTATTTGATTGTTGACCTTTGGCAGACATTTTTATCCTGACATCCCTATCAAGTAGATACTCTATCCAGATAAGTTCAGTAGTTAAAAGGGGACATGACTAACTACATCTATGGAGTGATATCCTGGCTTCGCTGAAGTCAATGGTAAAACTTCCATTGACTTCAAAAGAGCCAAGCTTACATCTAGGGAACCCAGAATGGCTCTGTGGGTATTCAGGTTTATAGTCCACTTGATTTTTTTTCCTGTCCAAATATCAACACAAATATTAGGCTTGATTCACCATTGTATTATTTCAGTTTTACACAGGAAATCGAAGGAATGGATTTACACTGAGGGCACGTCTTCACTACCCGCCGGATCGGCGGGTAGCAATCGGTCTATCGGGGATCGACTTATCGCGTCTAGTGAAGACGCGATAAAATCGATCCCTGATGGCTCTGCCGTCGACTCCAGAAATCCACCGCGGCAAGAGGCGGTAGCGGAGTCGACGGCGGCGCGGCAGCGGTCAACTTGCCACCGTCCTCACAGCCAGGTAAGTCGACCTAAAATACGCCACTTCAGCTACGCTATTCACGTAGTTGAAGTTGCGTATCTTAGGTCGACCCCCCGCTGTAGTGTAGACCTAGCCTCAGGTATAGCTGGAGTTACTCCACATTAAATAAGTCTCATTGCGTCTGCAATAAATGAATAATTTTAAAGTAAGATATTTTATCACTTTTCCTCTCTTTCTATAGTTCTATCTATAGTAACCAAATTCAGACCCCAGCAGGTAGAACTGGAACAAATGCAGGCTAACAGGCCTAAATCATCTCACTTCATTGAAACTGTGCCTTCTTACTACAGGACTGAATATGGTCCAGTGTGTGTATCTTGTATTTTTATTTTCTTCTTCCCCTCTATGAACTTCACTGAACAATCAGCTCAATGTTGTTTCATAATGCAAAATACTTCATACTTCAAGCTCTTGCCCTGATAATCCAATCAGGGTACAGAAACAACACCAGGTGACTTACGTGATCAATCACAACTAACCAAGACGGCTCAAATTTTGAATGTAAAATATCAAATGCTTGCAGTGAACCTTGGATAATCAATCCATAGATTGGGGGTGGGGGGGGGGGAATCACAAAAACATTGTGATTGGGTTGCAGAAACTCTACCAGCAGAAAAGAGGGTAAATTCATTGAGTAAATTATTTCCTGTTAATTATTTGCCAAGCTCTATTAGTATTAAAGTATTAAATAGTCTGGCTATTTTCTTACGATAAACCTGGAATGCTTCAGATATTTTGCCTTTCTAATTTGGCTAAAACTTGGTTTAAAGGCAATGTTAGGGGGCTTATTCCTTCACCCTCTCACTTCCCTGGTCCTTCTCACATGAACAGAGAGCAACAATACCCGAAGTCCGAAGGTGCAAACAATTTGATGTTTATTGGGGTGAACTTCCAGCAAGCATGATTCCAGTTTCCTTCCTCAGTGTCTCCCTTCCCAGCTCTGACACCACAGAGCCTTGCCTATGTCCCTGTTCCCATTCCCTGTTCCCTTTACTTCCTGATTGACTGCAGACTATATAGTAAAACTTGAGTTCTGCTTAGCTATACCTTAACCAATCATTTTACTGAAATTTAACCAATCCTAACATATTGTAACATGATTATTTAACCAATTATATCCCACCACCTTAATTGGTTTACACCCAACAAAATTAATTATACAGCAGACAGAAACAATCACAGAAACAGACAGAGATTATACAGACAAACAATAGAGAAGTGGAGACTACAGTGATGGAACAATACAGAAATGAGTATTTCACATCCCAGCTATTGATAAGTGAGTTCTTGCCAGACAGGATGCTATCAAACTAAGTTTCTTTTTACATCTTCTAGGCTCTTCCCTTTCTCTGGAGGTGATAGGAATATCAGGACAGGATTATATTCCTAACAGCCCAATAGCACCTTATTTCAATGTGACTAGTTTGGAATGTAAGGATGTGACCATACACTTCCCAGTTTATGGCTGCCTCTGCTGCTTAGCCGAAGGCCTTAGCCTAAGAACAGGGCTCAGACTGTCACAGTAAGAGAAGGCTCTTACACAGACAGACAGTGATTTTGATTCTTTCTTTTATACCTCTATAATTAGCTTAGTGATAAGAATACACCTAAATTCTTAAAGTATAGGCCTTTGCAGACAGGCCTGAATATCTATATCCTAACAGGCAATAGAATACACACCAGTATTTAGAAGAGTCCCACAGAAGCATGCTTAAGGATCTCATGCTCTCTTTCCACTTTGCCTGCAAGAGAAGAGAAAAAGGCAATGAACTTCAGCACATAGTTGCATAAAACCATGATTTATTAAATCACTTTTGCACTTTTGCTAAGGGAATAGTTTAAAGAAAAGAGGTCAGATGCACTACACGATTGATGAAATCTTTGAACACATATTGATACATTTTTATTACATTTTCAAACCCTCATCTGTGAATAATTCCTAATAATACAATAACTGGAGTAAATATAATTTGCTGTTCTTAACCATGGTAGATATCCTTTCCCTCTAAAGATCATCACCAAAGACCTATTTACATCCAATATACAATGCAAATGTACAGTAGATTGAATTTTATACACTGTTCTCTTTTCCGCTTTCATTTCTTAGAGCATTTCACGTCTGTATTTGACACTATCTGGACTAACACATTTTAGTCACATATGGAATCCCCAACAAACTTCCCTGACAATATAAATTGTTACTGCAAAATAGTATAATGATGTGTTAGACCTCTAACCCCCAAAAAACCTTCACTGCCTTATTCATTACTTAAATAAAAAGAAAAAGCCAAGTTAACTGTCAGGAGTTTTTTCTCAGAGCTGTAGAATTTCACAAGGAATTCAATCTACAGGGAAAATAGAGGATAGTTGGTCGCCAAGACAGGCCTGCCAGGAGAAAGTCTTTCTGCTGCTTCTGTTTGACACAGCTTGAGGCAAAGCAGGTTGTATAGGCCTTGACCCAGCAAGGTCATCATTTTGTGAGGAATTCTGAGGTCTGACATCTGCTGCCTGGCTTTGAGTAAAAACCAAGCCCTGTTAGCCAAAACAGAGGCCTGTGTAAAATAACCCCTCAGCAAGCATCCTAGACTTCAGTGAAAAGGTTAAATGGCCCTCTTTTTGTCTCGGTGTCCAGGCTTTTTAGTCCTTCCTCATCAGGTAGTACAGAAGTTCAGAACAAATCCATTCCCAGGACACAGAAAAAGCCCATCTTCTTTGAACTCCATGCCAATACTCCTTCACCTCATGTGAGACCTTCATTTAAGTTCTGGGCACTTTGCTATACAAATACAAAGGGAAGCACATATACACTAGCTTAAAGATGGACAAGCTTTATTCTAAAAATGTATTTGAAAGGGTTCCTTTTCTTTATACAGTTTTTAGGAAGAAAAAGTACTATGTTTGAATAAAGCAGGCGATGTACAGATACAGTTTAAAAATCATCAGAACCACACACTAGAACTGTGCTTGGAGCAGGGAACTGGGGGGAGGGGTCAAGTGAGCCAGGGAAAGATGGTTTTAAATCATCTTTGCACTCCCTCTGCCTGATTTTGAATTACACTGAAGCCATTTTACACCACTCTGGAAGCATAAAGGGACCTTAAAGAGGGCATGAATGGCCCCCTGAGAATATCCCCTTTACAAGAAGTCTCCCTGGTTAGTGCAGAATTGGTATAAGGACTCTGAAGTGGCATCAACATATGGGACAGAACCAGGGTGCTATGACTATTCTCAGCTTCCTAGGGCCAGGCCAGGAAATGCAGAGTGCGTGTTAAAGCAGCCCTGATGCTGATGTAATTTACACTGATGACTGGGCAAGCCCTGCACGATCCCAGAATACAGGGCGTGCAAAAGTGTCTCAATGCTACTTTGGCCCCTACCACTCCATCCTTGCCCCAAGGACAAGAACAGAGTAATTCAGTTCCATAGTAGTGGAGTAATCAAGGATCAAAATGGTCACATTTGTGGAGGAGATGGCAAAAAATGTTTTTACAACTTAGTGCAAAATGCTCAGCCTGGGCCTCCTTGTTAAAATATTCTGCCTTCTCTATATATGCCCACAATTGCCACCCTCACAACCATCACCATCTGCTGCAATAAGTCCCTTCCTGTATCCTCCATTACAGCCTACAGGTGAGTATGTCTGTACCCTCCATCCACTCCACCCGCCCCCCTCAGCCATGCCAGCAGAATACAAGGAAAGAGGAGAGGAGGTAGGGCCAAGTTACTGTTGCACGAAGTGGAAGTCCTATCACCAGTTTAGCCCCTCTCTCTTTTCTGGTGCTTGGAACCCAGTCCCCTACCAACTAGTCTGTGAAGATCATACCCCACGCTAGCCTGAGGCATCCACTCCACCTTTCCACAGACCTACCCACAGAACCATTGAAGATCCATTGACCAGCTAACCAATCATTTTGCAGGCAGACCACCTCCCTGCCACCAATTATGCTTCTGCTGTGAAGAATTTTTTTATTAAAAAACTAGAACAATATCAAATCAATATGGGATACATTATATGGAATACATGCTGGATAGCTAATAGGTCTAATAATGTAACTGTAAATGGGGAATATCATTGAGCAGGTGTGTTACTAGTGGGGTCCCCCAAGGACCACTATTTAACATTTTAATCAATGACCTGGAAGAAAACATAAAACCATCAGTGATAAAGTTTGCAGATGACACAAAAATTGGGGGTGTGATAAATAATGAAGAGGACACATCACTGATTTAGAGCACTCTGGATTGCTTGGTTAGCTGGCTATGCGTTTTAATATGACTAAATGTGATTATATATATTTAGGAAGAAAGAACATGGGCCATACTTACAGAATGGGGGAAGCAGTGACTCTGAAAAAGATTTGAGGGTCGTGGTGGATAATCAGCTGAATGTGAATTCCCAGCGCAATGCTGTGGCCAAAAGAGCAAATGAGATCCTTACATGCATAAACAGGAACATTTCGAATAGGAGTAGAGATATCATTTTACTTCTATATCTTGCACTAGTGTGCTGGAAAACTCTCCATTTCTGGTATTCACAGTTCAAGAAGGATGTTGATAAATTGGAGAGGGTTCAGAGAAGAGCCACAAGAATGATTAAAGGATTAAAAAACCCGCCTTATTGTGATAGACTGAGAGACTCAATCTATTTAGTTTAACAAAGAGAAGGTAAAGGGGTGACTTGATTACAATCTATAAGTACCTACATAGGGAACAAATATTTTATAATATGCTCTTCATTCTAGCAGTGAAAAGTATAGCACAATCCAATGATGGAAACAGAAATTAGACAAATTCTGACTGGAAATAAGGTGTAGCTTTTTAACAGTGAGAGTAATTAACCATTGCAACAATTTACCAAAAGTTATGGTGACGTCTCTATTACTGGCCATTTTTAAATCAAGATGAGATAATTTTTTTCTAAAAGTTATGCTCTAAGAATTTTTCAGGGAAATTCTATGGCCTGTGTTACACCAGTAATCAAACTAGATGACCACAATGGTCCCTTCTGGCTGTGGAATCTATGAGGAGCTGCCTGGTAAGATAGTGACCTAGAATACCTTCGGTGAAGTACAGGAGTTGGGATGCATAGTGGGTCAACAGGTAGTGGGCTGGAGGCTGAGGATTGGGATGGAAGGATTGATAGATTTCAGAAGCGAAAAGTGCCAGAGTGGAAGAATCTGGGGTGGAGGGAAGGAAAGTATGGAATTCAGTGGCACTGGTGGAGGCAAACCCTTTCCCCCGCAAAGTTTTTGCACTAGTTCAAAGTTCTATATGCCACAGAGCTCGGGGAGTTGGGGAGAGCACATGGCCCGATCACTTTTAAGCAGTGGTCCGTTACTAAATCAGCATGGCTGCTGCCAGAGAGGTCTGGAGTGTTGCTCTGTCTGTGCAGTTTGCAATGTCACTGGAATTTGACTTGGCCAGCCCTCTATACAGATTGAGGGGTGGGTGGGGTAAATCGAAGAGTGGCATTGCAACCTGGTGCATGGGGTCCTAATACCATTCAAATTTGGTTTGACTGCATCTCCGTCCAGATGGCGGGGAAGCCACACCAAATGGTGTTGCAACCAGGTGCACAGGGAGTCAGTTCCTATATGGGAAAGCCCAGGGGAGTCCTCCGAGAACGCGACTCCTGGTGGCACCAACTTATGCACTGTGTGGGTAAGAGAGAAGGAAGATTCTCCAGCTGAGGGAGACCCAGGATCCCTGTGGGAGGAGAGAAGGAGCAAACAGAGTCCAGAATGAGGTCCCTGTTCAGGGGAGAAGGAAGGGGGAAGGGCAGAAACTGGAATTTGCTCCCTAACCCCTCCCAAGAAATATCTGAAATGGTGCCACTGAATTGCTGGATATTTTTGTTCAGGGTGAAGAGAGGGAGGGAGAAAGAATCTCACACGGATCACTGACTGAAAAGTTCTGAGGAGCTCCATGTTAAAATGAATGAGACAAAGTGATATGGGATTGATGGGAATGATATTATTTAATTCTGGCCATCTTTATGGAGAGCCACCAAGAGACCTCACTCAAATATCTGAGCAAGAAGGGAAAGCATCTCCCTGCTAAACCACAGCAGCAGTTGTGAAATACAATCCCACGGCTTGTTATACCATATGACTTGAACTCACATCTCACCACTCTAGTAACAGACATACTACCTGCCAAGCCACACTAGGAGAGAGCAAGACATACAGAGAAAATGCAGAGGCTAAGGGATGACTTTTGACAATTCTGGGCTTCAGAGGGAGCTCTGCCTGAGGAAGGACTATGGGGCAAATTATGAAAAGTTTGCAGTGTGGGCAGTATATCGGGGGGTTTCTTCCTGTTGAGTGTCACACCCAAGAGTCTGTCACAGACACAGCGGTGTATTGGTCTACAAAGGACTGAGCATGTGTAGGGTAAAAAAAGAGAATAAGCATAAAAAGAGGAACAGAGAGAGGCTTCTCTTTGAGTTTCTTTGAATTTCTTTGAGTTCTGTGCTGTCCAGTATCAGGAATGTAGTGTTCACAATCTAATTCTTAAATTTTATGAATCACTATCAACTTGGATAGTTGAAGAGCTTAATATAAATAAGTTGTTCTGTAGACCGTGGGCCTGAGCTCTTATGGGGAATGTCTAGAATCTTCTACATCCCTTACAATATTTCAAGCATTGAGTCTACCATGTGCACTTAAACCCTCACCCTCCATCAGTTGCTTCCTATTTACTCTCAGATTTTTATTAACACAGAATATGCTTTTTGAATCATTAGTTTCAAAGAAGCAAAAGCTGGGAAGGAACTCAGCTTCCCTGCTTTTCAAGAACAGGACTTAAGAATGGCAAAATCTTTCACAATATTATTCTTGCACTGCAATAAAAGGCTCAGATGTAGTCAGGCAAACAGGTAAAAATCTATTCACCTGGTTCACTTTCAGGAAACCTTGCCAATCCAAATGGCAACTCATTCTGTCAACATATTAGCCATGCTGGCGACACAGGCCATGGAACAGTTCTTAAACTGCGATGACTTGATGTCACAAAACTTACGTCCAGGGGGGAAATGCAGTCATATTGCTGGATGCAGCAGAATTCCAAACCAAAGCAAATGCGTTCCAGCGGTCTTTCTTGGCCTAGCAAGGAGCTGCAGACCCTTAAGGTACCGTATCTGAGCCTGTGCCCCTTCTCCCAAGGTACAATCACTAATCTCAGTCTTCTTTTTTTTCCCAAGGATGCAACCTACTTACCTAGCACATAAAATGCAGAAACTCGTATTATCACAGTTCAGCTTTAGAGATTTACATTAGAATCAGAGAACCTTATTTTAGCACAATATATATGGTGAGCAATACAGTGAGAGAAGACTGGGTTTATTCCCCAGATAAGTCATTTATTTCTTACCTCAAAGAAAAATCCAATATCCTGAGATCAGATGCATATTGAAGCTTTGGTGGAAGAAAAAAAACTGACTTAGGCTGGATTAACGTGTTCAAATTGGACATTCACCATCTGTATTCTCTGCAGAGCTGACTTTGTACATATTGCATACAGTATACAAATGCATGAGCCTGGCTTTAACATTTTTCTCCAGGAGGCTATGGAACCATGAAATTATTTACCTAGCAAATAATTTATGAAAGCCTCATGTTTCTTTTCGTGTCAATGTTTTATTGTCTTATTGTTTAATGCATTTGTCAACTATGAATTTTAGAGATTCAGGCAATAAAATGGATGTATGCAGGAAGGCTGTATGCAAACAAACTCTTCTCACTAAAGTGGGAATTCATATTTTAAAGAGTTAAAACCTGAGAATAGAGAGTTCAGGAGATTGATAGGAATTACGGAGCCTTTTGCTTTTAGGTTACTGGTGTGTTTCTGGTCCCTGATCAGTGATAACTAAAAATCACTACCATCTTTTTTTGGGCGGAAGGTTTGTTAAATAGAGTGGGTCAAAACAACTATGCAACTAAAAAAAAATTTCCAAAAAGTTTCTGTTTTCCACAGAAAAATTTCAGTTTTCATCAAAAACATGAAAACCAAAACAGTTTTGGCTGAAACAAAAACATTTCCAGCCAAAAGCCAAAATTTTTCAGTTTTCATTTTTTCAATGACAAGTTGCCGTGTGGGTGAACAAAAAATTTCTGACCATTATAACGTTAAATGTTCTGTCAGGTCTCAGTCTAGTTTCTGAGAAATCATTACTGCAATTTGTATTCCTGTTGACAGTCTGAGTAGAGAGGCCATGGATTGAACTAGATTGGAAACTGAATTAATCTTTCATTTCTAGAGATGATCAGTCTCTTAAGGGCCAAACTGATGCTTGTTAGAGGGCTTTCCCTGCACCCCTCTCCCCTGGTTCTTGTCATGCAGACAGAAAGCAGAAGACCAGAAGTCCGAAGTGCAGCAAAGCCATGTTTATTTGGGTTAGTTCCAAGCAAGCATATCCATAGCTCTACATGCCAGCAGAGTCTGCCTCCTAGTCTTCCGTTCCCAGTTCAGGTGCCACAGAGTATTTACCATATGTCCCCCTTCCCAACTATGACGCCGCAGAGCCTTGCCTGTTCCCACCTCCTCTTTCTTAGCAGGCCCAAATATACCTGCAGTACACACCCCTTGTCCCACCCCTTACAACTTATGGTCATGTTCCGTTTTGGAGAGTTGTGAGTCTGGGGTCTTGGTCCCACCTCTTTTGTATCCCATGGGAGGGGTAAGAGGTGAGGTTGTGCTCTGGTCAAGGCCAGGCTTTTCTTTGGCTTTTAGTGTTTCTTATGCCTCTTGCCCCATTTCCCCTTGCTCCTCCTAACTGGTTGCTTGATCTTGGCTTAAGAGAAGAGCCAAGCAGCCTTTCAGTGTGTGCTCATATATTACACTCCCACCACGCCCCGTAACACTTTAACTGTTCCTATCTGTTCCTATTATACTAACAAACCCATCTGGCCAGGCAGAAACAACACACACAGTTTCTTTGCTCTTTGTTCACACACATTAGTATAAGATATAAGAGTATCAAAAAGTCAAACCCAAAATTCTATCCCAGGCTAACAAACAGGCCTATATACTAACAATGCTCACTGGTGTAAAGAAAAGAGGGTTGGGGGGGAGGTAAAGGGGTGTGTGTGTGTGTGAGAGAGAGAGAGAGAGAGAGCACACAGCTCTCTTAGTTTGCCCTCAATACAGTGGAATCTCAGAGCTACACACATTGGGAATAGGTTGTTTGTAACTCTGAAATGTTTGTAACACTGAACAAAACTTTCTGGTTGTTCTTTCAAAAGTTTACAACTGAACATTGACTTACTACAGCTTTGAAACTTTACTATGCAGAAGAAAATGCTGCTTTTAACCGTCTTAATTTAAATGAAATAAGCACAGGAACAATTTCCTTGTCAAATCTTTTTTTTTTCCAAAAACTTTCCCTTTATTGTTTTAGTAGTTTACATTTAACACAGTACTGTAGAGTATGTGCTGCTTCTTTTTTTGTCTCTGCTGCATGAAGAAAGTTCCAGATGGGATATGTAGTTGATGGATCAGTTTGTAACTCTGGTGTTCATAACTCTGAGGTTCTATTGTACTTCTTTCTGTGCTGGGATATTGAGAGCTGAAGCAGTTGTAGTTAAAGCTCATGTTCAGGGCCAGGGCTCAGGAAATGCTGGTTCTGCCAGACTTCCTGTATGATGTCAAATAAGTCACTTTAGCCTCTCTGTGCTTCTGTTCCCCATATGTAACCTGGGGGGTGGGGAGGAGAGGCCAGAATAGTGCCTACCTCCCTCACATGGATATTCAAATTTCCCAATTAGAAAAAGTTGAGAAAAATGTTTCAGAATTGTCAAAGTGAAACATTTCTAGCTAACTAGATGTTTAAAAATGCTAGGGGGAAAAAAAACCAAAAGATTGAAATGGAAACAAAGTGTTTCAAAATTAACAATACAAACATTTTGATTAACCTGAAATGGTCAAAAAATGGGTTTTGGTTTGTGAATATTTTGGGATTTTTGGCCTGATTTGAGATAGGAAAAAAACTGAAACTTTAAAAAATATTCACAGGACAGGAAAACTGTTTCCCACCTAGCTCTAGCCAGGATAGAGTTAACCACGAGTTCGCTTACCCAGAGGTCAGGTACTGAAGTTGCACTGTAAAATAAAGTACAAAAGTTAAGACTCAAATTCTTGACTTTAACCATCAAAAAAATATTTCTAACACATCAGCCAACCAAGTGCTGGCCTTGGGGAGCACTCCAGAATGAAATGGTTGTATGGGGTACCACGGACACGGAGAGGTGTAAACTCTCCCACCTCTAACCCCACAGGGGACAGCAGGAACTGTTCTCGCTCAGGAAAGCAGCAGCAGCTCTCGGGCCACCTAGCTATAGTAGGACATGACCTTAAAGGACTTTTCTTTTCTGGTCTTGAAAAAAAGCTTTGGAAGCTGGGGATGGAAAAGAGGAGATGCATGCTGGAATCCAAGCTGCAGGTGTTTCATTGAGGTCACTGTCTTGCTGTATCAATGCTAGTTACAGTCAGACCCCTGTGCTCAGTGCTTTAATTTATAAATAATTATCCGGGTGGGGAGAGAGGGAAGAGTATTTCAGCACATATGGCATGCCAAATCCCCTACTGTTTGGAGACCCCTACAATACATGGGTACAACAGGGCAGGAGAAGGGCTCTTTTGTCAGTTTAAGCTAGTCCCTTAAATTTGTTTTAATTGAGTTGTTTTGTATTTAATTATGCATCTGCTCTGTAATACACTTACAATAAATACTTCTAGTTATTGTTCCTAACAATCCCTTTCTTTCCAATATTGACTGCTCTAATTTACTTTTATGCAAACAGCCTAGTCAGATTTAATAAAATGTCTTAGTAGCATGTTTAATGACATCATTCCCCTTAGGGACAGTTGGGAAAATGACCTTCCATTTTACAAAAGAAGAGGATTAATTTTTATTGTCTGCCCCAGTTAATGCGTGTTTAGACATAAAGGACCGATCAATATGACGGAGAGTATAGTGATTTTACTCACAGTAGTTTCTAAAAGGACATTTCTTACTAATCCATTTTTATAAATCACTTTAAAGGCCTTATTGATCTTTAATTGGGAGTTACACCTAATCACTCTAGTGCAGTGTCTGACTAGCATGAGACACTGTTAACCCTTTCCACACAACTTTTTAAACGCAAATCCTGAGTGGACATTTGGTTCTGTTCTCCCCTTCCATACACACACTGTAACAGTCTTTAGTCTTAATGCTTTAAAACTCCAACCCAGATCATCCTACACCATGTGTAAAGTATTATGCAGAGAGTTACATTCAAGAATAATAATGAGATTGGTGTGACGCATGCATATCAAAAGGAGATCAGCTGCCATCACAGAGAAGGCCCCATCTCTTAGGGCTTTAAAAGCAGAATGGACAAATTATTAAGACACGCAATGTGGGGAGAGCACTCCTACAGTAACAGTAAGGAAGACTAGAAGACTGAATTCTTTTCCCTCTCTAGTTTCTATGAAACTCTGATCATCAGAGTGGTGACATCTCTCTTGTTCTTATTAAGAGTCAAGAAATGTATTAAAATGGTTGGTTGGCTTGTATGAACATGTTCAGCCTTACTAAAAAGGTGACATGAACTTTAGAAACTTGGGAGTTGATACTTGAAAATTTTGTGCCATCTGTACAGTAGTTAGAACTTAAAAAGTTAGGCCAACTGATTACAGTCCTACAAGCTGTCACTCCATCAATACAATTCAGTGTTGTTCTTTTCTACAGTGGCCTTGTCATTCCGGAATAATTGTGCTAAAATCAATGAAGTTAAAGGTCCTTGATCCTGATTGGAGCCTTTGGTTGCTACATTAATATAAACACTAAATAATAATAATTAATAATAGACAAGTGTAAATCTGATGAAAGTTAGAGGTGAAATAGACTTTTGAATATTAAATCCAATAGCCATCACTTGCAAAATACTGTAGCAATGCCTTTAGTCTCTCATCACTTGTGTATGTACCACTGAATGTCCAAGAAGCTCCGTGTGCATAGAAATAAGGGAAATTCTCTTTAGTATATTGCTTATTGTGTCTAGTGTTTTGTGAATGTTTTTTTTTTAAAGAACCGTAGAAGTTACAGACGAGATAGCAATGGATTGGAACCTATTTTTAATCTCTTCTTTCATTACACAAATGCAAAACATCATCATAAAATGCTAAACTTCCATGGTTACTGTACTCATACAGATCACCTTGTAATGGTCAGATTACTTTAGGAAATAATTAAGAAAATGTGTTCCTGGCATAGAAAACCTCAGTCAAATCAAACCCACAACTACAGTATTTTTCTATATTTACATTGTTATCAAGTCAGTGATATGAAATATGACCCTTTCTTAGGACAATCAAACATAAACTTGGGAGGAAGGATTAATAAGAAACTAATTAAGAAACTAATTAAGAGATAATAACTGTGATTAGATGTTTGGCTGCGTGTATATGTTCTCCCAGTATGCTTTCCCAGCTCTGCGCAGACAGTTGGCACAACAGACGTCAAGCAAACCGCCCAATGACCACAAGATCTGTTAAGGTACGAAGGCACCCAGCCAGGTTTATTGTCAACGAAGCATGGTAATAGCACCTGGCAGACTCTACGAGGATACTAAGATATGTAATCCCATGACAATGGATGCAGCTCAGTGAGTGGTGGGACTTTCCACTGCCCCCTAGGCTGGCCAAAGATACTCCCTTTATACCCTGATATAAACAAGTTACATACTGTCATCCTGACCTTATCTTTTAGGAAGGGTCAGTGTGTTTCTGTTATCCTTGGGGAATGTTTCTGTACCATCCTTGATATAGGGATGTTCTGGTACCATTTGATATCGGGGTGTGTTTGCGTGAGTACTCTGTACTTAGCACTTCTTAGGAATGTGTATTTCTGCAATATCAGCCCTGTTCTTGCCAGATTCTGTGAGCAGGTCCTGCCTCATACTAGACCTCTGATACAAGGGCTTATGTCTCAGGCTCTCTTCCTACTACAATTACTAAAGTTCTATGGGAAAAAGGAACCCATATTTCATCTACTCTGTTCCTCTAAGTCACCACAAAGTACACTTGTACAGAATCTTCTATTCATTTTAGAAGTACTACAGCAGGAGAAAGATTAACGGACCATACCTACCTAAGGCTTTTTTAAATAATGGAACCAACCTAATACTACAGTGTACTTTCAACAAGTTCTTTCAAACAGCTGCCAAAAGGGTAAATGGAAAAATCACAGCAAAAACCAATATTGGTAAAGATGGTTCTGATATTTCCAATGACTCACTGAGCAAACAATCCTGTAGTATGCACTCTGATCCCATTTCAGGTGAACACGGCCATATGCCAATAAAATCTACATAATGCAGTATGCAGATAAACGTGTGTAAAGGGAATATCTTCATCTCACTTACATAACACATCAGTTATTTCTCTGGTTTCTCTACTGCATTGTAATCAGGATTAGAGGGACTGGGCAGTTTTAGCCTTTGATTGCTACTGGAGGTATGTTTCTTTATTCTGCATTCTTTGCCATTTGGACTTACGCAGTCTGGCTCCACCCTTCTGTGCCAGCAAATGAAGACAAGCTGCTGCTTCCTCTTCCTCAAGATATATTTGGGGGGCTACTCAGCAGAAGTAGCTAACCAGGCATCTAAGTGCAAAATGGCTAATATGAAACAGGTTCTCACATGTGCAAAAAATTCCCAATGATCATTTGTTTCTCATTTTCTCTTTGGTGTTTGTTTGTTTGTTTGTTTGTTTAGAAGCAGATGGGGCACAACAAGACTGAGACAGCTCAGAGAGAGGTGTGGAGAACTAACAGAAATATATTTCATTCTGCAGTGCAGCCTCAAGTCCAGCTGTTCTCCAAAACTAAATGAGGACTGGACTACTTTTGCAAAGATAAAAACAAGAATGGGAGAGACTTGCCACCAGTCCAAGAAGCTTCCCTGGAGCTACAGTGTGATAAGGGGTACAGGCGATGTTTGGTGGTGACTGAAGAGAGTGGAATATTTGGTTCTGGATAGACTTCACTTGCTAAAAAGTTGATATGCAAGGGTGAAACATTTCTGGATGTGTTCAGTGAATTAAATGGGAGCTCTAGAAAAGGTTGGCTGGTTCTGGAATAGAAAAAGACATGGCCTGTTTCCAGTTGTATTTGTAAAATCCACTCCAGTCCAGAGGACAAGCACAAGACCTATGCGACACTTCAGTCCTACTTTAGCTCTCAAAGGTTTAAGCTGGATGTAAGTGGTGAATATCCCTTCTGTTGACCCCCTGGAAACAGATGAATTTCACCCTGAGGACACAAGCAGTTTGAAGATCAGGCCAGTTCTAGCTAGTTTCATGTTGCTGAAGGGTTTTGGGGATGGACTCCAAATAACGCAGAATGCTCAAAGGCTGCCCAACAGGGTGGGAAGTTAATAACTCTGTAAGATGGAAGGGTATGGAGGGTGACTGGTTCAGCAGATAACATACGACAAAACCAGGAGGTTTGCTCTTTTTGTTTGATGGCACTAAAGAAAGTTCACCTGTGTGGTGAGCACAACCAGTGACTGACACTTAAATAGTGTAATCAATAGCAGGATAGAAGAGGTAGGCTTTGCCTTCCCTGTTTTGAATAAGTTACAATCTTTACCTACTGAGAACAGCATCTCTTTTGTCATTTTTGCTTATGGTGGAAGCATGATTCACTGGCCAAAGGTGCCCCTCGTGGTGGGCACGGTGTAGCAGGCTCTATTCCTCTGGCACTGCTCCGGCCCTGCAATGGACTGCCTCTTCTATGACTCAGCCCTCCAGCCAGGTCAGGTTAAAGCTCACCCCTTCCCAAGCATCAATGTCCCATACAAACAGTGTCCATCAACAGAGCCCATCCTGGGTTCCTTTGCAGTCCCAGTCTTCTCACAGTGTGGCAAGCTCCCAGGCTTCCCACGCCACGTCCCTCTCTCCCCTCACCCCCAGCACCCTGCAACAGAACACAGAAAACCCCAAACAAACCAAACCCTGCTAAAGCAACCTCTACTTATCTGGGCGTGAGTTTTTAATCCCACCAGGTTCTCCCCAATCCCTGTTCCTGTTGCAGAACACTGACCCCCTGGAGCCTTGCCCCTTTCTCAGGGGGTCGGTGTTTCCCAGCAAAGCTAGCTCCGCTGCAATGGCTTTCCTGTTTTCCCATACCCAGAGTAAGGGAGATCTAGCCCTCTCCTTCCTGGGTCGCTCTCCTAGACCTCCCCTATAGCTTTCACTTCCTTCCTTTATAAAGAAGACCCAGCTCCTTCCCAACTGGTTCTAATAACAAATCAAGCCTGACACACCCTCCAGGTGCTTACTGAGTAAGCTGGGCTTACTGAGCTCTCAGATGCATGTTAACTCTTTGTTCACCTGTGTGGGGTTTACATCCCATCATACCTGTCCAGCCTCACTCCATAGGATAGGAAAAGCACCAAGAAACCTCGCTGCAAAGGGAGGACAGATACTGTTGCTTCTGCTGCAGACAGAGCTTCTGAGTTGGGTGAGAAGAAATGTGTCCAAGAGGAAGGCATGGAATGGAAATGCTCATTGTTGCCATCTGCTGGTAGAAAACAGCCTCACCTGAGTGTTCAGACTTCTCTAGAGAATAATGTTGAAATAAAATTGTTCAATAGCTTCCCAACTTTCTGTATTACTTACATTTAGTCGCTTACAAGTCTTTACTATTAATTATTATTATTGCACTTGGGGTTGTAGTTTGGTCATTACCATGTTGACTAGAGAGAGGTCTACAGGTGTTTTTTTTCTGTCCTAGACATTGAATTGTAAATAACTAAAAAGTAACATGAGGATACAGGAAAGCATCCTGGTCATTGTGGGTCAGTGTAACTGTAATACAATGGTGAAATATCATCTATATAATAAACATTAAATAATGAAATCTAGAGGACTAAATCCATTTCACAGCACCTTGATTATGAAGCAACATATCCTAATGCCCAGGGCTATCTTTCCCTTTGCCAGGGGTATCATTTCTGTTTAAGTAACTTATGAAATAGTTCATCTTTTAAACCCCTGTAAAAACAAGTGATATTGTCAAAATGACAAATGGATGCCATGTTCTTGTTTATTTAGCTTTCGTTTTATGTTACCTCAGGTTACTGGTCTCATAGTCCCTATGGGAATCAACCAAGTTCTTTTTCAAATGTCCTGCATGCATCTGCTTTATACCTCGATAGGAACAATCATCAGCTCTGACTATCGGCGAACCTGGTTAGTGATGGTTTATAAACCAAGAGAAAAGATAACATCCAGAGCTGAAACTGCAGTTCTGACAGTGGGGAGAAAATTAAAGCATAACAAAGGTGTTGGAGAGGAAGGACAGAGAGACAGAGAGAAAATGAGAGGGAGAGAGACGGAGAGTACCTGTGTGCATATATGTATAGAGAGGATTTCATGCTGATGAGCGAACATAATAATGAGCAGTATTTTGATCATTGATTGTCATTCTGTGGGATACAGAAAGTGTAGTTATGTCATTAGGTGGCAATCTATAATTAACTTATTCAAGTATCTGTGAAGGACACAATTGAACCAAGGACAGAAACAGCTATTCCACCCACATGTTCAAAAAAAAAAAAACCACCAAAAGTTATTGCTGCCTTTTATGACAGTCAGAAACTTCAGTGAAGATTGCTGGTATGTAGCTAGTATTCCATTACTGGCTAGGCCCCGACTGGACATTAGCCCTCATTAAAGGATCTACTGGGTAAACCTTTATTTCATTACATGAAATATTTAGTATATTACTAAAGAGAGCGAGTATGGTGACTAGGTAGTAAAAATACCTTTGCAGAGTGAAATCTTCCTTACTGTGAGAGCAGGGCTGGCTCCAGCTTTTTTGCCGCCCCAAGCGGGGAAGCAAAAAAAAAAAGATAAATCCAATCAGCGGCACTTCGGTGGGAGCTCAACCATGCCGCTTCATTCTTCAGCGGCAATTCAGCGGTGGGTCCTTCGCTCCCTCTCTTCCTCTTCAGTGGCACTTCGGCGGCAGCTCTCAGAGGAAGAGAGGGACTGAGGGACCCGCCGCCGAGTTGCCGCCAAAGACCCGGACATGCCGCCCCTTTCCATTGGCCGCCCCAAGCACCTGCTTCCTTCTCTGGTGCCTGGAGCCGGCCCTGTGTGAGAGTCATAAGTTGAAACCATTTTAGTGGTCTTAGCTTACCTTCTTGGGGAAGGCACTCAAAAAAAAAAAAGGAACAGAGTTAGATGGCAACATTCATAGTACTTTATACTTGCAATGTGGTGTAGATCCCCAGGATTATTTTATTCACTTTGTCAAAATGTATAATGTGGAACATGGACAGGAGACGGAAAGAAGCCTGTAGCTTGGTAACTTTGAACATCTAGAAATATACACATCATGCAGTAGTTCACTGACATGATGAAGCATTAATCTCCCTTCCCTACCCCCCTCCCTGCTTCTTTTTAAATCTTTGAGGATTTTAGGGGTGTTTTTAACTAACTACATTCCCAATTTCTGTTGAAGGATTTCCTCTTTTAACCAGTAGGAGAAGGGAAGTGAAAGTGAAGAAATTAGGGCCATATATTTTAGAAACCTTCACTGCAGTTTTGGGTACCCAAGACACCTTGTATCTAGTTTTCAGAGGTGCTGAGAGTCTGCATCTCCAACTGAAGTTAATAAGACAATGGGACTCATAATAGACTTGTAAGGTGCTGCCCTGTCACTAAAGGACTCCAATAAATAATTTCAACCTGGGCCAGATTCTCCATTCAGTTAGAGCAGTTTAGGCCAACCTGTACAAACCTTCCCCAATGCTAGCAGTTCCAACCAATGAAGGATTTCCCTTTACAGGGAAATCCTCAGGTGACATAGAGGCACTATAGCAGCTTGTAAACCAATCTCTCCTACCCTGTGTCTTGAGGGGAGTATCCAGGGGAAAGGAGGCATGACTGGAGTGTCCCTGAATCACCCACAATCCCAGCTGCCAGAATAGCCCACTGGGGCTATGAGCAGCCAGTATTCTTTAGAGCAGCTTGAAGGTTTATCTAATATGTGCCAGGAGCCTAATCCAGTGCTGAACCAGCTTTGCCCTCCTCCAGTCTTCTCCTGAATGCAGCTCAACTAGACCAAAGACTCTGTCCCACTGTTTCTAAGATCATAAAGTATCAAAATCAAAAGGCTGCTTCTGAAGCAACCCTGTAGTTATTTTGCAATTTAAACATCCTCATCAATTAAAGACAAAGTTTCAAATAGATAAATGTCTATCAGGGATGGTCTAGACAGTATTTGGTCCTGCCATGCGGGCAGGGGACTGGACTCGATGACCTCTCGAGGTCCCTTCCAGTCCTAGAATCTATGAATCTATGAAATCTATAAAATTCGGCTCAAATTTACACTGAAGTAAATTGGAATTATCCATTGATTTCAATAAAATTACTTCAGATCTGGATTAGGCTCCTGGCACATATTAGATCTACACCAGTGTCACTAAAAGCAAAATTTGGCCCCAATTATTACTCTTACAGCATCATTGACCTATGGGATTGTCAAAATGTGAATAAGAACAGAATTTAGCCCAAGCTATGAAATTAAGGATAGTAATTCCTATAGGGCATCTCTTGATTTTAGGGCAGTTAATTCCAAGTGACTCTCACTATTCTGGTACCATGAAATATGCGGTCAAGGAGAAGAGAGAGAAAATACATGAAAGAAAGAAAGAAAGAAAGAAAGAAAGAAAGAAAGAAAGAAAGAAAAGCTCACAACAAAGATCTCTAACATTACTAGTTAAAAACCAATTTCACTGTAAACTTTAATTCATCTACTAAATGTCAAGCACTGTAGGATATACCAGCAGTTTCCTTACCTCTCATGTTATTAATACATGCTTAGCTACAGTGGAAATTAGAAGGTCTGTAATAATACCCTTCCAAAAACACTTCAGATGAAAATTTCGGGTTGAAATTTACTGAGAATTCTATTACTGTAGTAACAAGTTATATAAAAGGCAAACGTTAGGATAGAAGCTTTTCATTTAGATCAGCTTATTTCTGACATTATATGCGAGCTAGATTTTTTAGGAGCGTTAGAGTCATTGAATTTGACCTGTATGCAATCCACAGCTAAAGAACACATTACCCAGGGGTTTCCTTTATTTTAAAACCATTTAATTTCCTTAATACCCAGAATCTTTGTATGGCACTTGCCATAAGCTTTGTCACATCAGTGCTTTGTCAAGCATAAGCCAAACAGTACTATGGGCATAGCTTCCTCTGAGGTACATACTTGTAACCCTGCATAGCTTAGTTTTTCTGAAAATGTAATTGAAAGTCATTTAAATTATACTACATTCATTACATTCTCCTGTCCAAAAATGGCATTGTAAGCTCTGCAGGCACAAAGCCAGGGATCGATGGGTGTGGGTGTGGGGGTATGTGTGTAGAGCATAGAAAATGGGTAGGGACAGAGGAAAAGGTATGGCTGGAATGTCATTTGTCTCTGTTTCTAACCTCTTTTCCTCACACAAAGCATTTTTGGACCAATTTGGCTGTATAATTTAAAGGTAACTGTCAGCTTTTAACCTATAACTTCAGGAGTTTCGAGACGAGAGCAAAAAGCACACTAGACAAGGACTGAATGGAGTGGTCAAGGAATAGGGAATATTAATCACAACATGAAAGCTCTGAGTCACTGACAGATGGCTCTAGAATAAGAGGAAAAATTCCTCTACCCAGCTGATAGGTAAACAACTCATTGTTTATAGTATCAAAGGGGTAGCCGTGTTAGTCTGGATCTGTAAAAGCAGCAAAGAGTCCTGTGGCACCTTATAGACTAACAGACTTATTGAAGCATGAGCTTTCATGGGTGAATACCCACTTCTTCGGATGCATGTAGTGGACATTTCCAGAGGCAAGACGGTGTCAAATTTGCAGATGAATTTAAAGGTAGCCATCCTGCAGCAAAAAAACTTCAGGACCAGACTTCAAAGAGAAACTGCTGAGCTTCAGTTCATCTGCAAATTTGACACCATCCGTTCAGGATTAAACAAAGACTGTGAATGGCTAACCAACTAGAAAAGCAGTTTCTCCTCCCTTGGTGTTCACACCTCAACTGCTAGAAGAGGTCCTCATCCTCCCTGATTGAACTAACCTCGTTATCTCTAGCCTGACTCACTCTTGCTTGCATATTTATACCTGCCTCTGGAAATTTCCACTACATGCATCCGAAGAAGTGGGTATTCACTCACAAAAGCTCATGCTCCAATACGTCTGTTAGTCTATAAGGTGCCACAGGACTCTTTGCTGCTTTTACATTGTTTATAATAATTCAGGCATGAGGAAACCAAAAGAGAGTTTCACAACCTTACTTTCAGCAAGGTAGCCTACCAAAAATCTTGTCTTACATCCCCAAAATAGAAATTCATGTAGGACTTGTAGGAGTTATCCTGATTCATGCAAGTGGTTTCAATGGTACTTGTGTGAATAGGTTTTACAGGATTCGGCCCTTGATTTCTTTTCTTTCAGATTGTTTTAAGGGGTTAGAAGATAGGTCAGTTGAATATCTCTCAAGGTTAAATACTTCAGATATAATGCAATGAAAATATATTAACATATTTTGTGCGTTACATGCATCTCTACACTCGTATTATTATATAGCAAAACTCACACTGATTTCAGCAAAGCTTAAAAGGTAAGGACTTCAAGGTTTCCCTTATTAAAAGCAAATAATAATAATAATAATTAATTCATCCTTCATCCCAAAAGATCTTGAATCTCCTTGCAAACATCACCATTTCTACATAACACCATAGTTGCATCAGCAGTTGGAGTGCTGCTACCTTTGGGCCATTACTTGACAACTGCTGCACAGAGGATTGTGTTCTCAGTTGCCCATGGTAACAAAAGTCCAACTCAGCCCACTAAATAAAATTGTTTTTAAATGTAAGATAAAAGTTGGAGATGGGAATATTGGGACAAACTGAATTTATTAAATTAAAGGAACTGTGTGAAGGGGTTTTCAAGGCTCCTGGTAAAGTCACAGGTTGGTTTGACAGCAGGCTGAAAGATTCTAGAAATAGGAGGAAAGGGTTATAGTTGAAATCACCAAAATATGTTTTGATTCATTCATTTTAATGGGATGAAGTTGACACCCCTTGCTGAGCAATGTTTATCTGGTGATCCCTGAAGAGAAGAATGGGACAGACAGACCATCTACTTGGACCCACAGTCCGCCATGACTGTTGGGCCTTAATCGTCATAATCCTGAAAGAGGTCCTGACCAGAACAAATCAGAGAAAGGAACCAGATGACATTACCATCTCCACTGGCTTCAGCTAAATCCTGAACACCAGGTGGGATGCGAGCCTTGAGTTCCTGCTGCCTCCTCCTCACTAATGTCTCACTTTCCTACCTCAACATATTTCCCCTCTGTCATGTCTTTCTTTTTTTGCCTTCTTTGTGATGAGAGCCTCTGGCCAAGACAACACCATCTTTTGTAACACAGTTGTGGGCCTGTGAACAGAGAGTCAACTAAAACACACAAACTTTAAACTGGTAAAAGTGTCCCAAGTCTCAGAGTGGCTGTTATGTCCATGTGCTATGTCTGTAGTTTCTGCAAGTAAAAGTAAGGCTTGGTCTACACTTGAAAGTTATGTCAGTGAGGGGTACAAAAAAATCACATCCCTGATCAACGTAGCTAAGCCCACATAACCCCCAGGGTAGATGCAGCTATGGCAATGAAAGAATGCTTCCATCAATATAGCTAATGTCATTTGGGGAAGTGGAGTTCCTGCACAGACAGAAAAACCCCTTCTGTCCCTTTAGGCTGCATCTCCACTACAGTGCTAAATTGGCAGCTATGCCAGAATAGTCTCTGTAATGCAGACATACCCTAAGTATCAGAGAGAGAAGCTGCATTTTTTAATCTTTGCTATTATTTTCTCTCCTTTTTTTGTGTTTGTTTTGTTTTGTCTTAAAGGAAACAGGATTGAACTCCAGCAATAGCAACAACAACAGCTCAAGGCCATTTAAAGTTACTTTTTCGGTTTTCCTCCAAAAATGACAGTTAATGCCATTAGAGCTGGCTAGAAGACAATATTTCCAATTTGTGAAGGATTTCAAAATTTGGCTTTGTTTCAAATTGGATCAAACCTCCAAAATTTCACCATTCTCCACAAAAAGTCAGAAAAATGTTGTTTTGGGTTAATCAAAATATTTTGTTTTGACACCATCAAAATGTTTTATTTCAATTTCAACTTTTTTATTTTAGAATATACAACATAAAATAAATAACATTCTAAATGAAAAGTTGTTTCAAAACAAAAAATCAAAACGTTTCATTCCAAAAATGTTGAAACATGATCAACACGTGTGGGGGGGGGGGGAGGTTGTTTTTCTCCAAAACAAAATTTCAGTAAAACTGGCACCATTTCGCAAAGTATTTCAATTTTGATGGAATTGCACTTTCTGTTGAAAAATGGATCCATCAAAGTTTAACTTTAAATGTTACCTTTAATACTATCTATAACATTGTGAAGAAGGGATTTTCTTCTGTAAAGCTATACAGCCAAAGGGATGGGAAATAGGGAAATTGTTAAAAATAAAGCCTTAATTCTTAATGTGACTTAATTCTTTAAGTCTCAAATGTTTTAGTTGATTTATTTCCTTTTCTGTGTCTTTAATAAAGGGTTTTATACATTTTTATGGTGGTTGTTACAATGGGAAATCAGCCATAATTTGACACAAAACCCCAAACTACACTTAAACTGACTGAGGTTGTAACAGTAAACAAAGGTTTTATTAACATCTTATCCCCTGTTGTGTCCAAGATACGCCCTCATTAACACAACAGAACCCAATAACATCACAAAACAATTAGGACAGAAAATGTTGAAAAATACTGTACTTTTTGAAATGGCAAGGGAAGAAGTGTAGCTTTTCTTTTATGGAGAATCCAATCCATCATTACTACTTTAAAAAAAGTCATGAATCTCTTGCCAAAATTATGGCTTTTCATTTTTTGTTTAAATCCTTTCACACCATTTGCAAGACAATCCCTCTGTTCCGCAAAGTAGTGGCATGTCATTCGAAAGTAGAATTGGAAAAATAATTGGTGTAATGACCATAACCTTGAAAACACTTATTCCTGAGTATAAAAAATGAGAAATGTACTGAAAATGAGGAAACATAAGTTACTGCTGGGCTGTGGTTGCAATAACTTATCTTTGCCAACCGTTTATGTGCAAAATTACTGGAGCATTTTCAATGATAGCATAAATTGTACAGCTACACTCTGAACAGTAACATTCATCTGAAAAAAATTACATTCATTCCCACAATGTAGTCATCTCCAATATACCTACACAGATGTATGTGTGAGTTAGGGTTAGAGTTCCTTATTATGGGGGAAGCAGCAGTGACTCTCATTTAGGATGTCCAACACTTTCCATTGTAAATATCTCCTGGCCATTGCATTGAAGGGCTGTAATGCTGCCATGGTTTGTAGCAGGACTGTGAAATTTGGCATGGTTTTAGCCCTTGGGGCAGGGAGATGCCTTTTGCTTGCCCCATACAGGTCTGTTTAAATTGTAAATTGGGTATTGTAGTTTTAAAAACTACCCACCTGCTGAAGTGAAAAAACAGATTGACAGAGCCAGACGAGTACCCAGAAGTCACCTCCTACAAGACAGGGCCAACAAAGAAAATAACAGAACACCACTAGCTGTCACCTTCAGCCCCCAACTAAAACCTCTCCAGCGCATCATCAGAGATCTACAACCTATCCTGAAAGATGATCCTTTACTCTCACAGATCTTGGGAGACAGACCTGTCCTCGCTTACAGACATCCCCCCAACCTAAAGCAAATACTCACCAGCAACCACACATCACTGAACAAAAACACTGACCCAGGAACCTATCCTTGTAACAAAGCCCGATGCCAACTCTGTCCACATATCTATTCAAGTGACATCATAATAGGGCCTAATCACATCAGCCATACCATCAGGGGCTCGTTCACCTGCACATCTACCAATGTGATATATGCCATCATGTGCCAGCAATGCCCCTCTGCCATGTACATTGGCCAAACCGGACAGTCTCTACGCAAAAGAATTAATGGACACAAATCTGACATCAGGAATCATAATACTCAAAAACCAGTGGGAGAACACTTTAACCTGTCTGGCCATTCTATGACAGACCTGCGGGTGGCTATCTTAAAACAGAAAAACTTCAAAAGCAGACTCCAACGAGAGACTGCTGAGCTGGAATTGATATGCAAACTAGACACAATCAACTCAGGATTAAATAAAGACTGGGAATGGCTGAGCCATTACAAACATTGAATCTATCTCTCCTTGTAAGTATTTTCACACTTGCTTCTTATCAAACTGTCTGTACTGAGCTATCTTGATTATCACTTCAAAAGTTTTTTTCTCTTATTTAATTGGCCTCTCAGAGTTGGTAAGACAACTCCCACCTGTTCATGCTCTCTATATGTGTGTATATATATCTCCTCAATATATGTTTCACTCACTATGCATCCGAAGAAGTGGGTTGTAGCCCACGAAAGCTTATGCTCTAATAAATTTGTTAGTCTCTAAGGTGCCACAAGTACTCCTGTTCTTTTTGCGGATACAGACTAACACGGCTGCTACTCTGAAAATAGTTTTTTGGTTGAGTAGAAAGTAAACTGGGCTGGGAACCAGGATATTGTGCTCTCAAACTTCTGCTAACTCATGCTAATATTTTTGTGCCCTTCTCATCTCTTTTTATTGAGCAAAGCCACCTGCCTCTCTGAGAGATTACACAAGCTGGAATGGAGCTCAGATCTCTATTATGGTAGACTCAAGTCTCCTACAGACCACAGACTATCCCACTGCACAATCTTGATTCATTCCCCGAGCAATGTCCATCCTTATGCATTAATGAGGAAAGGGCCTGTAGAAAAAATAATGTGACAGAGATAGCAATTTCCTGCAACATCGTTGAAAATGAAATTAAGTATATTTGGAGTCTATTGTATTAAATTCAATTATTATGGGCCTGGATGATCAAAGGATTATATTGAACAATGTGGCAGACCCAAATGATGTTTTGGGACTATGCATGCAAAGTGGATTTCCTGGGAGACATCTAGAGGCAGGTGAATGCAACTTTCTCACCCCTCATTATGCAAAAACCCAGACCTTTGAAGCTATGCGCTGAGGAGTAGGTCTTTGTTCACTGATCGCCCGTTACATGAGGCCAAAATCAAAAGCCCAAGCTGTATAAGAGAAAGACTGAACTATTCACACACATGCCTATTCTGAGCTAAGGTTATTATGAACTTATAACCACAGAAGAAACCCCTTAGCAGGGTTTGAAAGACTGATTCCTACCAGAGCCCTTGTTGGAGTTGTGGGGGTGATCTCCAATAAGCTTATTAGCATGAGTGTAGGTTGTTTTATGGTTTTTGAATATGTTTTCCCTGTAATGCTTTCACGATTAGAATAAAAGTGCTTGCTTATAAAGAGCTGCATAGTAAATTATGACTGCTGGCAAGTATAGTTGTTCATAGCCTTCAAAGAGAAAGTGCAGATACTGACCTGTTTAGGCAGTCTAGCTTGCTGGGAATGTCACAGTACAGGCAGGGAGCTGTGCGGCCTGGAAAAAAAGCCCATCAGGAGGGAGAGAGACATGAATCTTCACCCAAGAGAGGTGACAACTGATGAGCTAGGAGCCTAGAGTGGGTCCCCTTGGGGGACCATGGAGAAGGAATACAGCTAAAGTTGACCTGAACAGTGAGAAATAGCTCATGTAATTTATTTATTTTTAAAGATCATGTGATCATGTCATTAACGATTCTATTTTAATGCCTCTGCACAAGGGGCCAAATTTAAGTTGCATGGAAAACCTAAATATAGCATTTCCTAACTTCGGGATGCTAACTGCAACCTTAATACCATTCTTTTAATGTCTTTTTTGTATTTAATCCATTATATATACACTATATATTATATATGTGTATGTACAATTGTACACAAGTATTTGTGTCTAGCTACAGACTACATTTTGATATATATATATATATATCTAACATGCATACTAACATGCATACTTCAACTTTTGCCTTAGCCTAGATCTGATGTTTATATTTAACTCTAAATTTCTTGGAAAGAATTTGGATCAGATATAACATGGTGATCATATCCCTCTTGTGTCACCAGTGACTGAGTTGGTAATCAGATAATAACTCAAGTCCCTAATAACTCTTATAGAGACCAATCCAATGTCTGGCATTGGGATCAGACTCAGAATCAGGAAGAAGGCTTTAAAAACAGGGAATTTGGATCTGAAATGGAGAGAGAGAAAGCAGTTTATGGGCCCTGTCATGCAAACATTTATTCATATGATTGTTTATTCACACAAGTAGTTCTACTGTATGTGATGGAGACAACAGAACATTTAACTTTTCCATAGCCATCGGAATTTCTGGACATTTAATATCAAAATCTACAACACAATCATCAATTACAAACACAACTACAATACAGTCATGAGGTATATATGCTGTTGTGGAACCACAATACATCATCACGATTACCTACTGCTTTTTAATATATTGAATAAGCACATTACAGCTCATAAACCTAAAACCACACTGACTTTCATATTTATGGAGTGCATAGCCTTGGAAATTGAAGTCCAACAAAAGAAAACAATACTAAGAGAATATAGACATGATTTCAAATTAATGGAGTTACTGTGGACTTAGACCTGTTTAACTGAGATCAGATTTTGGTCCTGTACATTTTACAGAGATACTAGATTAATGACTACTAATGTCCCAGTAGTCAAGGGATTAACAGTTTCCACTGCACGCTCCTGTTTTCAGAGGTTAATATCTCAGCCTATAACAATTTGCTATGAACTGAGACTTGGCACCCAAGGTCTCAGCACAGGAGAAACTCATTTTTGCAAAATATGGTTTAAATCACTTGGATATATTTTGGGTTACAAGAGAGCAAAAAAACAGAGAAGGTTTGTGTTTTCACACTGGGTGTTTTATGGTCCTAAAAATTAAAAACTAGCTTTGATTTAAGGAATGCAATTTTGCATAATGTTGGCTATTTTCTCTGTGTTAAATGGCCATGCTAAATTCTGCCATTTCAAGTTCATGAACATCCCCCTCCCACTCCCAATTTTGGCTGACATTTGCTTGAGTTTATGGTTCAAATGAATGCAAGATTCATAGTGAAACTCAGCAGAAACCAACTATTTTTTCATGGTTTCACATCACACTTACAGCAAAACATCAAATTTCACAAGTTTCTATTCAAAACCATGATATTTATCTAAGGCTCCCTCAAAACCTAATCTGAGATCCTTCAAAATTTGAGCTGGCTTCCTCAAACTCACCTAAACCTTCTTAGTAGTATTAACATAATCTTAACCACAGCGGTGGGAGCAGTGCCTCTGTAACAAATTGTAGGAGGTTACATTTTTAACAGTCAAGGTACACTCTTAGTGAAACACTTACCAGTGAATGTACTCTGCTTAGCAGATGTTTCATTTTTTGCTTAGAAGAAATGAAGTTTATTTATCTTAGTTGTTCAGCTGTGCTCTTTAGGCCAAATTTTTGCATTCCTTACAGGGTCCTTACTGAGGCAAAACTGATACCTGTGTTAAATGGAGTATACTTGCTTGACTGGACTGCACAATGTGTATCAACGCTGTAGCTACCCTTTTACAACATGGATTCTTTAATTCCATTACAGTCTTCCATTCACATAATTATGGCTAAGTTTATGTTGCCACTACTTAAGAGATTTATTATTCAGCCTTAAAAATATGTTCTATCTGGAAACTTGGCCCAAGTGTTTGAAAATTAATTAACAAAATTCAAAAATACAAGAAGGTTATATCTTAAGTACATATAAACCCCATGCAATTTGAACTATCTGACTTTTTTTCATTCCAGAAATTCAAAAATAACTACTTTGTTGACTTTTAATATTCCTTATACAAAAAAAAATTCCTACAGAAGCAAAAAAGTAAAGTCACTTACTTGTTTTGCTAGTGTAAGGAGAAGAGTTGGGTCTTATTAGAGAGTAATGGACTTCTTATTAACACCGTGGGTAGCTGGGATAGGAAGGGAGCCCTACAAATTAGTTTATTTTGTATCTTCACATCCACATCCTTGCTCACTTTCTTAGTGGGCATGTTTAGTATACCAACTCAGTCTATGCACTTCTGCTGCTATGTAACACAATACATTGTTGTGGTCTGTGGAATCAAAATCTGACTTAAACTAATACATATTTTGACTTTTTTTAATCCCATAAAGAGTAAAGAAAATGTGGCTTTCCAAAATGATCATTCAGACCAAACTAAGAGGCTGGTCCTGCATCCCTTGTACACTCATAACTCCCATTGAAGTCAAAGAAGAATCAGGCCTTATATTTACCTGGGAGATCTAAAGAAACTTTTACCTCTTTAGGCAAATGTTTAATGCATCCAAAATGTACAATGTACAGCCAAGTCAGTGACCAAACCTTGGCAGGTGTCTATAAACAGGAGCAAAGCTTTCCCCCTCACTAATTTGCTGTATCCTACTGGAGGCCACCTTTAACAGACCAATCCAGAAATATTCTGTTACTTTTAAGTATATGAATAATTTGCATGGAGAGACCATATGTAGAGGCCTTTGCTTGGCTGGGGCAGCTACATAGGTTTACACGCTAAGACATGCAGAATAGAGCTGCATTGGAAATCATTTGTTCAGCCGAGGTACAGTAGGGGGAAAAGATTCAGGTCAATTGAAATGTTTTGTAACATTTTTTTAAAAATATATATTTTACTAAATTAGCCTAAATTTTAAAACAAAGCCATTTTGAAGTGAAAAAATGAATTTTCGATTTCAAAAAGGTCAAAATGGGACATTTCAACAATTTCATCATTTTTCTAAAAACGCTTTGAATTTAGAAATTTCTTGAAACTCAACCAGTTTCAGTTTCAACAAATCAACATTTTGTTGAAAAATTCCCCATCAGTTCTAATATAGTACATAGCCCATCCCCTTAATTGGACTCCATTATAACTCATCACGAAGGACTTGGACAGTGGCCTCTTTATTACATTTTTGAAAGAGGAATAACCTGAGCAGTGCACTTCCACCCTGTGTTCCACGGTTGGCTGTGGGTTTGGTTTTTTTGCATATGCCTATGTACGTCTTTAGTTACAATTTAATCCCATATGTTTAACCAAATAAATAATATACACCTGGAAATCACAGAGATGATTACAAACAGAAACTTGAGATTCAAACACCCTTGTACTTTTAGGGCCTTAGCTACACTAGGAAATAGTAGACACATATTTCACCGTTAGTGCAATTCCATTACTGCTCACAATAGTGGAAGCAATAGCATAGACCAGGTTGCACCACTTTCCCCACCATATCGCTTGAGCCCTGTCTAGCCTTTCATTTCCACCAATGCCAACACTGGCGGAGAATTATCAGCCAAATTTTGCTGATATAAATGCAACCTGTTAGTGCTAGAAATCTAAACTAGGATCTAGATATGAATTTTTCAAATGACCCATTTTTCTGTAATGGGTCAAACCAATATCCCATATCCAAACAATCCCACACTTGAGGATATTCAGCATCTAGAACTGGATCCAAGTGTTGTCTTGAGCTGACCACTGGTGAAGATGCCTCTTTCTAGGTTTAGCCTGTCCTGCATGTATTGCAAGTAATAATATTAGGCCAAATTCTAAAATCGTGACTCTTACCTCCATGGATTTTTCTTCTGAATAAGAGCTCAGTAAAAACCAGATAAGAACCTCAGGGTTTAGTCTGTGCATTTTAGAACCTCAGTGAATGCCTTCTCCTTGTTGTTTGTTACTTTTTTTTACCCTACTCTCAAAATATTAAAAATCAAGAATAGTCAGAAATGGGTCTAAAATAACGTAATTGTTGATGGACAATTAGGAATCAGATATATACTTCATATTTTTAAACCTTTTTTTTAAACAGCCATGCTTGTATGTTGTATCTCTTTGTTCCTTAAGGTCTTGTTAGAGTGCAGGCATAACATGCTAGCTAAAGCTGCAATACTGTGACTTGTACACCTGCATCTACATGGAGCCTAGCTGGCTTCAGTAGGGTTCTGCCTGGGTTCTGGGGTTTACCCTTGTGCAACATGTTGTGTTCACCTCTAATAGCTAATTAAGATAAGAGCCTATTACTGCCACTAACTGATGACATTACTCCTTCAGACCCTGAGACAGCAGAGTACTTGAGCACACATGTAATTTAATTTGAGTAGTCCCATCAAAGAGAACAGGACTATGTGTGCGCTTAAAGTTATGCATGTGCTGGATCAAGGTCTTTGTGATGAAGGCCCCAGTGCGTAAAATGGAAGAGGCCAGAAGGGGTTGCACACTTGGGGGGGGGGGAATTGTTTTAATTGAGCTGGGTTACTGCAGGGCACGTTTTAAGAACTGTCTTACCAAAGTTGCTGATCCCAAATTATGATATAGCAGCTAGCACATCCAGGACACTACTGTAATATAAATGGTAACCATTAATAGACGAGGTTGTCACTCTGCTCCGAACTCACACCATGAAGCATTCTGTTTTGCTTTCGCCCCGGAGGCAGAAATAAAGAGTGACGTATCCCACACGACTATGAATTCCTTGACTTTTCTCTCAGTCACATTAATACTATTAAAACATGTATACTTTTTTTTTTTTTGCCTTCTTTGGATTGTAACTTTGTTTTGTCTCCTTATTCTACCCCAATCCATTGTCTTCAATTATTACCCACGCCACGAACAATCACCAATGAAGCAGCAAAAATCCTGTGCAATTGTCTGGAAAGCGGCTGTAATCCCATAATGCTGCCAGTCTCTAAGCACAGTGTACTGGCTGCAACATGCAAGGTTATCGACAACGGTCTGAAAGAGCTCTAACTTGCATCTTACATTTACATTTACATTTTTTTTTAAAAAGCACATGAAGGAAAAGGTCAAAAATTAAGAAAGGTACCTGAGGGTATCCCACAGAGAGGAACCTGCACTGAACGTTAGGAGGTGTACACCTTCTTTTCTTGCTCTCTTTAAATCGTCATATAGCTGCATAGTGCACAAAACATTACTAGAGCAGATGACTTTTAAAGTATCTGTAGGAAAAATCTAAAAAAACCACCCCTACTATTCGATAAGTTAACATTCAAAATAACAAAAAAAGAAAAACGATTGTTATTAATAATCATTTAGATTTAAATAATAAAAAGATGCCTATACAAGGCACTCGGCATCGTAACACATCATCCCAAAAGAATTAAAATAATCATTCAGACAGGAAGCCAGTCAGCTAGCCACTTAAAGGTAACTTTCCCAATCCTTCATTACTCTGGGAAGCATACCCTAAGCCCTCTCAAAAAACTCTATCAAACATATGCAGCTTACTCAGACGATCACCAAATTTGTGATATTAGTAGTAGGCATAGTATTTAAAATCACTGTTTGTTTTTTAAATGACCCATTTCATGTAGAGAAAAAATATATTTACTGTGATGTTACTTGTATTTTAAACTCTTAAATGGTCTGCTTCTTTTTCAGATGGTAAACTCATCAGGGCACGGACTATCTTTATTTTCCTGTTCTGTACAACACTGAGCATTGTTGGTGCGAAGCAAATTATTAATAAAATGAATGTACTAATAACATTATGTATTTTGTAATATATTTGTAGGTTGACAATAGGTACAAGGAGGAGTAGAATTGCTTAGAAATTCTTTACTGGTCCTGTGACTTGAACAATGTAGTTTTTTCTGATGTTAATGTTCCAAAGAAAGATATGAAGCACATAGGAAGTCTCAATGTTTTTTAATTAAAGATCACAATTTTAAAAGACCTGCATAAGGAAAAATAAACAATTCTTTTGCATTTATTCTCTGAAAAACTACATATTTCAAGATGAAGATAGAAGAACCAGAACATATAGATAATTAGATTACAGTAGATTAGATAAGCATGAACAACAATAACAGTGATTAAACTTGAAACCACCATATCTAACTGCTGAGGAGAGTTATTTTTATTATCAATGATTTAGTAGCAGTTCTCAGACTTTAATTTAAATAGGGAAATGTGAATTTATTGGGGAAAAGTTTTATTAATATGACAATAATATATTTTTCTTGCTGGTTTTTAGCCAATGTGAAGCATATTTTGGATTTTGAAAAGGAATTAGAATCTCCAGATCAGCCTTTTAAGCTAGTTAAATATGGACCGTGGAGCTCTTACTAGTGTCTCTCCCACTCACTGCTGAATTGTAACAAATTAAGTTATGTTAATTGCCTTTTCCAGCCTTGCCAAATTTCTCCTTGTACCTGTCTCTTCTCCAGAAGAGTTCCAGGCATCAATTTTACTTGTATTTATAATTTTTTGCCACCCAACAGGCCCCAAAGAATTTAGCACCAGCCCTTTCAAAATGTTGAGCTGACTGGCTGGCTCGGAGGTAACATACCTTATATTGACCTCCCCACTTTCTAAATCTTCTGGAGATCACTCCTATTGGTTTAGCTGTAAATATTTTCTAGTTGCTATGAAAGTACCATAGCAAGATTTCGTTTCTTTTTTTCCATTGTGCATTTTAGACAGTTTATGCTTTCATTCTCAAAACAGATTTTATCCTAATAAAGGCTTTTATTACTATTATTCACCTGTCATTACACAGTATTAGACTATTATGTAGCATAGACTGACTTTCATAGTGAGAAACCTCCCTTTTGGTATAAAATGGAGGGGGGAAAGGAACCCAATATAAACAGAACAGTTCATTAAAAAATAGAGATGCAGCTTTAATTTTTTTAAGCATTGCCAAGGCTGCCACCTACGCTTTTTAAAAGTTTGTTATGAAAAGTCACTGGCATGAGGAAAAAGAAAAAAAATATGGGCATGAAACAGTCTCCAGTCACATTTTGATTGCCAGACGATTGACAAAATAATTTGTACCCGTCGATTTTCATGAAGGAAATTTTTACAATGGATTTGCCAAGCAGATTTTTAATTTTAATCAGTAATGAAAAAATGACAACATGGATCACAACAAGACATCAGCCGTTAAATGGGCTTTCGCAATTGCTGTCAGGACGACTCCATTAGGGAGCCGTACCTTTGTGGGCATCAATCACATTCTTCAAACTCTTGTACATCTTCGAGATTTAATTAGACAGTTAAGTTCTTTACTAGCAATTTGCAAAACTGTCATTTACTAAAAGTGCAAGACACTAAAAAAAAAGAAAGAGATTTCTTACAAGCCCTAAGAGAATGTTTATCTCATTCCTGGGAGAGGTTTTAAAGTTAACATTAACCCTCACTAAATGTCTGACCAGTGACTTTGAAGATTAATTCCTTCTGCAGACCAAAATCTAACAAAGCAGTGTCTCAGATGCAACTGTGAGCCTTAAATCATCATGTGACAGCAAAAAACTGCAGAAGAAGGTTGCATTTTTGTTCATGTATATTGCCTTTTGCAATTGTGTGTGTGTTTGTGTGTGTGTGTGTAGCACTGTTCAGCTTTCTAAAATAATTGATATACTTGGTTTGGAGACAGATAATGAACTTTCAAAGGTGTTTCCATTTAGGAGGTGTATGAAATCACCTGTTTTGTTTTACCCAGCACACTGCTCGCTAAAATCTGTAATTTGAATGTGGATGTCAGACAGGAAACTCTGAGGCTGACATTACTGCATGGTAAAGGATCTGTCCTACTAGTGCTCTGAACTCCTGAACTCTGCTGATGGTTGAGTAGCAGCTTCAACACAAGCAGCTAGACGCTGCACTTAGTTCTCTGTTGGCTTTGGATTTTCATCGAACATCTTTGAATTTCTTGGGGGGGGGGGGGGGCTGGGCTATTTCTTTTTTTACACTGTCTTTGCTTGCTTGCTTGCTTGGACACTTTGGGCCTGATTGGGCATTATTGAAATCAAGTGGAGTCTTTCCATTGCCTTCAACAGGTTTTGGATCTGTTTTTATTTTTAGCTAGCAAATATTCAAAGCTTTCACAGGACTTCAGATAAAAGCACTTAGTAATTGTTTTAGACAAATTGTACCTCTTTTCCTTACAAAGATTTCCAAAAATAAATACTGTAGTCTCCTTTAAATGAACTTTGGCATACTATTTAGCATATGCATATAATGCATATAAAAGGTGGATTGTGAAAAAGAGATTACTCACCAATGAAAAATGTGCCCTGGGCAAAGATGCACCGTACAGAGTTATTTTCAGGCTGAAGTTTCCTTGAAGTGATTTTTTTTCTCTTTGGTGGTGGTGGCAGTAGTGGAGTGAGGGAGTGGGAACTCTCAATATTCTTACAAGTCTTTGGCACACTGAAATAGTGCATCAAACTCCAGGCATTAGAAGAGTAGAGCTATTTATTAGTCACCACCAATCTGAACTGACATAGGAACATTTTCGTATTTTGCAATTACGCCCTCACAAAGATTACCTGTTCTCACCTGTACAAAATCCTTATTGCTTTACCAAAGGAGACAGATGACTGTGTCTCATTATTCAGGCAACATTAACTTTTTGCCTTCCCAAGCAACCACAATGATTATCATGACAATATCAGGACCCTTCTGGATGAATGTAAGACTCATTTCATGTAAGCAGGATGTGAAGCTTTATGCTTTGCACCTCTCCACCATGTAACAATGTGTTGGAGATGAGGAGAATGGATGGCACGTAACGTTATGAGGAAGTGGAGACAAAAACAAATGCAGCACAGCAATCTGTGAGTGAAAAACATTGGCCATGGGCTGCATTCATTAAAACAGCCTCTGGGAACTTTGGTATGTGGCCACCAGAACTTCCTTGGAGCACTATAAGCGAAATTACTCCCATATTCAGCACATGGCTTTTGAGTTAGGGCATATACATGCATTGTGTATCTACATTTACACTAGCATTCCTCGTAACAGCGCAGAGGCAATCAAAAAGGAGTAAATAGCAACAACGTGAAACGGTCCTTTTCATCTGCAATGAGCTTCCTAAACATTAGTTAGTTAATCCCTTCATCACCCATATGTGTAAGTATCAATATTAGTAATGTCAGTATTAATGATTTTACAAATGAGGATATTGAGGCAAATGGGAAAGTCTGCACCAGAGGTGGCATTAGTGCACAGGTCCTACTGGCTCCTAACCTGCGTTGATGTCGTTAGACCACACCCTTCTCGTAATTGCTTTACCTTTAAAAGGAAAAGGCTCTTTGTTTAAGAAGAAGGGGTTTTTACTATACAAATTTATTCTAACCATTTGAAAACTATTCTGACTGTACATTAAAACTCCAATCTCTCCCAATTACAGAGTCATATAGGGCCAAAATGTGGAGTCCTTTCCCATCCACAGAAGAGGTAGCTGTAATATGGCTGTAGGGAGCAGAGCCACCCAGCATTGCAGATAGCACTAGCAGCCCCTGAGAGGGCATAGCTGTGTGGGCTGGAGACATAGTCATGACCCTGCTCCCTGCCTATCTATGCTAGATGTACTTTCTTACTGATGAAGCAAGAGAAAGAATTATGATACTCAAAGACCTAATGCCTCTAGGCACCACCGCTTGAGCATTGTGCTTCCTCCCCCTTCCCAGTATACCACAGACTCCTCTCAGGCATATTTTTGCCTATTAAAGTTAGAGATGGAAAAGACCTATTAAGTCATCCAATCTATCTCCCTGAATGTGCATTGCTCAATAGCCTTACTCAAGTGCTACTCAGACAAAATTTCCAGTGACTCATAGGGCGTTTCATCTAAGTCTTATGTAAAGACTGCTGGATTTAGCCATATGATTGTTGGTCCAACACAATGCATGAAGAAATACCTCTAGTTACAGGAGATAAGCCAGCAAGCTAGAATGGGAAACCCCTAGGAGTATTCTGTGAATCAGTTCGCTCCGCTTATACAAAGGCTGCAGCAGAGACATTCCAAAGTCTAGCTGGCCACGCCTCTTCCCCAGTCACTACTGCCAATTTTTCACTCTATTGGCTCCCTGAAGAATCCCTAACAGATTGGAGGTTGCAGTCACAATCTGCCTCTGCGACCTTCCACCTTGGTGGACTTCCCATCCCCAACAGCATTTCTTCCTGTTTACCCCCAACAGAAGTCACCATAAAGCAGAGTGGATTTAAACCATTCATGTGTACAAAGCACTTTGAGATCTCCCTCAGTGCACAATATGAAATTTACATTTAGATCTATGCAAAGCCTGGTCCTTTCAGCCTCAAGCCCCTGAATATTTCCAATATCTAAATGTTTTATAGAGAGCTCACTCAGCCAGCAACAAAGCAGATTTGAGAGAAGATTATAGTCTCTATGAAAGATGCCCTTACAGCCTGAATGTGTCATTCCCTATTGATCTAAGAACCTCCCAAATTTCATAATGCAAAAATATTTGTGGCTATCCTGACGGGATGGAATGTTGCCTAGGACAAGGCCTTGGTTAAGAATTGCATCCATGGCTAAAAGCCTTGAGCTGATTGGAAAATAGGCCTGATCTGGAAATAATCCATTTAAAGAGATACTGTGAAAGTTGGTAAGGCCAAAATTTGCTTTAATTTCTTTTCTCATAGTGTCTCACCCAAAGCCCATTGAAGTCAACAGGTGTCTTTTCATTGACTTTAGTGGACTTTTGTTCAGGCCCATGTTCTTTTGAAGAATCTAAATAAATCTTTTTACATTTCATTTTTCCCAAGCCAACTATTTTCTTTTCTTAAAACATGCACAAATACACACTCCTGCTATAGTGCTGCTGCTTCTCCCAAGGGTGGCATCCCCAAAAAGATACAGGTTTAGCAGGAGAAGAGCCTAGCTATAAGGCCCTGGCAATCATGCTGACCAATATTATCTCATTGTTCACCTCTCACTCCCCCATCTGTCTATAGCCATCTGTCCCTTGTTTTGTGCTTACATTGTAAGCTCTTTAGAGCAGGAATTGTCCTTTCGTTCAGTGTTTGTACTGCGCCTAGCACAACAGGATCCTGGCTCCTTGTCTGGGGCTCCTAGCCACTATGGTAATATAAATAAAATAACAATAAAAATAACAAAGTGTGACAGAATTCACCATTTCTCATGTGTTCATCTGGAGTTTCAGGTTCATGTGAATCCAGAACTGTAAGTGAAACTGAGAGGTTTGAAGGACTTGTAAACAAACCCCTGGTTTGTGAGACAGACTCATCGGCTTTCCATTGAAGGACTAATACTGCAAGCAGTGCTGAAATATGGAAAAAAGGATGGGAAACAATGGATACAAAATAGACCCCTATCCTCAGTTGGTGTACATCAGCATAGCTGCATTAAAGTCAGTGGAGCTGTGCCATTTTATATCAACTAAGGATCTAGACCCTTATGTTTTCCTTGGATGTAGCAACATTTCATACAAAGAGCCATTCTGCTTGGTTTCTTTTCTGTATTCTTTTACCCTGATTATCTGACTAGCTACCAAAACAAATAAATGAAAATAACCCAACACCAATGTCTATTGTATCATATCCACAAAGGATCCTGTTATTACATATGCAGAAGTGGAACATCTAGAAAATAAAACACGAAGCAGTTTGAGTCTCTAAGGTCAATTACAACTGCTCTGATTTAAAAGGATTACAGTGAAGCAGGCTCTGTGCAATAATTTCCAGTCTAATTACAATTTAGAAAGAATCTTCATTGTTGTAAAAAATATTTAATGTGCCTTGGCATTTAGCAAATAATCTAAACCGATTTTTTTTTGTCACACAACATGATCACATACAATTCTCTGCGCTGTTTACAGTGAGCAAAATTACACTCACAGCCACCTAGTTAGATCGTTCTGAATTGGTAATCAAAAGTGATTCTGATTGTGCTGAATTTCAGTGCCTCCACGAGTGTGCCCTTACTAATCGCAGGCCACAAGAATATCTGCAAACTCCTAAGCTTTATGAATAAAAATCCAGGAAGACAGCGAGAATGACCAGTCTTTAGTAGGATTATTTGCTGTCTAATGGAGGTCAGCACCCCAATACAGTTTAACAATATAACAGGAATACACCTAAATGAATATGTCAGTTTTTACAGTATTAAATTATTTAGAAGTAATTACCCCAGCATGTAGATACTTTAAATGTAGATGTTATAAGTATGGGAAAATAATCCGCTTTGTTCATTCAAATTGATGGTTTGCTGACCACCTATAAAATTAGTGACAGTTGCCAGCATTTTACATTATGTGTGCAAGTAAGAGGTTGGTGCAGGTCATTTTTAGGTGTAGGAAATTTTAAAATAAAGTTTAGTGCTTATGAAGAATGTAGGCTTAATAGCAACACTAGGCTGAAGCAGTGCAATGGAGACTGAACGGACCCGCCCACACACACATCCACCACAACTCTCCAAAGGGACTCAGTCCTGACCTAGCAAGAGTGTAATTCAGTCTCCATGCCCAGGGTAATGATCCATTCTACATTGGCCTTGCTGCTGAGATTTCCAGTAAGGTTGCCAGTTATGATCATGGGTTTTGTGGTGTGTAGACACCTGTCTTGTAGAAAGATAGTCTGAAACTACCAGCTGTTTTGACATAGGACACTGATCAATCTAGGCTGGATTCAAACCAGTGATGTAGGGTAAAGTTCCATAGGCCATTGCCAGCACTCAGCCATCTTGGTCAACACCCCATATACTTGGTGGCAAGCTAAACCGAAATTCTGCAGCAAGGTCCCTGAATTTAGCAGTCAGCAAATTGAAAGGTTTGCAGCAACTTCATTTAATACTTTAAAACTGAAAATTTTAATGAATTAGATATAAAAATGAAAAATACAATCATTACAGTCGCCATGTTATTTTGATATTAAATTCCCAATTAGGGAAGGTATGTGAGGCAATTTTGGATTGTGCAATCAGCACACTTGCAGCTTGTTTGAGTTAAAAGGACCAGAGGTGAAATAGCGTGGACATTTAAACTCCTAGCTTTACATTACAGCATTGATAGCACATTGAAAAGAATTGCAGACTTCACATGTCTCAGTTAGTATTTCAGGCTGCCTGCAGATCCAGGAAGGCAACGCTGCCTCATTTTACACTAAACTCACATTTTCCAGGTTATCTTCACAAACATGAGGGCTAGAAACATGATTTTTTTTAAATGAACAGTTAGATTCTGCTGTGCAATTCTGAGGAGGGCTCTGTGATAAACAACGTAGCTGCAAAATTGCAGAATCCTGAGCTTTTAAAAATATATAAAAATAAAACTAAAAAAAGTAGATATGTTCTTTCATCAAACAAAGGAAGACTATTTGTTGGCAGACTGAGGTGGAGGCACGCATTGCATTACAAAATGGAAAATAAGGAACACTGATCTAGTCATTTTGCCATGTTAGCATAGTCCTCCTTTTACTCAATATCGTGATATTTGCCTGCTTTACAAAACTTCTGCATTGGGGCTGCAGATGCTTAAATTATCTATGAAGAGTTTATAACCCAAAGAGCTCCATTTCCTTTACTAAGACTGGGTACAGATTTCTCCATTTTTTTAAATAAAAAGCATTACAAAATAGATACCAGGCATTTTTGTTGTTATGACAATTTGGCATCTTCTGAGCAAATGTATTTACTTACTATATATACACATCTTCAAGCTGTCAAGTAATTGGACAACCACTGCCCTTTCCTCATGTTACAAGTTTGATTGAAATGGCATAGGCCAGATGCCCAGCTCTCTCACAGATTCTTTAATTAGAGGGTCTCCTGAACCTCCGAACCACTAGAATTTAAAAAAAAGAGCAATTAACACTTTTCTAGGGCCCCTTTCGTCCATCTGTCACAGCACAGGTGAAAAAAATATGATAATGGATCCTTTCTAAACAAAATGCTGGACTCTGTGTGTGCTCTCTTCCATTCAGTACATCAATAACATCCCCTCCTCCTCCTACCAGAAGAAAAGCCTCTAGGTTTTCTAATATGCTAACTACATAGTACATTGTCTTGGGGAGAAAATCATGTGAAAGCTACACAGACGGGCACAACATGTTTTTAATCACCCCTATTTCCATCAGGCAGGAAAGCCTCACAATTCTATAGCTCAGTTTGCCAGATACAAGGGCTTGACATGTGAGGGCATTCCATTCCCCACCCCCGCCCCCCCCAGCCACACTCAGTATCAAATAAGATCTGTTATCAGCCTTAGTTAGATCATAATGAAATAATTGCAGGACTCAACTGAGGGTGACTGCAGCGTAGCGAGATGAATTAATTTTCCCACCACGGCAGAGCATGTCAGATGTGGCCATGAGCAGGTCAATCCGTATTTTTTTTTTTTTTTTTTGTGAATGTGTGAAAGAAGTTGACTAGATTTCAGTACAAAATTGCAGAGGGTATTGGGATTGCTTATGAAGAAAAGATGGTGTTTGTGTCTCAATAATTCTGTAACATTTAAAAAGTAGACAAAAAAATAAAGTAAAATGGGAATAACTTACATGCGTAGGGGATGGAAAAAAATGCCAAAGCACTTTAGAAACTTCAACAGGGATCCACACCATACACAGTCAAATTCATGCCACAGAGAAGGCTGAATGTTTTTAATTAGGGCCCAGGGGCGAGGGCTAGAAAGTTAGAGGCATATGCTTCTCTTGATCTACAATGGAACTTCAACCCACATCAATGAGAGCTTTGCACAAAGATCAAATATGGCTCAAGGAGGCATTTTGGATCCAGACCAGCTTTATGGTTCAAGGTTTTGATGTGAGGCTAAATCAAGGCTAAATTTAGGGGTTATCAAAAAAATCCAGTTATTTTTCACAGGAAATTTTGGGGGGTTATTTTTTCAAAATTTCCTTTGAATGTTTTCGCTTGTTTTGTTTTTGATGGAAAACAAAAACTGAAGAAAAAAAAGTTTTAAAGCCAATATTGATTTAAAAATGGTTTCAATAAAATATTTTCAGTTTTCAAAAACTAAAAACTGAACTTTATCAAAATGCAATAATTTGTAATGTAAAATTTTAAGTTTACAGTTTGATTTTTCATGGAAAAATAATTTCAACCAAAATAAAAAAATTCCATGGAAAAATTTCTACTGGTGCTACTCCATGGCACCAAATTCTTATACTTTGTTCTCACAGTATTTATCTACACGTAGAATGGGAAATGAATACGGTATCTCCAATACTATGATGCAGCAATATTTGGTAAAGGTTAAATTTTTGAACAGCTGCTGCAGAAAAAAAATATCGTCTCTGCACTAAGCAGTCTAGAGCTAGTTAGCACTTTACAATCCGGGTATGATGGCTTGAAAAAAGTCATTTGAGCTGAGGGAGCCTCACAACTTTCTTCAACTCACAGAAATTCTATGCCAAAGTCCATTGTAGTCATGAAGACGAAATAATGCCTTGCCTCAAGAAATGGAAAATACTGGTGAAAAAGGTCACCAGCTATTGCAAACTATTAAAAGGGAAAAAAAGAAAACTATGGGGGTACCAGCAGAATCACAGGGTCGGGATGAGATTAGATACTTAACCATGGTGATTCTAACTCAACATGCACAGGATTGCAGTGATTACCAAAAATTGGAATTAGGAAGAAACTTTGCCTACCCTATACTATGGAAAGGACATTGGGGGTTTCCCCCCATTTTCCTCCTGAGTCTAGAACAAGGATGACCTCTTAGGATCAATTGGGTGATGCGTGCTGTATCAATTGCCTGTGAGTGGGAGATGGTGGCAGGACATAGTACCACTAGTGGTGTATTTTCCTTCCCATCTTCTCTTTCCTTGTTCCCATAGAAATTAGAGCACTGGAGAGGGTGCTTAGAAAGAAGAGGGCTTGGGGGTGGAACAGTATTCTGGCTTCTCTTATTTAGGGGAAAATGTGATTAGGTCAAATCAATGCATATTTTATTTTCTCTATTTATACAGGTTTTTACCAGTAAAAGTAAGTTTGAACCCAAAGCTGGAAGCTCTTAATTAGAGAGCAAGCAGACTCAAGTACCTAAAACATCCTTAATTATTCATCTATCATTTTTCTTTAGCAACATTCCCAGTCCAGTCACCTGAGAGGATCCAAACAGCCACTTAACCAGCTGGGATGAGGATAAGTGATAATCAGGCACCCTTGCCTCAATCCCCATCCTTAGTATCACGCATTGGGGATGCTCTTCTCATGTACATCCTCACTGGTAGCCCTACAGAGAGCAGGATCCTTCTTCACACTGGTAAGGGCTCTTCAGACTCCAGAAGTACGTTCAATCTGCACACTCCACAGCATACCAGTGAATCTTTAAATAAACTTTAAGATTAACATCCGTCGGTTTATTTCAGTCATAGACGGTTGGCTCATCGGGGTGCTGCCATTAAGTTTATTTTTTTCAGACACAGGACTATCCTTATCTATCTAATCACAGATCCTCCTCCTGGAACTAGGGTCTGATAATATTGAGGCACATCGGTAGAGAGAAAGATCAGGAAACAAGTCAGTCTGCATATGATATTCATTAACACGACTTTACCTTGTGAGCCAGGCTAGCATGAGAGGCACTGACAGCTCTCCCTTCATGAAGAAGGAGAGGAGGAAGAGAGGATAGTGAAGGAAACTCTTATCCTTCCTACCCCCCATATGGTACCAGGTCCTTCCCACTCTCTATCCACCATGTGATTTGACTCAGCCTAAGATGCTGGCTTCTTCCTGCTACACACTACTCCAGCTTTTCAGGGAGAACAGACAGCACAGTCTGAGGCAACATGTAGTGATGCCTCATGGAAAACACTGATTCAGACTATTTTTAGAGTCAGTTCTATCTCCTGTATATTTTCAGGTTGTTCTCTTCTATGTCTCATCATTTGAGAAGCCTATTAGCTCTGGTAGATTCTGTTAACCCTGGGGCCTGCCTCTCACTTCAATCTTCCAGGCATTGTGGGCCTCCCTCTCAGTGCATGTTGCTGACAGGGAAAGATACAAAGTGTCAGATTCTCATCCCTGACTCCCCCAGAAAGCTTCTGAGGACGCCCCCAGCAGCTCTATGACAGAACTGGGGATGGGGAGGTGTGGGACAGAAGTAGCAAGGTTTGGAGGGCATGGAATGCACAATGTGATCTGATCTCCAGCTGTCACAGCAGTCCCTGTTGGCATAACTCAAAGCAACCTCTAGGGTGCTTTAAATTACACGAAGGGCCATTTTCCCCCCGGGGCACTCCAGAATCAGGGGAGCAGAAAGGTGGCTGAGTCACCATTTCCTCCTGCTGTTCTCCATTGACTCTCTGGGCAAAGTTCAGTTCTTCTGGCTTGTTTTCCATTACTCCCACCTGCCACTCCCATGCCTGACCATAACAGAGAGAGACAGAGAGAGAGAAACCTTAAAAAGAGTAAAAATAAGACTATTCAGTTATAGTAACTCACTGGCAAAGGACAACACAGAAACATTGCTCTCTGTAGCTCTCCTTCTCCATAGTTTTATCATCCCACTCTTCCATCCTTCCCTCCCAGTGCCACGTTGTGATGTCTTACACATGATTCTCTCTGATTTAGACTGTAAGACCTTCTGGGCAGAGACTTTGTCTTCCAATGCAAAGTGCTTCTCTTCACAATATAGCTCAGTCTGTCTCCTTGTTACTTACCGTTCTCCCTCCTCTCTGACTAACTCAGCCTCTTAATTTTCTATCTGACATATAAATCCTCCCTTCAAAAATGATTTACATTGTTGGAGGGCTTGAAGCTACAGTAGCTGGAATGTGAAGTTTTCTATAAATGGCACGAATGCTGATTGCTAATACGTGTTAATTGGTAATATCTGTGTTCGGTAGGTTCCTGCACTATGTGCTATATCACATTAACTAGCTATGATCCCATGATACCAGATATTAACTATTTGTGGGAGAAGTTAGTGTTCCTCAAGAAAGTATCATTTGTTTAATTAGCCTTTATGAACTGTCTAAATCTGGGGAGTGAAGAGAGCATCCATCCAATGTGACAGGCTGTCAAAAACAGGCAAAGCAAGTATCGTCTCTCCTGTTGTAAATTCCCCTTGCAATCAGTCTCATTAGATAATAATCTGAACAATATCAAACTAAAGGGAATTCTGGACCTGATCCAAAGTCCACTGAAGGCAATGGGAGTATTTCCATTGACTTCTGCGGTCTTTGCAGCAGGTTCTCTGCTAGGATTAGGACATAATGTTGCCCCTTTGGCCCAATAGTTAGACAATAGTCAAGGCCATGTAAGGTTGTTTCGGTTAGGAAGAGAAATCCATGTTACTAGTCAGGTGTATTGTTTGGTGTAATCTGGTTTATTTACAGTCAGTTATGCACGGTCCTGTTTCCCTGTACACTGTAAGAACAAACAATTTCCATGCAGTTTCCTAGCTTAGAAATCTCAAAGCCACTCCCATGAGCTCTGTGCCCAGGAAGCTCTGTGCCTCTGCTTCCTCTCGGGGTCACGCTCACAACTGCTTCTCCAGGCTTCCTGCTAGTTTCTATTACTAACACACAGGAAAAAACGCTATCCTAGCCCCTGCATTTGCAACTAGGGAAACCTCTCAGCCCACATGACTTATCTCTGACCTGCCATGTGCAGCCCCTCCATTGTTTGCAGCTCCTTGCCTTTGATATAAAGGGGCTTGACTGTTTCTTCTGTTGAGCCCAACACAGAGTCCTTAGGACACCCATTGTCTTTAATGAGCTCTGCCCCTGTCTTTGGACCAAAGACTCTTGATGGTAGCCATTATTGCCTTTCAGCCTAACAGAGAGCCAAGGTGGGTGAGGAAATATCTTTTATTGGACCAACTTCTGTTGGTGTTAGCCTAACAGTAATTTAGAAGTGACCACAGGCAGCTTCTGTTTACTCCTTGTGATACCAACAGTCTAGCTTCTGCACAGCTTTTAGAGGGCTACGGATATATATGAACTTGGGCTATGTCTTCACAACCAAAATAGGCACGTTTTCACATTGAGATAACAAATGTGTGTTAGCTGGTTTGCTTTGAAATCCCCATGGAGACAAGACACAGAGAGTTTTTAACCACGATGTAGCTAGGCGAGGTCAACACTAAACCCCCTACCCACAGTTGAACTCACCTAGCTACATTGTGGTACACACTACAGAGCCTTGCCTGCACTGGAGTTTTACACACAGATTGCTCAAACACATTAATGATGGCTCTGTAAAAACATTCCTTTTTTGGAGTGAAAACATAGCCTTGGTCTGACTAAGCGGCCATCTCCACTCTAAGGGTGTCCGCCCACTCCCTTTGCCTCTTCTTCCCCCACCCTCCAGCACCATTAGCAGGTTGTATGCTAAGTCCTAGAAAAATACTGCAAAAATGTTCTTATAACAACTTATGGTTTAAATTAGGCGATTAAAAATGTGACGGGAACTCCTGAGATCAAGGACAGACTGGGGACTAGTAAACTTTATTCAGTGCAGGACTGAATTGCCAATTTGCAATGCCTGAGGCCATACCTAATTTGTTTAATATGCAGCAGCTACCTATGGGCTAGATTCTCTGCTGTGTCCAGATATGCAGGAAGCTGCCAGGGCTCTGGATACTGGTCAGTTATGGCAAACCAATTTTATGTTCCTCTCAGCCTTCAGTATAGTGTGTTTGTAGAAGGTAGACTTGCTGCTGGTGCTCCCCTTTGTGGCAGGGTATGGTGTAGCAGCACTGTCTTCTCTAGTTTGAGCTAGTGACACTACCACACCCTGCCAATGGTTGCTCCAGTCCTGTGGTCTCTCTTCTCATGACTCAGCCCTCCTGCCAGGTCATGTTTTAGTCCCATGCCTTCCAGGGTCACAGAAAACCCAAAAAATAACAGTCCAATTTCCTTACAAAAGGTCTTTATCCCTGACTTTGGGGGCTATGTTCCACACACCCTTCTCTCAGGATTCTCAGTCATCCTTATTCCCTTCTCAGGGTCCTCATGCCACCTTACCAGTGGCTGGTAGGGTAACTGAGGTCTACTCTCTGCCCTGGGTTCCAGTCCAAGGACTCTAGAACAGGCAGTCAAATTTTTGCAACCTTCTCCCTCAACTTCTTCCTACCAAGCCTGTCATCAGGCCTGTCCCACGGCCTCTCTAAATTCACCTTTCTTTCAGGGCCAGGACTCACAGGGCTCCCACCTTGAATTTCCCAATAAAGCCCAAAACAAAAATGCAAACTTAAACCCACTTCTACCCACCTCGGGCTTGACCTTTCTTCCCGCTCTGTACCTCAGCTGAATGCCTCCAGAGCCCTCCTCTTGATGTCCAGATCCTGCCCTATTATCTGGGCTTATCACCACGAAAGCCTGCTCCACCTCCGGTGGCTGCTTTGTATCTCTCCTGGCCTCCTGCTAGACTTTTTCACCTAGGAGAAGGTTCCAGGGCCAACTCTCCCCCTGGGCTTCCTCCTTGACCCTCTATACTATTTAGTCCCAGAGGATGAATGCAGAGTTCCATTCTTCCTGAAATCACCCTTGTGGTCCAGACATCCTGCCTTTATAGCAATCATCCATTTCCTCTCCCAGATGGGATTCATCTTTAATTGGTGCTGGCTCCCCCTCCAGGGGCAGCCAGGTGAGTTAATTGGCCTCTCAGGCCCACTTCAACCCTATTAAAGCCACGATGGGGTATATACCCTATTACAATGTTCTGCAAGTCCTGTAGATTAAAATTGTTTAATACCTGCTAAATGCTGTCTTTGAAGAGCTGTAAGCAGTGTTGTTGTAGCCATGTTCATCCCAGGTTATTAGAAAGACAAGGTTCTTTTAACAGAAGCTTGTCTCTCTCACCGGGAAAAATTGGTCCAATGAAGGGTATTACCTCCACCACCTCCTCTGTCTTTCAAAAGTCTTTTTTTGTGTCAGGTACAGCCACATTTGGTTAAATCTATCAACCTTTGCAAGGTATTAACATTTCATATAACTGCTGTTTGTGATAGAACTACAAAAGATGAAATAAAGGAAGATGAAACACTTGCTTTGCCATCATGAGTTAAGGTTCTGTGCTGCCATAAGTCCTATTTGCATAAAGATATTCTATACAGAGACTTCATATAGCTATGCTTGTCAGTCATCTTGCCACAGCTTTTTTGTGTAGTTCTACCTTCCATTCATTGTACTTACAATCAATATTGCCACCCTTAAAGCTATGAAAGCAACACACTTAGTTCCAAACTCTTTGTTTTTACTATTATACATACATATTTTCCATGTTCATTGAACTACCCCATATGCAATATATTTTTATAATGGTTTCCAATTAAATATCACTAGCTCAATCTTACCATCTAATTTTTTACTTAACTTCAAAGGCAATGAAGCAACTTCTACACCAAATTAATTACGTCTATTATCACTTAAAGAAATCCACTTAATTCTGTCAAGCCTGGCAAATGACATAAAAATGTTGGTTTGATAACATTAACATCAACAACTTAAACTGTATTTAAAATGGGAGGGAAAGTAGAAATAATTAATTGTGCAGCACAAATCTGCCCAATATGAAGTGCCGTGCACGTCTGGTTTTCCAATAAACGGATCTGTTTTCGTGGTCACATTATTCTTGATGTCACCGTACGTCAGGGTGTTGCAAAAGGAGCATAGTGAAAAATTAACAATGGGACAATATGAAAAGTTAAGTGAGCGGAGACAGGAGAATACCACCAAAAGTTAGGAAAACTAATGTGGGCCATTGAAGAGAAAGTGAGATTTTATCTTTGTGTCTAGAGGGAGCAGGAGTGGGCTGATTGAAAAGTATTATAATATTTTTTCCCTGTAAAAATGTGTTAATGGTGTTATTAAAAAAAATAAACAAAAGAGGGAGAAAACCAGGGGAAATAAATGGGGTATTGGCCGGTATTTACATGTTAAAAAATAAGAGAGAGAGAGATTCCCCGTCTGTAAAAATAGGGATAATAATACTGACCTCCTATGTAAAGTGTTTTGAGATCTGCTGATGAAAAGTGCCATATAGTAGCTAGGTTTTATTTATTTGTTTGTTTATGTAAACCAGGGACTCAGCCCAAATCAGGAGACCCTTACACTGCCCTGATGACACCAGGGCTCTGCTTGGGATAAGGGATATACCTGCACCAATGTGGCTGCAAGACTGAGGCCCAAATTACTTTTTCTTATATTACAAATTGGGGGGAAATAGGTGGTGGTATTCTCTTATCTGCGCTCATTACTCAAACTCCACTCACTAACGCTCTGCCCATCAATAGGCTCAGATAATACAGGAGTGGGCAGATGTCACCAGGATGAACACACAGAACAGGAGAGAAGCAAATCTCACCCATTGGAGAGTAGATAGCAAATTAAAGTAGCCCTCTCTTTGGTGGAAATCTGCAAGGGATGGTGATGATCTCAGACCTGCTGATTCTGATGATGCCTCTGCCAGCTGCCCACCTAATGCTGGTCAGCAGCACCCATGGTGATGGCTGGTGGCAAAAGCACTATCTGAGTGGAGGCCTTCATGCACAGTCTCACCAGCAGTGCTTTTGATTGTTGGTGCTGCAGGCTCTGATCAGCTTGTGACACACAATGGGAACAGATAGGAGCAGGGCCGGCTCCAGGCACCAGCTTACCAAGCAGGTGCTCGGGGCGGCCACTTCGGAGAGGGGCAGCACGTCCAGCCGTTCGGCGGCAATTCAGCGGACGGTCCCTCACTCCTGCTTGGAGCGAAGGACCTCCCGCCAAATTGCCGCCGCAGATCGTGATCGCGGCTTCTTTGTTGTTGTTGTTGTTTTTGTTTGGCTGCTTGGGGCGGCCAAAACCCTGGAGCCGGCCCTGGATAGGAGACAAGATAAGATCATGGTCAGAAGTGCACCACTACACCTTCTGGGTGCATTACAAGTGGCTGTACACCAATATAGCTCTACGCTAATCAAGAAACAAGGCCCAAATCCCACCTAAATCTGAGGCCTGATTCTGCAAATACTTACCAAGCATGCATCCAGATCCTCGCCTGGTGTCAATCCGCGTTACTTTCTTTACTTCAACTGAGCTATAGGGATTTACATCAGCTGGGGATCTGGAGCATAGTGTTGACTCCAGAGGGGCAGACCCATTAAAGTGAATGGGACTACCCCAGGTAGTAAGCGCTACTCCTGGTAGGAAGTATTTGCAGGATTTGGCTCCATTTATGTTTTTTCATCTTTCAGGCAATATGCAATCCTCCACCGATGTGCCCATACTTACTCATTTTTACCTTTATACCTTTCAGGAATATTTAAACCCAATGCAAATAGAACCCACCTGCTGAGTGTGTGTTACATCCCCCTCTCTGTGAGGGTTCCACAGAGGATATTAATCTGCTACAGCCCCAGTCTTGAGCTCAAGTTGTAGCACCTTCTGCTTCTAGCTCTGGAGGCCCCTGGTTCAAGCCCTGTATGTCAGCTAAGATCACAGCTATCACACAAATTTCTCTCTTCTCTATGTATTGTACATACCTGATCTCAAGTCCTTTTGAAGTCAATGGGAGTTTTTCCATTGGCTGCCTTAGTGCACGTACAATGAAAAGGAATATATCACTTAAACAATATGGGCCAGGCTTTCTCCCCCAGTTCCATCCCCTTTGCACTGCCTGAATGGCAGAAAGAGGATGCAGTCTGGCCACAACTGGCCCGTGGAGAATTCTCCTGGCAGAAGGGAATTCTCAAATAGCACAAAACTAGCAGAGCTAGCTCTTATGCCTACTGATCCCCATTCCCTTCCTGGCATGACAGTCATGATGTGGAAAGATGGGAAGGCATGCTGGGGGCAGAGAGGGTGAGAGAATGGGTTCTACTCTATCATGCCAGCTCCCCACTTGTGTATGTTCCCCTAGCTAGCTGTTGCAAATTAGATAACAAGAAGTTCTCTAGCTTATGTCACTGCAGCTGGAGAATCAGGGAGATTTGAATTCCAGATCCGAAGTCCACTCCTGGAAAATGCCCTGGAAGCAGCCCTTTCTGACTTGTTTGGGCAAATCCCATTTGTGCATGCAATGCAAATACAAAATGTTTCCAAAATTGGCCCTTGTAGATTTAAAATAATGCAATTGTTAGGAAGGGTACAGTGTGTCATACAGCTCTTTCCCAGCACCACAGTGCATTTCTGACCAGAGCATATTTTATCACAAAGTCCTAAATGGTATCAAAATTATTAATTCAGCCACCTCTAAACAAAGAAAAACAGATTCTGCAATAGGAAAAAGGTTGCCATATATAAATTGATGCATAAAACATTTCTCTTTCAGAAATAAGAGATGTTCTCTTCTTTCATCTGTTTTGAATTTGTTCATTTGGTTTTATTAATTTACAAGAGTTTTCTTTATCTAAGGAAAGAAATGTTGATGTTATCTCACTTTGTCCCTTCACAGTAAGGCCCCAATCCTGCAAGCAAGTACTTAGCTTTACACATATGAGTAGTCCATTAAAGTCAATGGCATTATACACATATGTAAACTTAAATATGTGATTAAGTCTTTGCAAGATTAAGGCCTAAGATATGTATCCACTGCAATTCTCTGAATAATCATGTTTGGTAAATAATTACTATCTTTCCTTATACTTAATCTATAACACTCACAAATATTATTATTTTTTAAATCAACTCAAAGCTATTAGAAGAGCTAAAGAGGCAGCGTCCAATCTGATTTCCAGTCTGCCAGGCATGCGGCCCTTCATTATAATAAATAATAATAATATTATTAAATAAAAGATAAGGACCACTGTCAAAAATTTCATCATCAAAAGCTGGAAAATCACATAGTGAATCCGTCAGTCATCCGTGGTGGACAGGGTCATGTAAATGAAAGGGAAAAGAATATACAGCATATAGGCTATGCTTACATGCTAATAAAAACCAGCCAGGCACAAACGTATATGCACAAGACTGAGTAATTTGTCACTCTGGACTATCATGGTTGCCCCCCTACTAGGGTGACCAGATGTCCCGATTTTATAGGGACAGTCCCGATTTTTGGGTCTTTTTCTTATATAGGCTTCTATTACCCCCCACCCCCGTCCCGATTTTTCACATTTGCTGTCTGGTCACCCTACCCCCTACCTACTGTGACAATGCCAGTGTTCAAAATAGTCAGAAAGGAGTTCACAGGAGCTATATGCAAGCACATGGAGCTGAGTTTAGGACCAGCTTCTGAATTCTAGTTTAAGTTCCTTGCTGTTTCACTAGAACAGGAAAATATAACATGATGCAAAACCTGAAAAACTGAAATAAAAAAGTTGAAGGGAAATTAATGTTGGAAAGAAACCTAGAAAATGAAGCAGAGAATTTGAAGGTGTTATTGAATCTATTCTGCTGCACTCACTCCTTCTTTTCCATATTTGCCTCTTCTGCACTTTGCTCCCCACCAGTGAAGCTCTGCAAGTGTCCCCAGGATTTCTCTGCCTCCCCATTATGTGCTGTCCCATCTCACACCTACAATGCAACATTACCCAGGTCCCCCTGCTTTTTCTCTTTCCCCTATGATCCATCTCCCAGCTCTGAGCTTCGGCTTGGTACGAGTTCCGTTACTTGTTTTCCTCACCTTCACACTTTGTGCACTGTGTACTGCTGAAATTTTCTAAATGCTCTGCATCACTTCAGCCTTTTGACCGCACTGTTTTAACTGAGCCTTCTCTCTTCAAATCTAATAGTTCAATATTGTGCAAGTGCTTATTTAAAAAAAATAGTTTGAATCCCTCTCCAAAGTTTACAGCCATCTACTCGATGCATAATCATTTCAAACACTGCAGCACTTCACATTTGGTTAAAACCACTTCAGTTTAGAAGTGATTAGAGGTTGAAGATTTGTAGTTTAAAATTTAAATTAAACTATTTAAAATTATTGGAGTACTTCACACATTTAAAGCAAATAATTTTTCTTTTTACATACAGATCAGGATTCTCAGTAGATGTCTGGCAGAGCTGAGACAGATAGTGTAAAATAATCAGGAACCAGGATTCAGATTTAAGGCTTTCAAACCACAATACCTGGTAAAAGAATGTTTGTTAAACATTTTCACAACATCAAGGACTGCAAAAATATCCATAAGACATGTAAAGAAAGAGATGCAGGAACGCATAATAATCGTGCATGGTTTAAGCTTTATGCTAAAATATTAACCCATAGATCATCTGTAGCCAAAGTCATAAATTTATAAAATGCACTGCCTACAGCAAGAAGCAAATAAACATCATGTAAACTTCACTTTAGTTTCACTTCAAACTTTCTGGAATTTAATGCTCAAGATAGGTAAGGCACGAGAACAATAAATCCTGCTTTCTGTCTTGGGTTTTATTCCGCCTCCCAACCCACACACACCCTTCTGTTGCCCTCCCAAAATTACACAATGCATCCCCACTATCAATAATGCTGTGAATTTACACTGCACAACCCCTTAGCTGTAGCTGCCCTGTAAACCAACCTGCTATCTATTTTTGTAGAAGTGCATCCTTCATTCTTCCGAAATCAATGTGTGTTTGAGTGCCAAACTGCAGACCACAGTTAAAACAAAACAAACAAAAGGAAACACAGTTAAAGGAAAAAGAGACCCCCACCTGCAATACCACACACACTCACACAAACATCACTAATAGCAGTAATGAACCGACGGCTGCTGTGTAGCATGGGCTTGTGTTTTTGGCCTGATAGATCTGACAAAGCAAGCTGAAAAATAAAATACTTCAGAGTCTACATCACTAATAAAAACAGGCAATTCCAAGTTTGAAATCAGTTGGGAGGGATAGGAGGCAAAAGCTCCTCAGATATATCAAAAACAAATCTTTGTTCCAGTTTTCCATCTCCCCAGGCAGGGTGCTCCACCCTATTAAAGAACAGGCAAGTCTGCAAAAACAGTCCAGGTTCATTCCTCCTGAAACCTTTTGTTGTTGTTCTTCCTCTGAATCAAGACATACCCTTCCCATTCTGCTCGTCTGAAACGTGTTTTGAGATGTCTTGGCTTTTTATTTAAATGACCATTATGTAGTAACTAGAAGCCTTTTTTTTTTTCTTGACAATGGAAGATTGAGAGGAGAAAAGGCAGCTTTCAGATAAATCTTTTACAAATTCCTTTAAAAAATCTGTTGCAAATTACCACCTGCAATCAATCTATCGATACTCTTCTGTCGTCCAAGACAGATGAAGAGCCGAATTCTCATTTACAATGAGTTTTCTTTACACTCCTTTGACCCTCTTTCAGGCATCTTTATGCTGCCAAAGTGGTGTAAAGGAACGGTAATGCAAATGAGAATCAGGCCCACAATATATAGCACAATGTTTTTCCATACCCATTCACAACATTTCCTGAAAAGGAAACTAGCTAAGGCAGAACCCAGCGAACTACACATCCCTCAAGTGATCATCACCAAACACACCGTGTTTCCCCAACAAATTCATCAGCCTCCACACACATCAATGACAGATTGTAATTTGGCCTTCGCTTCAAACCCCAGACCAGCTTCTTTGTAGATGGGAGTGTCCATTCAAAGCTAAACAAAACCGGAGAAACTTTTTCCAAGTATCTGTGTGCGTGATGTACACTCAGCACTTGCTATTCAAATCATTTATGATCTTTATATTAAAACGCCCTATTTGCCAAGTGCCTTGTTAAGCAGTGCTAGTCTTTGACACACACACTGAAATCTACCCCATATGTTAAAGTTATTGAACTGCAGTGAGCTTCCTGACAGCAGTGCTCTGCTAATGCTAGTTTTGATTCCCCTGACATTAATCTTGGTAGGGCTGAGATGCTGTTAATACTTACTTCCTAAGCGAGGTAACCCCTTCAAAGGCTGACACACACCACCTCGCCTTGTTCATCAAATATATAATCTTACTAAATGCTGTAATCTTAAATCCCAACCTAGAGTAACTAGCAGTGCTTACATTATCATTTTTCTTTAAAGTTCATCTAAAAGAAAAAAAAAACTATGATCTATTAAGAATTCCTGATTTCAAAGACTGCACAATCAGAATTTGGGACCAATATCTTCTAGATAAACCACAACAAACTGCTTATTAAGCTCTAACATTGACACAATCTAAGATTACTTGCTCCTTTCTCCCACTCCACCCACACACATGTGCACACAAACAAACACACACATGCAGCTTTCAAAGGGTCCCATTGAAATTTTAAAGCGTTCTGTCTAATTTTTTTCCCACTTGACAACTTTGCATCCACAAAACAAAACCAAAAAATTAAATAAATAAAAACGAGGGGACCGTGGCTACAGCAATGCAATGTAGGAGGAATTATAAAAATGGCCCTTCGTTGCCAGTGCTACTCAATGACAGCTCATTTTCTTGTGCCAATTGGAAGAACAAGATTAGAAGTGACTCTAATTCTTACCCAGACTTCAGGCCGGTGAAAGTCAAGTTAAAGAAGTAATGCTCTCAGTCTCTGGAGGGCAAGGGTACCAGTCACTTATTCCTTATGAACACTTGCTGACATGTGCACTAAGCATAATAATAATAATATTTATAAAGTGCTCCCCCGCCGAAGTGCTCGGGGCACTATGCAGTATCATCAAAGCAATTTAAAATGCATTTTAAAACATAGAAAATAATGGACCACCCTCTAATAATAATAATTTTTGTTTATAAAATCATGGCAAGAACACTGGCCTAGTGCAAGCCACTCCCATACAGTGCAGTGGAGAGATAAGGAGAAAGAAAGGAAGAAAGAATTCTCCTCCCTGGTTCTCGGTTCACAAATCTCATGGCCCCCTAATGCTTGTTGGTTTAAAAAATACATAACGTATTTTTAACATAAAAGACTATTTCCTGCAATTCCAATCATGGGTATATTAAAATGATGCTAGGACAATATAACTAACAAATTCCAGGCAGGTAATTAATTCCTATGTCTGTTCTGAACACTTGTTAGTCAATCTTAATGCTCTAATTTTCAAGACTTATTTTCCTAGCTTTTTCTACTCTATGTGAAATTTTGTATATAACGGTAATGTAGCAGTGGATTGGTTGGTTGGTTATTTTTTTATTTCCTTTCTCATTCTGTATGTTTGTGAAATTTCTAATTAACTTTTATTTAGGGATAAACAAAAAGAGTCTTTATAACTCTGTAAAGGCCAAAATTATCCCCGGTGTAGCTCTGTTAGTGTCAGCAGAGTTACATCAGGGAAAATATTGTCTCTATTTGTTTTAAAAAACACTATGATATATAACTATATTGCCATGTAGCTCTTGTGGTATAAGAGAGCTCTTTTACAAGTGGTATCAGTTAGAGAACTGGGAAGTTATACTAAGCATAATGCAACATAAGAAAACATTCTTATATCAGGGCAATACATAAGAAGGGCTATACTAGGTCACACCAATGGTTCATCTATCCCAGTATCCTGTCTTCCAATAGTGGCCAATGCCAGGACAGGCAACCATCGGGTGATCCATCCCCTGTCATCCACTCCCAGCTTCTGGCAGTCAAAGGCTAGGGACACCCAGTGCATGGGGTTGCATACCTGACCATCTTAGCTAAAAGCCATCAATGGACCTGTTCTCCATAAACTTATCTAATTCTTTTTTGAACTCCATTATTAGTTTTGACCTTCACAGAATCCCCTGGCAACGAGTTCCACTGGTTGATTGTACACTGTGTGAATAAGTACTTCCTTTTGTTTGTTTTAAACTTGCTGCCTATTAATTTCATTGGATGACCTCTGGTTCTTGTGTTATGTGAAAGAGTAATTAGCACTTCCCTATTCACTTTCTCCACACCATTCACGATTTTATAGACCTCTATCGTATTCCCCCTTAGTCGTCTCTTTTCCAAGCTGAAAAGGCCCAGTCTTTTTAATCTCTCCTCACATGGAAGCTGTACCATAGCCTTACTCAGCTTTGTTGCCCTTCTCTGTACCTTTTCCAATCCTAATATATCTTTTTTGAGATGGGGTGACCAGAACTGCATTCAGTATTCAAGGTGCATGTAGTTACTTACTATAAATCCTATATACTGTTGTTGATTTTAGGAAAAATTTTGGCCCGACACTCTATACAGGCAAATTCCTCCCTCCGCCAAACATATATATGTGCTGCAGTGACGTAATGTGTGGAAAGTTAAGCATGTGTGTAAGTCTTTGCAGGATCTCGGCCAAAAGTAACATTCTTTGTACAAACTATTCCTTCTCAAAATAGGAACTAGTTGCTCAGAGAGATGTTACAGATAGGCCAAAGCTAAATCAACATGGATCTGCACACAGCCTAGTGGGCCACACTCTACTGTGCCCCTTCATAGCACCCATAATAGACGCTTTGAGGGCTAGGCTCACCATATATTTCCGAGAGAGGCATCTTCTGCCATGTACCCTGTCAAGAGCATCAGTTTATGTGCTTTTCCTCCAGCATGTGTGTATGGGTCTGATTAGCCAGAATTGGCTTTTATCAGTACTAGTGATGGGCCAAAGGAATAATGTCCAGATCTGAATCCTGAACGAAGTTAGGGAAGCTAGAAGTTTGAGGCTGAACCAGAGCTAAGGTTTCGGTTTTGATTCGATGGTGTCAAATCCTCACAAGCTGTTCTCAGGAGATTTCATGCATTGTCAACTCTCCTTGTGAGTTTGCCTTGCATCCAAACTTGATTCAGAAAAACAGGCTTTTTATGGGTTTGGGTTTACCCCAAACTCAGAACCACTGAAAGCACAGGTAGGGTGGATTTCAGAGTTCTGATACCAATATATACTTGCCATAATACAGAAAGGATACATCTGAAGTCCTAATTTGGACCCATCTCTAATTAATATTGAAAGAATAATAGATGTTCGAAGATAGACACTTCTGCTGGGTCTCCGGGTGAGTTCCATGTTTTCTGTTCCATCTCAGTTTTTATATCTTTCCTATTGACATTGATTTAAAAAGCGGACTAAGGAGGTTTAGCCACACAAATGCCATTCTTGTCAATGGGAGCTGTGTGGCCAAATGCCCTAATTTGCTCTGTTAATCTCAACCCAAGTGTCTGAGCATCTGTTTATTTAGATTGTTAACTCCCCAGAGACGGGACTATGTCTTCTCCTGTGCTTTGGACAACCCTGAGCACATTCTCAGCACTTAACAAATACATATATAATGGTTTATGATTGAGTGATTGGCTGATTGATTGACTGATTGATTTAGCACCATTAACTGTACATATGCTATACAGCAGGCAAACTGTTCTGTTCAGGAATAGAACTGAAATTATTGTAATTAACTCACCACATATTTTAAAGCCTTTTTTCTATAAAGAGTGCACCTTTTCAATTAGTAGATCTACTTTGGTCCTTAAATTGTATTTTCCTCATTGAATTGCCTGGTTGTGTGCTCCCTTGCGCCTTTCATTGCTTATCATTATCATTCATTAATGTCTCGGTTGCTTTCTTTTGTCTGCTGCCCTTCTCCTGTTCACAACAAGTTTCTTTGCTAGTCAAATAAGTTATCCCACTTATTTTATAATGTCTTGGTTTAGGCTTTACAAAAATAAAACGAGGAGGAAACCATATCTTCAAATGGCTTATTATAATTCAGTATGACTGGCAAGTGTCATTTAAGAAAGATATACTGCATCTTTAATAAATTTAATCCATGTCTGATTACAGAGGAAGAAAGCTCTTTTTTAATCTTATAGGGTTGGAATATTGCAATAACTGTTCCATCTGATTTTAAAAATAAGATTTGCTAAAGGTCAGCGTATCTCCTGGCCACATACGCAGCAACATTGAAATTTCCTTGGCCAGGGAATAAAAAGATTCTATCATTAAAAATGAAAGCGCGAGGACATCTTGCAAGCCCATAGGGTTTTTAGAAAGAGGAGACATTTCGTTATCAACTAGCAATCATAAGATTTTTAAGCAATATCTCTAATCTGCTTCTCCCCCACCCCCCGCTCCCCACAACCCCCCTTTCCTTTTCACATCAAGGTCTTTTTATCTTCCAATTTTGCATCTAAAGATGAGGTGAATGCCATTAGCTCAATTCAACCTCAAGTGTAGTCAGATGTGCCTGTGATTTCTGAAAAGCACTGTCTAAGGTCACATTAAAATGTATAAGAGCTTTTCTATTCCTGAGAAGGGGGCTTATTATCCATCCATGGTGTAAGGGAGTAATGTCAGTGGCCACAGACTTGGGTGAAAACAAAAGAGATACCAAGGTTTCCGTCTTTTGTCAGTGAGCCTCTCTGGCTTCCTTTCATTGCTGTCTGAAGCCTTGCAGATAGTGCCACAGGCTGTAAACTTAGGCAGCTTTGGGGGAGAGAAAAACAAGTTCAACGGGTTTCTCCTTTTCTTAACCCTCAGCTTTCAATATTTAACCCTTTACATGAAAATTAAAAAAGAAAACATTGCTCCATGTTTAAATACATTTTTGTAATATTCATTTCAGTGCTGGAAAAGATTTGGACTTTAGTCATCCCGACCTTGATCCTGGAAAGACTCACGCTTGCATGCTTAACTTTGAGCATGAGTAGTCCCTTTGACTATTCACATTAGGGTGACCAAATGTCCCGTTTTTAAAGGGACAGTCTCTTTTTGGGGACTTTTTCTTATATAGGCGCCTACTACTCTCCACTCCCTGTCCCGTTTTTTAACAGTTGCTGTCTGGTAACCCTAATTCACATGCTTAAACTCAGTGCAGGATTGGGGCACCAGCAAGTACCAAAATAAACAGGGACTTAGAGTGCAGCTTTCACTTAACGTGTCATCGTGGGTAAGTGTTTGTCAAATTAATGGGCATAATGTACATATTTTTCTGCAGTTCAAATAAGGAGCCAGCCTTCACAGACAGCACAATTCAACAGTAAAAAAAAAAAATTTTAGCATTGACTGTTCTGTTTATCTTTGATTTAAAAAATTAGTAATGGTAGTAATGGAAAATCACTTAAACAATGGCCTGGTTAACTGACACAGCTTTCAAACGTATTCATATCTTATTTAAAAATGCATTTCAGGTGCTGGCTGTATATTTTAGACAAGGTTCCTGTCTCAGACCATTGTGAGGGAATATTATAGTTTTAAGAACATTTCCCTTCAGGGCCAAGTGCATGGCTGACTTACAGAAGTCTGATGTCTTTAAGAGACTTCAGGCATGCTCTTTCTACTGTACAACTCTGAACTGAACTCCCGTGACCTGGTACAGAAGATACGCTCTCCCAGTGATCACACTGCTGAAGTTGCAGGTAGGCCCTTTTCTGGTAAAGCAAGAGATTATTTTCACAACTTTAACAGCCACATGCCCTAAGGAATGGGCAAACCAAAAGAATGAGGCAGGGTTTTTTTGTTTGTTTGTTTTATTTTAAAACTAGGCTGCGGTTCATCTCACCGAAGCACATTAAACACAGTCTAATTTACGAAGGTTGGGCCAAATATATTTTTGGCATAAACTCTTTGAATGTTTCACCAGGAGTTAATCTAGTCCATAATTTTCCAGGCTGGTAAATTTTCTCATCTTGCAACTGTAATGCCAGTTAAGTGACTCACTGTGATGAGATAATGTATTGACCTAATTATCATTGTAAACAATGAAGTTACCATGCAATTGGTGTATCTTGAAATGGCACACAAATTGGAGGGATAATTCCTGTCACCGGTATGTGGATTGGATTTATTCAAAGGATAGCAGGTAGACATTTTGAATTTTGCAGGGTTGATAGTTTCTGGGATGCCAAATGTTCAACCCTTGTCTCTTAATTTGTGCACCCATTTTTGTACAGATGCCTGACGAGCCAGGAAAAGCAAGCGTGTGCCTGCTTGTAGCATACAAGCAACTATTTGCATCTGCAAGTACAAATTTGCATTTGCAACAAATACATGTGCAAAAGTGGGCTGCAAAACCAGAGAACTAGAGGCTGGTTGAAATGTGACCCTGGGCAGGCACGTCTCTATTTTTAGTAACTCTGTGGTTGATAACTGAATGTTGCTCTCTCTGGTGCCTCAACACTATGCCATTCGGATGCCATTACTGGAAATCACACACACACACACACACACATCTTCCTCTGCAGAGGAACTTCGGCTTGTTTGGGAACTGAAGGATGAGGTACATAAACTCAGGTAAGGTCAAAGGCGCTGTAGGCCAAGGGTTGGTTTTCACACCCCGTGTGCCAAATAGATCATATAAATCGCTTCCCTACTTGTCATTTATGTATTTTTGAATTGTAATGAATGGTTCTATCTTTCTTTGCCAAATTTCTATATTCATAGAAAGCTGGCATTTCACAAATATCAGAGTGCTGCTCTGTGAGCCAGGCTTCCAGAAATTCAGTAATCATCACTAGACCTTCCTGTTAAAACATGAAAACAGATAAATGCCATTTAGCTGTTAAGATTTAAAAATACCTTCTTGTTATTCCTTTGATAACCCTGTAACACAGTACATTTTTTGTGTTCCTCCACAACCTATGAACAATTCCTGAAGTGCTGGGGCTACCGTACTGTTTTGACGTTCTTAGAAAAATTCAGTTAGATGAATCAGACTGGGCTTTCAGGCTTCTGGTTCTTCTTTTTAATAGGAAACCTCATAAAAAAAGTGACTGCTCTGTTTTATGACAGCAATTCGACAGTAAATCATGTTTCTTTTAGTAAGCGAAGTCTGTCCAAAGTAGTACTATAGAACAGGCAGCGGTCCCTGAGATTTCCCTGACACAGTTTAGGAAGGCAACAAGCCAATCCCTGATATCAAAAAGGTTGAGAAACACTGCTATATAATATGGACATAGGATTACCATATGGGTATCTGCAGTAGATGAAATCATTTGTTTAATAGTCTTCTAATTTTATACCTCCCTTCTTCAGGGAAGAGAAGAGACCTCTTCAGAGATCCAGGGAAAAAAATCTAAGCTAAGATCAACCCAAGTGAACATTTCTGAGAGTTTTCTAGTGCTACGTACCAGTGGAAAAAGAGACTAAAACTAGAGACTAATCAGTGGCATAGAGAAAAAGGTTTTAGAAGCAAACAGCATTCAAATGTCTTCTGTGATGAGAGTGACTGTTTTGATTAGATGCTCTCCATTCAAATTGATGGGGTGACAACTTCTTAGTTTTAGAATTGCCTTGTTACATGGGCTTTAAATTAAGCTGAAAAGGAGAAAAGGAGATGTTATTGCTTAATGTGAAGAATAAAAAATGTACTCCTAACACACAAAATAAGAGAGAGGATGAAGTTCTGAAGTAGAAGATGAAGAAGAAGAAAAATGTTAAAGCCATATATCGTTCCTACAGGAATGGAAATTCTATGGGAAATAAGCAAGAACTAGAAGTTTAACTAAATAATGGAAACTATGAGCATAAGTGAAACCTTGTAAAATGATTATCCTAACCAGAATATCAGCATGGACGGGTAAAATTTATATAGAAGTCATAGAGAGGGAAGAGACAGAAGAGGCATTGCTTTGTACGTCAAAAGCCTCTACAATGCCAGAAAACTAGAATATGAAAATGGAGAGTGGGGTAGCGAAATTCTTGGATAAGGACAAAAGGAATGAAAATCAAAGAAGAATCAACAGGGGGCAACTGCTACAGATCACCAGAACTGGAGGAAAGCAAGAATAAATAATTCTTGGACCAACTCTCAAGACACTTATAACCACAGGATGCCCTCACCATGAGGGGATTTAAATTTCCCAGGTATTTGCTGTGGAGATAAAGCTAAATATATGCTAAATCAGAGAGGTTTTTAAACTGTGTGGGACACAACTTTCTGATCCAGAAAGGAGACATTCCAAGCACTGAAGAAGTAACTCTTATTGATAGGTTGGAATTGTGAGGAGAACAGTAAGGAAGCTTAGAACTAATGACCATGATCTTCTCACGTTCAGCAGAATGGGTTCCCAGCAAGCATCACACACAGAGCATCAGATTTTTAAGATGGCACATGCTGTGAAATACAATCATTTAAAACCCAATCCTACTGTCATTGAAAACTACTACTGAATTTCAATGTAAGCAGGAGTGGGACCTTAGCAAGAAAAGTGCAATTGTAAGATATGTTAAAATTCACTGGTATAGAAGAAGGCAGAGAAATCTCAAAGGATATCATAATGGCTTGTCTTTGATGGGGTGATGTGTGCATCAAGTTTTGGCTTATCCAAGGCACTGTTTGACCAATGGCTGGCTCTCTAGACAATATTAATATTTTTTTCATACAAGCCTGAAGGTAACCTGCTCAATGGAAGGACAGGAACAGAATGCATATTTCTTGAAGCATGATAGCAGATTGTTTAGAGTAGTATTCAAGCTTTTTTTATAAAGCTGACATCCTTTCTCCTTGAATCATTGGCCAAGGAACAGTGGCCGTCCATCCTGACATAGTCTCTTTATGAGGTGAAGGCCTAGTAACCAAGGTAGAATTGTATCTGTAACCTGCTGCAAAGAAGATAATATTTCTTATTAGAGTAAGAGTGATCATTTAATCAGTGATCAGCAAGGAACGATGTGGGAAGAGTCGCCATGGGTGTCCATCTTCCTTGGACGCAAAGAAAGCAAGTTTGCACAAGGTCCAATTGATCCCCACTATTTTTACTGCCCTTTCAACCTCTGCCCCCTTCATCCAAGGTTCTTAAGGTTATAGAGAAAAATCCCCCAGAGAGACTGATCAAAATATTGCTTTGAAATGGGCTGGTAGAGTTCCATGCAAAATCATGCTGAAGCTGATTAGGCAAGCAGCAAGAAAGCTAAGGTTGTTTCAAAATCAGATTGTGGCCATTGTTCTGGCAGCTGTATACCATTTTGCGGGAGTGAGAAAAAGCTAGAAAGTTGATTTTTTCTTATGTGGGACAAAGCCATATCCATTGCCCCATACCAATGCTCCTACACTGAGCAGAACTTGTCTGAGCGAGGCAATATGGACATGGTCTCTTGTATCATTGGACCAGCCCCCATACTTTTGTTTTAAAACCACACAGAGTATTTTTCCTAATATCTTTATTGTATGTAAAATATTTCACATGAATCCTGTCATTGCTTGCAATAGGCATAGGAAATATGATTGCATTCCAAAGGGTAGGGGCATTTATAAAGGTGACCCTGTTAAAATCTACTCATGCAGCATTTAGCTGTTGGATGGGGTGTAAGTTAATAGAGCAGGCTATAGAGAATAGTCAGGCTCCTAAAGAAAGAGCAGTCCTTTATAATTTAATCACCTATTGCCAAGTCTAGAAAGAAGAAATCTGCTTCTCGTCCCCTTGCATCAAGGGTAGAGACAGAAGGACAAATTTGGCAACTGGATGAATATTATCCTATTAAGTAATGCACTGGGATCGAGCACTATTTAATATCTCATTTAACTACTGAATTTGTAGTTCTGCAAAAGAACAGTGACTCTTTTGGGAGACACAGCGTCCATTTTACAGTGTTTGCCCCACCTCCAGAATTTCTTGCAGCCTGAAATCGAGTACTGCTTGCAGTGCACAGAATCTAAGAGCCAAATCTTCAGATTTCAATTTTTTACACAAGGCTCTGGCCCAAAATCTCTAGCACATGTTATAATTTAGTTTAGTTAATAAGGATGGAAATCATGTTACTATAATTATTTTGAAGTTCTGGCATTATTACCCAGGAAACACCTAGGAACAAGGAATGTTGCTCAAAGAACAAGCAAAACAAATTAAAACCTCAAATTCATTTGAGGAATTTTTCCAATATTGGCATCAATTTCTGGGCTATAGTAGATTTGAGGTGCTAAGTGTACTGGTGATTTTCAATTATACAATCAAATTTAATGGAAAATATTAATGTGATGATCTAAATTAAAACCTCTCCTACTGTGCTTTGAAAATATATTTCATATTCCAGAGCATCAAGAGCCCAGTACAAATATAGTATATTCCTGAGCTTATGGTTTACAAAAGTTAGCTTTTGCAGGTGGAAAAAAGAAAACGAGTAGGACCCAGAGCATCAACATACATTGCAGAATTTTGTGACATTGTACCAGAAAAGTATATGAACATATTTTAAATCAGGGGCTGATTTTGCAAGGTGCTCAATGCCTCTTGCAGGGTTCTGAGTGCTCTTAACTCCCACTGAAGTCCCACTAAATTCAGGGCACTCAGCACCTCGCTGGATTATCCTCAAGACAGCTTTGGATAAGCCTCATATTTAGTAGAGACAGCTCATGGTGTCTGACACCATCAGGTGGTCCAGAGACATCTATACGGAACACATCACAGGACACCGTCAATACCATGTTGAGTAATCAAGACCACCGACCAGGGAAATAACCCACTTCCTTCCCTGACGAACCAAGGGACGCACTCCACCCATGTACTTATTCGCAACACTGATACTGACTTGGACTCTTTATACATTCCATGGGTGGCGTACCTGAGTCTACTTATCCACTGATGCTTTAAAAACCCCCGCGCCCCAATCTGGGTCTATGCTGGTTATGTGATATGTATGTATCTCTTCATCCTTGTAACTGATACCTGTATTCCCTCATAACTCAAGCCGGACCCCAGATGTACAGTACCTTCCCTCTTAACTTGTGTATATTTAATTTTAAACATTAACTTTAATAAAAATTTTAAATCTAAGATGGAACCAATTCCTGGTTTCTGGAGATGAGGGAAATACACACTTCCATTTATTGGAAAGAGTACTCTGAAATACTATTTTAGTCTATGCAATATTCCAGTCTATGTATATGTACTTCAATATACAGTTTTCTAAATACAGAAAGTGAAATCCTGGCTCTACTGAAGTCAATGAGAGTTTTGCCATTGACTTCAATGGTGCCACGATTTCAGCCTATATATACAAATTTATTCCAGGCTCTACCACTGACCTACTGTATAACTAAGGGCATCTTTGGTGTTTCTGTTTCCCCTCCCACATTTTGTGCCTGTATAGTGCCTAACAGAATGGGGCCCTGGTTTCCGTTGTGGCCTCAAGGCATTACAGTAAATAATCATAGTAATAATATGATTCTACTGCAAGCCAAGATTTCCCAGCACTGGAATGAGAGCTATCATAGCACTATTAAATTAATGCTAGTTAGAAAGTTAATTTTAATAGATGAAACTGTTAATCATTTTCCCTTACACTAATTAGCACTATGGTAACCAAGTCAACCAAGTTATCGAGCAGTCTGACAGTGTGACAAAGTCTTTCTTGAGTTCCCTTTTAATATCAGAGATAATACTGATGATACAATAGATCCTACTGTTGCAGTCTTATAGGAACATGTGTCTGTTTCTACACACAGTACATTACACTAGAAGATGCAGTTGATGCTCCATGTGGCAATTACAGAGTTCAGCTGTACCACTTCGGTTGAATACTTGTATCATCTCCTAATTAAATGATTCCACTTCACAGGCCAGCCAGATATTCATTTGAGTTAGTAAATAAAGGACCTTACCAGTTTCCATCATCTTAGGCATCTTTGTTTTTTGCATGGTCCTTTTCCTTCTACATATATCATAAAGCCCAAAACATAAAATAGAAAACAATTTCAAAATTACTAGAGCAAATAACAAAATATTACAGAACTTTGTGTCTCTGTGACACATATACTTAAGAACTGCCCTTCAGGAATTAATTATAACCTTAATTAATTATACAGTAAATGCCTCTAACTTCAGATCAATGAAAGCCACAGCTCTACCCTGAAGATTAACACATTCTAGTATATACATCCAGCATAACTCCAGGAAGAGCAACAGTGTAGGAATCTAACAGAGCACGTCACAGATCCACCAGCTTCCTAGCTGAGTTGGTATATGTGCTGTCAAACCAAATACTAGTGTTGTTATGATTATGGCCCTACCAAATTCACTGTCCATTTTGGTTGATTTCACAGTCATAGGATTTTTAAAATCATAAATTTCATGATTTCAGCTATTTAAGTCTGAAAGTTTATGGTGTTATAATTGTAGAGGAGTTCAGGGGGGTCAGAGGTTATTGTAGGGGGGTTACAGTACTGCAACCCTTACTTCTGCACTGCTGCTGGCGGTGGCACTGCCTTCAGAGCTGGGCAGCTGGAGAGTGGAGGCTGCTGGCTGGGAGCCCAGCTCTGAAGGCAGAGCCACCACCAGCACAGAAGTAAGGATGGCATGGTATGGTATTACCATCCTTACTTCTGTGCTGCTGCTGGTGGGGCGCTGCCTTCAGAAGTGGGTGCCTGGCCAACAGCCGCCACTCTCTGGCTGCCCAGCTCTGAAGGCAGCGCAGAAGTAAGGGTGGCAATACTGCAACCCCCCTAAAATAACCTTGTGCCCCCCCCAGCAACTCCCTTTTGGGTCAGGACCCCCAATTTGAGAATCGCTGGTCTCCCCCGTGAAATCTGTATAGTATAGGGTAAAAGACCAGATTTCATGGGTGGAGATCAGATTTCACGGTCCATGACATATTTTCATGGCTGTGAATTTGGTAGGGCCCTAGTTATGATTTATCACCCTGGGAAACTTCAGCACTAATGCAGTTGGCTCCTCCAAAACATTAGCTTGAGATCTCATGTCCACTGCAACTACCTTGCACTTCTTCCAGACAATCTTGAAGCTACTCACACAGCAAAACATGCTGAACTAACTCACATAGCCAGATGAATTGACCTTCTGCTAAGAGACTGACCAAGTGGGGGTGGAGGATAATAATCATACGTTTGTCTTAGTCTAATCAACACTTCCTTCAAGAAATCTGGGGTGAAATCATGGCCATATTGCAGTCAACTGGAGTTTTGTCATTGATTTCAGCAGGGCCACCATTTCACCATGTCTTTTCCACATCCCTGGAGACTTATGGACTCAGTTTTCTTCTGGAGCACCTAGAGGAGAATGCTGTCCTGCCATGGAACCAACGTGTGTGCACAGTTTGGCAGAAAAGTACAACTATGTGCATTCTAACGGCTGATAGGCATTGCTATACTGCAGTTTGATGGGGACAGCTGACCAGTAGAACTTGGTGATAATATAAAAAAAATCCATAATATTTTCGTTGGCATACTCCCTACTACAAGTGTTATTTATTTTTGTTCTTATTAGTTTATAATATTTGTATGGGTATGTGTATAAATGTAATATATTTACACCTAAGAGACTAAATGAATTATGCCCATGATGACTTGTTATCTAATAATTTGATATTATACATGTCAAATATACAGTGAATGGAAAAGCATAAAGGGATCATAAATTTTAAATTATTATGAATCTATGAATCACTTTTAATATTCCATACTTGTAATATGTGACTTCCAGGTACTGTGGGAAATATGGTGGATCAAATTCATCCCTGGTGTAACATCTGGACTTCAATGGTGTTGAACCAAGGATGAATTTGTCCTAACAGCCTTAACACTACCCTCCTACGTCAAGGCACTGCATACTTTAAAGTTTGCTATTATCAAAATTCTCATATTAAAATGTGCCTCATGAACCATTTAAACTACATCTGTAATTTCACATTACAATTTTTATTGCGTAATCTGGGATTGTTAGCATCACTGCTTCCTCACAAACTTGAAGATCCTTATAATGAGGCTTTCCCAGTCTGCTTACAGTGGAGAGATGACACATTTCATTACAGACTGTTTCCCCTGAAGGAGAGCCATAAACATATGAGCGGCATGCAAGATTTACAAACTAAAGTCTACTAAAATGGTTTTCCAAGAGTAGAGATGATTAATACAAACCTTCAGAGATTTATTTATTGTGCAGCTTAGCCCTGCCAACTCCAGTCACTGAGCTGGAGGAGTGTGCATGTGCGCACACGTGCACACACACACACACACACTTGTGTTGCAACTTGCCCTTAAGTTTTCCCTTCCCTCTATTTAGCAATCATTATAGGAAATTAACCCTCCACTCCTTTCCTTCCCTGCACATTGTGATCCTATCTACAAATTCCTGTAGCTCTCAATATCTTCCTATGAAAGGAGGTTTCACCAACTCTGTACAGATCAAATGCAAACAGAAAGAAATGAAATTATGCCTGGATGCTCATTGTACAATGCAAGGACCGCTTTATTTTTAAGTTATGCAGATGACTCCTTCACAAAAGTAACAATGTCTAGGAACTTGGAAGAAGTAGCTGTGGTCCCAGTTGCTGTGACCTAAATAGAGTGCCTCTGTAATTGCCTTGAAAGAGGGTTGCCAAAACATCATTTTAGACTGTTCAAATGCATTTCACTGTGAAAGGATGGAAGTCTGAGGTGGCAAGCAAAGTACATTTTATTTCTCTGCAAATTGCAAAAGTAATAACAATAATTAGGATAATATCTTGCACATTTAAACAGTGTGCAATTGTCCATCCCAAAGGATCCCAAATAGACTTGTCTGAAGTTCACATTTTTTGTTCCACAGAATATCATGTCAACATCTGGCCATTTTGTTCCATGCAATATTATCCATCGTAGCAGCCCTACCCATATTTCACTATATGCAAATTTGGGGACATACATGGATTCGTGTATGGTTTGGATACTTCTCTTGTAAATCTTTTTCCTTTTAGTAGTTTTCATTTGGCCATGAAATTTTACATACCTCTAATCCAAATGTTAGAGATGTTGGGAAATTTTATTTTTTGCCACAAAAAAAATGTTGAAAAATTTGCAGAGGTTGAAGGGGAAAAAAAAACCCAAAATGATTGTGAATTTTCATTTTTGATGAAAATTTTGTTAAAAATGGACATTTCCTACCGCAATTGCCATTTTACACTGGAAAATCTTTTGGATGGAAATTTTTTCACCACCTTGATGTAACGAGCTGTACAAGGTGATTTAAGAATTAAACACCATAACTTTTTTATCTATCATAGAGATGCAGCCACCTGTGAGGTAAAAGTCATCAACAGTGTAGAACTGGAGTTGCTTGAAACACAAGGGGGGAAATCACAAATAAAATTTCAAAATATTTCCACATTTTTCATCAAAATTTACAATTCAAGTTTGATCAAAATTTGAAAAATTAAGACTAGCTTTCAGGTTGATCAAAAAAATGAGGACAAAAGTCTCAAAAATGTTCTCAAAATTTTCCTCATTTTTTTCAATCCATGTTTTAAAATTTAAAACATTAAACCCAATTCTACTGAGGATACGTCTATTTAGAACTTCAAGGCGGATTCACATTGTCAGAAAATAATTCCTTTAGTTGGAAGTTAGCCAGGATGCTGAGAAAAGCACACCTACTCTTGCAAAAAGTGATATGGTAAAGGGATAAGGGTCGTTATGGTCCAATTTATTAGCATAATGCTCATCCCAAACATCTGGGCAGATGCAGAGGGAAAAGTGGGGCAGGCATCCTCCTCCTGAGCTTGTAAAGTAGTTACCTCAGCTTAATGCCAGAAGCAGCCCTGCAGTCCTTTAATGTGCTCTCTTCAAGGGGATGGAGGCCAGTAAGACCAACTTGTCATAGCATCACACCTTCTGTCCTGGGCCCAGCTCCCACAACCCCTATCCCCACCCCACCTCCCAGCACCATGGATTCCATGTCCCTGTGTGACCCACCTCCCTTCCATCCAGTATACCCTTGCTCAGTGGAATCCCAGCAGTTCCTTTGGGGATTCTGGAGGAGGGGCCTGGACAATGACTCAGAGATTTATTCTTTTCAGTTTTTCTCTCATTTTGTGATCTTGTTCTGACCCTGATCCTGAGATGCAGCTGAGCTTCCCATAGTTGGGAAGGTGGGGGATACAAAGCCAAGGAGCCATTCATAACTTGGTCCAGTGAACAGAGCATTAGCTTTGTCATCAGGAGGCCTAAGTTCTGCTCCTGGCTCTGGCTCTGACCATGGGCATGTAATCTCCCTATGCATCAGTTTTCTTATCTATAAATTGAGATAATGGTACTTAGCTTCCTTCACAAAGTGCTTTGAGATTTATGGAATAAGAGGTAAGCAACTGAAATTGTGAGGGAATAATGGAGCCTCTGCCACATCCCCTGTGCCAGAAATAGGGAGGGCTGTGTCATACAAGTGTGTTTGGTCAGTTACATTTGCTTTAGGGCCACTTTGCCCCATCAATGTGGTGTACAGCTCTCTTAATCTGCCCAAGTGTTGTTATAAATAGTTTCCCCATATGGGACATTATGCTATGATAACAAGAAGGGACTCAAAGTATGAAAACTTGCATGTATATGACATTAATGAAGTGCAAAATAGCAAAAATAAATTATAATATTACTAGGCCAATGTCAATTATAAGCAAAATACCAAGGAAGAGTATACAGACTTTCAGCAAAAACAAATTAGTGACACTAACCCTGAGACAAACAATTCATAAACTAGACACACAATCAAAAAATAGTCATTTTACTTCTGGAAATAGATAAAAACAATTCAGTCTATACATTGCCTGCTTCTCAGAATACCCATTGCATTAAAAGAAAATATAATTCCATTGAGAAACCAGATAAACTGTGCGGTTGGATAGACCGAAGCAATTTAAACAAGGCACTAAAACAAGATCACTACCAAATGCCTACAACTGCAAAATACCGGTACTACCTGACTTGGAAAAAGCAAAAATATTATCAGTACCTGATGCCAAATGAAACTATTGGCAAGTGCTACTGTATAAGGAAAGCAGCTACCTCACCATATTCTGGACACACATACAGATACAGATGGTGGAGTATGCCATTTGGGATCAAAACTGCAGTGGAAGACTATGAGTGCTGCCAGCAAGATGTACTAACAAGATTCACAGGGATCAGCATTGTAACTGATGACATACTGATGTACAGATGCAGAGAGATATGGTAGAAGCTGTGGAAGATCAGGACCACATCATCTGTGTGCTAGAATGATTCAGGGAAATAAATCTAAAATTGAATAAAAACAAGATGAAATTGCAGTTGAATGAAGATGCCTTCATGGGATGCCTGCTGACCTCCCAAGAGCCAACTGATAGGTCTCAACATGTAACTATAAATGGGGAATCATCATCAAGCAGGTCTGTTTCCAGTGGGGTCTGGCAGGGATCAATTCTCGACCCTACGCTATTTAACATCTTTATCAATGACCTGGAAGAAAATATAAAATCATCACTGATAAAGTTTACAGATGACACAAAAATTGGGGGAGTGATAAATAACAAAGAGATCAGGTCTTTGAGATTGCTTGGTAAACTGTACACAAGCAAACAATATGCATTTTAATATGCCTAAATGTAGATGTATACACCTGGGAACAAAGAATATAGGCAATATTGACAGGATGGGTGACACTATCCTGGGAAGCAGTGACTCTGAAAAATATTTGGGGGGTTGTGGTGAATAATCAGCTGAACATGATCTCCCAACGTGATGCTTTGGCCAAATGAGCTAATACAATCCTGGGATGCATAAACAGGGGAATCTAGGGAAGGAGTAGAGAGGTTATTTTATCTCCATATTTGGCACTGGTGTGACTGTTGCTGGAATACGGTGTCCAGTTTTGGTGCTCACAATTCAAGAAGGAAGTTGATAAATTGGAGAGGGTTCAGAGAAAGTCTATGAGAATGATTAAAGGATTAGAAAACATGCTTTATAGTGACTGACTCAAGGAGCTCACTCTATTTAGCTTAATAAAGTGATGGGTATAGGGTGGCTTGATTACAGTCTATAAGTATCTACATGGGGAAAATATTTAATAATGGGCTCTTCAGTCTGGCAGAGAAAGGTATAACACGGTGCAATGGCTGGAAGTTGAAGATAGACCAGTTGAGACTGGAAATAAGGCTTAATTTTTTAACGGTGAGAGTAATTAACCATTGGAACAATGTACCCAGGATTGAAGTGGATTCTCAATCATTGACAATTTTTAAATCAAGACTGGATGTTTTACTAAAAGATCTGTTCTAGGAATTATTTGGGGGAAGTTCTATGGCCTGTGCAATACAGGCGGTCACAATGGTCCCTTTTGGCCTTAGAATCTATGAATCTATGACCTGGCCCAGACGGTAACAGCAATATAGCAAATGCCCACATCTAAAGATATAAAGTAAGTTCAGAGACTATTGGGATTTGTGAACAATCTGACAGAATTTCTTCCAAGCCCCTTTGATGTGTGCAAACCCCTGAACCAACTATTGGATGAAGACACAGTTTGGGGTTACTTCAACATGATGTAGCCATCACATATATCAAGGACCAACTACCCATCCTGAAATACTGTCATGGGCATGAAGAGGCAATCATAAAACATGATGCCAGTGAAATGAGGCTTGGGGCAAGACTCCTATAAAAGGGAAATATGGTAGCTTTAGGTCACCAATGGAACCAATGCACCAAATTGAAAAGGAATGTCTTGCAACAGTGTTCACATGTGAAAAATTTAACTAATATGTTCAAGGACTGGAAGCCATTTGAATAGAAAGTGACCATAAACTATTAGAGAGCATTTTTTAAAACCACTGGTAGAGAGGCACCAAAATGCCTTCAGTACATGCTACTGAAACTGCAGTGCTATAGTTTAGATGTACACTAAAAGAATGGGATTGTGATGTACATAGCTGACTTCTTCAGAGGAGTTTTGCATCTTGAAAATATATCAACAGAACCAGAATATGAGATCTTCAACCTGATAGAAATCCAGAAAACACAGAAAGATATAGAGAGCATCTACCAAGCCAGTTCTGTGCCACTTTCAAGCAGGGACTGGAAAAAAAATCAGAAAATAACCCATACAAGACAAAGATTTACAAATGCTCATATCCATCTTCCTGTCTGAATGGCCAGACACCAGGGGAGAAGTCCCACCTGCACCTCAAAAATACTGGCACTGTTGAGACAAGCTTACTATACAAGAGAGCATTATATTAAAAAGGCCGTTGAACAATAATGCCCAGATCAGTTAGAACAGAAACTCTCTCAAGAATACATTGGAACTATTTTAGAATAGAAGTATGTATCTAGAAAGCCAGAGACACCATACACTAGCCATACATGACCACGGATATTAGAGATCTGGTGAGAAGATGTAATACATGTGGGGAAATGCATGCCAAGCAGCAAAAAGAGACAATACAAGTACACAGCATCCCCATCTGACCTTGGATCAAAATACAAATGGACCTTTTCATCACAAACTACCTCATTACTATAGATTATTAAGACTTCTGGGAACTAGAGGAGCTGTCAGGCACTACTGCAGTGACCATTGCACACAAAGCAATGAATCATATCTAGAAAAGAGTGTGAACAGTGAGGTGGCAAAATATGCAGATGATACAAAAATACTTAGGATAGTTAAGTCCAAAGTTGACCATGAAGAGCTACAAAGGGATCTTACAAAACTGGGTGACTGTGCAACAAAATAGCAGATGAAATTCCATGTTGATAAGTGCAAGGTAGTGCACATTGGAAAACATAATCCCAATCTTAAATACAGAAATGATGGGGTCTAAATTAGCTGTTGCCACTCAAGAAAGAGATCTTGGAGTCATCATGTATAGTTCTTTGAAAAAAAGCTGCTCAATGTGCAGTCAAAAAAGCTAACAGACTGTTAGGAACCATTAGGAAAGGAATAGATAATAAAGCAGAAAATATCATAATGCGGATATATAAAGCCATGGTATGCCCACACTTTGAATACAGTATGCAGTTCTGGTTGTCCCATCTCAAAAAAGATACATTAGAATGGGAAAAGGTGCAGAAAGGGGCAATGAAAATGAGTAGGGGTATGGAACAGCTTCCATATAAAGGGACATTAAAAAGATTAGGACTGAGAAAAGACTTCCACTTCCACTTCAAAAGAGACAACTAAGGAGCAATATGAAAGAGGTCTATAAAATCATGACTGGTGTGGATAAAGTGAATAGGGAAGTGTTACTTACCCCTTCACATAACACAAGAACTAGGGGTCACCCAATGAAATTAATAGGCAGCGGTTTAAAACAAACAAAAGGAAGTACTTCTTCACACAATGCACAGCCAACCTGTGGATCTCATTGCCATGTGATGCTGTGAAGGCCAAAAGTATAAATGGGTTTAAAAAAGAATTAGATAAGTTTATGGAGGATAGATCTCTCAATGGCTCTTAGCTAAGATGGTCAGGGATGCTACCCTATGCTCTGGGTGTCCCTAAGCCTCCAACTATCAGACACAGGGATACTGGGCCAGATGGACCATTGATCTGACCCAATATGGCCATTCTTATGTTCAGCAGGCAAAGTATCCCAAATTGTGTAGTTTCAGACAATGGACACCAGTTTATTTGCAGTGAGTTTGTGCAATTTACCTAGGAATGGGAATTCAGTCATATCACATCATCACCACACCCAGCCAAACGGCAAAGGTAAATCAGCAGTTAAAATTGCTAAGACTATTACAGAATGATGAAAAAATCAAAGAAAATACCTGATAAGCCATTCTAGAATGGAGAAATACTCCCACAGAGGGTCTCAATAGCGGCCTGGTACAGGGCTTGATGTCAAGACACACATATACCTTGGTGCCTCTCACCTGAGCATTTCTACAACTGGCAGAGGGGGAAAGAGTAACAAACAAAAAGGCAGCGAGACAAACAAAGCCAAAACCTACAACAACCAACAAGCTAAAGATCTCTCAGATCTATAAACTGGAGACCCCATTAGGATCAAATCATTTCCTCAGGATAAATCATGCATTTAGAAGCAAGCTACATGTGTTGAGCAGATAAATCCTCATTCATATAACATAGGCTGGCATATATTTCACAAAACTCACAAATACATTGCCCATTAGGAACACAAGACATAAACATGGACATGGAAGATGGTAAGATTTGCACTCTGCTGAGACTTGATCCACAGGACATGGAAAGACCATAGGCCAATAAGCAACCAATAGCTATCGGAATAGACTCACAAAACACCACCACCCCACCAGAAGAACCAAGTGCCAGACAGTCTGCTTTCATCATGAGAAAGCCTTGCACTCGCTCCTACATCAAACCACCTGCAAGGCACACACAAGACTTCGTACAATATTATGTCATGAAAGAAAAATCCTTCCAAGCCCAGAGGAAAATACCTTGGTTCCCAAGAAGGTTAAGTGTTAGTTTAAAAAAAAACTAATAATAATCTGGCGTTAAGTAGCGTTAAGTTAATATATATGGTGAGATAGATTTTAAGGGAATGTAATAGAATGTTAAATATGTAAGCCGGTTACGGTATTCATGTTTAATTTTTCTATCTCAAATTTGACAAAAGGGTTGTTACGAAAGATGGCTTCCCAATAGGGAGCGTTATAGTATGACACTATGCTTATGTATCAGGTAATGTCTAGAAACTTAAGAGTACTCTCCTTTCAGGAAATGCTTGAAGAGAGAGGACAGTATATATGGAGGAAGAAATGAAGCCTGAATATTGTTCTGGCTTGTCTCTCTCTCATTTTAACACCAAGGACATCATTTCACTTTTAGTGTGCCTGCTTCAACTTATCCTATAACCTCTAACACTTACATTCACGGAGGAATAATTTCTAGGTATTGCCTCTTCTCATTTCTTCCTATGAGTACAGTAAGAGTGAAGTTACTAATGTCTTTCAAATGAAGTGACAACAACTGTGAAGGAGCAGGCATTGTCTGGGGTTCTGAAGAAACCCGTTACCTTTCACCTTATATGCTACTAGTTAGTGCCATGCTGACTTCATTTCTTTCTTTTTTTAAGTGTTTCACATTTTTCTTTAAAAGTTTCCTTGGCTTCTGAGGGGTTTTGTTTTGTTTTCCTTCTCCTCCTCCTTCATTTTGTTATTATCTACAGGGACAATGCACATCCTTTTATCCCATAGTTCTCGTTCACAATGATCCAATAGTTAAATCCTTCCATTTCTGATTATGCACAATGGACTAAGCCTTTTGATATTTTGAATCACTTTGACAAAGTGAGGGCCAAATCCTGCCTGGTGTGTGAACATATATGTTACACCCAAGGCCTGATCCTACAAGGTGCTTGTTGCAATATTGTGAGTTCTCCTAACACTCACTGAATTCCTACTGAATTGAAGGTTCCTCTCTAGGTGGACCCCATGGTAGCTTTTGATAGAACTTTTGCATTTTTGTCATTGCTGGGGAGGCAGTGGCCAAAGCCTTTGTCCCTGTAATAGGAGGATAGGAACTGGAGGAAGAAGGTCAGGTTGCAGATGGGACCTAGTTTGTTAGGCACCATGGGGATCAGGAATTTAAAATGAGTGCAGACTGCCCACTCTCCAACTGTAGTGCCTTAAAGCATTCATATAGCACAGCATATTTAATAAAGATCCCTTTCCTAGAACTCTACCTGCTATATCACTTATTACTAATGAAACAGTTCCCCCTCCCAGTACATTCATGCAGTAGTGGGCCAGGTTACTGTCTAAATCCTGAGAGTGATGGGAGGGAGGAGGGGGTGGCTGTCCCCAATGCCCACTAGTGTGCCATGATCTGCTTGCTAAGTGCCAGAGTCTGTGCACAATGTAATTGGCAGACAACGTTAGCCAGGATTATATGGTATTCACTTTCACAGCAGCAGCAAAGTGCACCTAGTAGCATGCATCACGGCTCTTTGCTCTTACACAGTTACTACCCTTACCTGCATGTCTGTGACCGTCACATAATTTGAATAACAAACTGGTGCCACAACAGCTTCTTTCATTCAAAGTGACATTTGCTCTGCTAGAATGCAGGGGTACTTCTCAGAAAACTTACCATTTCATGCAAGAGAGGTATACTTGTTCCAGGGGGCTAAATAGATTAAAAATAAATGTGTGGAAGACCCAAACCAAAGTAGCAAGGTAAACACAGTGAGCCAAATTCTGTTATGCATGACGTGAGGAGAGTGCCAGAATGACTGAGTGCAGGGCCTCTGATGCAGATACAGAGCAGTGAAATGGCAATGGTCATGTAGGGCAATGGATGGGCCAAGGGAGCCAGATGCGCACATCTGGAGATTGGAATTTGCCCCATCTCACCTACTGCATGCAGGACATCTGATTGACATACACTCAAATGGGAGCTGGCCATCTGCACCCACAGTCTGAATTTTGGTTCTGTTTCTTTAAAACAATTTCAATCTAGGGGAAAAATCAGATAAATAAGTTAAAGGAGTCCAGAAGCAGCTCTTATTCTAGCTAATAAGTCTGACAGGCACTTACGTTACAGATCATCCCAAACCTAGCTGACTGAGGCAATGCTGAAAGGGTGAAATTTTTTCACAGATTTTTCCAATGTATTTGTCAAAATCATCTTCATTTCAACAAGCACATCTCTCCTATATTCTCTTTAAAACTCAGTGGACCTGATTCTCAGCTGCTATAAATCAGTATCGCTCTACTGACGCTATGCTTGTCTGCTCAGGATCTCACAGACTCATAAACTTTAAGGCCAGAAAGGACCATTATGATCACCTTGTCTGACCTCCTGAATGCTGCAGGCCACAGAACCTAACCCATCCACTCTTGTAATAGACTCCCTAACCTCTGGCTGAGTTACTGAAGTCCTCAAATCATGATTTAAAGACTTCAAGTTACAGAGAATCCACCATTTACATTAGATCTGACCCAGTGTTTATTGTGGCAATTGCTCAGAAAATCCAAGTCTCCTTTATCCTTTGAGTTCTCCCACAGTTCCTCTTGCAGTGATGGAATCCTGAATTAAATGATGGATGTTGGGTTATTTTGGGTTTATTTTAATTTTTTGATGGATTTTTTTCAAACTCACTACGTTTGTTGCTCTTCTCCAAAACGAGTTCCATATTTCAGGAAGTATTTAAATTGATTATTATTATCCTTGTATTAGAATCTCATCTCCCACTGGTGAGCAGTCACACCGGTTGAAGAGAATATGCAGGCAACAGCTATCTACAGCTTTCCCTGCAGGGAAAATAACACTTGCTGGCTCAGCCTCACTATGTAAGCTAAAAACATGCCATCTCCTTTACATGATTACAGGCAGGATTTGAACTATGATAGTCTATGAGCAAATGTTGAGGAACTTGGGCCAACGGTTGCAAAACAGTTTTCCTGGAAATTAGCCAGCAGACCAGCAGTCAACTTAGGACAACAGCAAAACACATTATTTTAATAAAGCAAGGAATGCTATGACATGTCCAGAGGAATACATGTCTATACTAGCCACTTTGGTGATCCATGAACATTCCATGCAAGCCCAGTAAAATGACACTTGTTTACTCCCCCAACATCTTTACTTTCCACGGTAGCCTCATAAATGAATGCACGTATTGCAGGAAACTTCATTCTATTCTCTTTGTGTTCTTATACCATACTTATCATCATAGTATCTGAACACCTTCTGGTAGTGCATTAGGTGACTTGACTAAAATCTGTCACATGTTGTTCATTCTTTCATCCTTTTCCCCAGGGGAGAAGTGTGTAGTGGAGTTTCTTGCTTGGTAGGGTTTAGGATTTGAAACTTTTTGTATACACATGTTGCTATGTATTTATGTCAAAAAAGGCAAAGTCAAACAAATGTGCTTTGCACTTGCAGTGGAAGGTGGCATGGTTTATGGTGGTCCTCAATTCCTGGAAGACTTCCTTCCGCAGTCTCGGCCCAGTTCCCCCAAAGGTGCTGTCTCCTGCCCAAACAAGCATTACCCTCATTGTAGAAAGTTCCACTGAGCCAGAGGAGCAAACCTGTCATAACCCCTAAGTACTCACAATGTTATTTGTGTAAAATCAGCAATGTCTTTCCCCTGCCCCACACTGCAAAGCTAAGATGGACATTTGAATTTCCCCAGGGAGAATTCAGACTGAGTTTTGTTTCAGGACCATTTCTAATCAGGGTTCAATAGACCCTGTAAGTAACTACATTGAAGTCAGTGGGGTTACTCATGGTGCGTAAAGTTAGGATCATGCTTTGCTGCATCAGGACCAGAACACTATGTAAAATCCAGAGGGATGACATCTTAAAATTGTGAACACTAGGAAGCTGAGAGCCTGGGCTAAATTGTGGCATCTACTTGAGGGAAGGAGAGGGTGGGAAATAAGAAGTCAGACATACAGAAAATGAGGAGTGGTGTCCAAGTGCTTGTCCAGGATGCAATCAGAGAGGTTAGCAGGAGGGAAGGAGGACAGGTTTGAATATTCATCAGGGAAATTGCAGGTGGATTAAACAGTGGCTCCATGTGGGAGACTGAGCCAGTTGGGGAAAAAACGGGGATTGTGAAAATGCTGGTCATGACTGGAGATGAGATTATGAGGGAATATACCCATCTACCATAGGTATTTTAATGGTTAAAGAACAGACAGAGACAATCCATCATTTACAGGTACAGCACTGGAGCCTGTGGCTATATGGCATGAAGGCATCTTGGTTTGTTTTTGCTTTGCTTCTTTTCTATTCTTTTGCCAGTTACCCCAATTGACTAATACATTTGAAGATTCCGATGGCTGAGGCACCCAGTGTAGTGTTGCCAATGTATTATTATGAGAGCAGTTAAGTAAGAGAATTGGAGGAATAGTTGTTGTTTTTTAATTATCCTATTAATTCCTTTGTGGACCTCCTAGAATTTGAATCAAGAAAGCTGACAATTAAGACAATGAAAACAATGTCAGGCCATGGCAGTACAATACTGAATAAGATTTGTAGCATGCATATCAAGGTTTTTAATGTTATCAGAAGGGAAATTCTATCAAGAAATATAAAGTAACCTCATTTTCCTCATACACAAATTTTCCTTTAGAAATGCTAATGGGATAGCTGAAGATCTACAAAGAATATTTTCCTAGATCTGGACAAAACAGGGATAGTTTGATGATATAACACATGTTCCCCAAATAAGGACTCGGTCTAGTATCTTTTATAGCTGTTGCATTATCAGTGAAACCATCTGCCCTGCATTTTTCATTAGTACAGGTGCAAGCTCTTTGCTATACATTACTAGGAAGATCAGTTCAAAGCATCATATTTATGTTGTGCGGCAAAATGTGTGTAGATGTTGTTTGGACAGGGCAATAGGGGTTAATTGGAACCTTACCAGTTATATATTACAAACAAAACATTGACAATAAAACAAGAGACAGAAAATCAATATGGTGTCAGACAAATTAATTATCAATGGGGTATGGAGTTAAAAATAATGGAATGAGATCATCCACTTATTTTCAATGGACTGCATCTCTATGAGCCTCTTTTCAGTTTAGAAAATTCTCTGTAAGTCTCTGAAACTAGAATAATTACCTGTTCAATCAACATCCTTTCTGTTACCATCTTTGTGATGTAAACTCTCAAATTCACCTTGTCAATCCTGACCTCTAGTCCACTGTTCAGGCTCACTTCACCTCCTGTCTCTCCAGTGCCTCCTAGTGGGTGCCCCATTGCTTCCTTAAACTAAACATGCCAATAACTGAACTTCAAATATTTCCTCCAGATGCTTCTTCCCTTTCCAGTTTCCCCCTAAAGCTCACAGCTTTAACTCCCCGCTAACTGACTCTTCTCAAATCTGGGTTCTCACAACATTTTATTCTTTCTAAAAACTTTTCTCTCTGCCAAAAGCCTGGCTCACACCACAGTCTCTCTCACTGGACTACTATAATCCTCTTCTTCTCCAGCCTTCCTGAGTCTCCCCTCTCCTTCAGTCATCTATCCCATATTCAACAGCTAGAACAGACCTTTACTCTTGCTATGTATGTCACCCATCTCTTCAAGTCCCTTCACTGGATCCTTCTCTCTTTCTGCATAAAGTTCATAGTCTCCAGTCTTAAGGCTCTGCAAATCTAGAACTTGTCTCCCATTATTCCCTTCTGCATGCCCTACACGCTGACCGCACATCTCAAAGCCTGTGGGCTAGATTTCCAGCTGGAGTGGCACAACTATACACTGGCCCTTACTCCGGGCAACACGTAATGTCTCAAGGTCAGATGCACAGCTAGTGTAAATCAGCAGGGCTCCAACAATGTTGATTTAGATCAGGTGAGGATCTGATACTTAGTCTTGCCCTTAGGTATCATTGTGGCACATCACTGACATCAGTTTAAGAGCAGAATTCCCCACTGATTACACTGGGTAGACCTATTTAAAAACCAATGATACAAAATGATTTATGTTTTTAAAGTGGTGGGTCATTCACCATTTTGACAGACACATAATAACCAGATTCCTATAACATAACTGATGCCCAGCTCTCACCTATTCCTGCATGCCTGAACCCAATGTCTCAAAGGACCCCATGGAGAGATATGAAGAGGGTTTTGACCCCCTTGCATGGGCATGTAGAGTCCAAGTCACACTCTAGTCCCGTAAGATTTCCCTTCCCTGCTTTAAAATTGACTGAAATGTTCTACGCATAATGGCTTTGAATAAGGGAAATCAAATTAACAAGACCCAGATCCTCAGCTGGGATAAGTCAACATATTTCCATTAAAGTCAATGGAGCTATGCCAGTTGACACCAGGAAGTGGATTTGGCCCAAAGATTTTCATATTTATTTTCAAGAGCGAAGCCATTGTCCAGCAGATGTTTAGGGCATAAAACTCTGGCGAGGAAGCTATTACTTTGGCAGTCCTTTTTTTTTCCAGAATCCTCTCCTTATTCTACATTTTGACCAGATCTGTTTTAAATACAAAACATTATGTGTACATAATATTAAGGCTGTGATGCTAACTGGCAAAAGCCAGGAAATCGCAAGCTCAGACTAATCCCAATATCAGTGCCATGAATGAAGAAATAGCAGAGGTTTTGCAGACAGTTGCCAAGAGAGGCTGAAATGAAGATGCCAGATAAAAGCCAAGGTTGTATCTGAGGAAACAAGGAAAGTGCTACAGATAAGGAGTGAAATATAAAGAGATTTAAACATGAGAAACGAGGCAGATTTTTGTAAATCTGTATAAAGCTATAAAAGCAAAGATGAGAGAGGAAACCAGGAAGAACATATTGAACTTCTCAAGACAACAATGAACAAACAAAACAAAAACTTGAAAATACAATAGTCGGAAAAAAGCACAAGAAAGGGACATACCATTTTATTACAGTGCCAGAAAAATAATGGAACTGAATCAATGACATCATTAGAAAGACTGAAGAATTCTATGGAGAGTTAGAGTCCTGTGTTTAGTGCCAAAGGCCATCAAAAAAAGCACCTCTGAAATCACAACCGAATAAACTACATGGCCTACACCAAGCATCAGGAGCTGCCTTCCATGTTCTATAGAACATTCAATTGATAGTAGAGAACCTCTTCTGATGCATGTTTGGTGTCTTCTGTAAGAGGAGTTGTTGGTCCCAGTCCCCAAAGGAAGTTTGTCTATCTCACAAAAATCAGCACAGTTGGTACGAATTGGTTCGCTAAACAGACAGGACAAGAACTACCTCACGTAATGAAGAGAAACAGGGACTAAGATACCCTCCAGGGATGAATGAACATGGAAACTGCACTATGCTTTCATCCCTAACAATGGTCTCCCCAGGCCAGGGTTGAGGTACTTTGGTGAGCCGTGTGAGGAAGCATGTACTGCCTGGATTGTACCTACTCTATGGACAAATGGAAGGTGGCTTCATTTTTCAGAGCAGCCAATCTGGCATCTTCCAGTAAGTGCACTGACATTTTGGGTTTGTTTTTGTTTTGCTTTATGAGGGGGGTTGGGAGGGGGTCAGGATGAGAGGGAGGGAGGAGACTGGAAATGACTTGCTTAGTGCCAGATCGTTCTTGGCCCTTCTGCAAGTGTGCAATGAGGGGCTTAAGGAGTAGGAGGGAGGGAACTTGCACGGTCAGTATAAGGTCCAGGCAGGAGCACAGGGACAGCTTTGTCCTAATCCTTTGGGGGTGCATGGTGCCCTAATGGGGCATAGAGGGGCAAAGAGGAGGTGCAGGCCCACCATCCCACCCCTCTTCTACACTAACCCACAGAACAAGACCAGCATGCGGGTGAAGACTAAGCTACACCCCCTGAAGGGGTGTAGTAGCATACACATCCCTCATAATGTACCAAAAAGCTCAGTGAAGTATTTCCAAGCTACCCTAGGGCCAGGCAGCTCCACCCAGCCCCTTACTCTGGGCTGTGCCTAACAGATATGATCTAGCCTTAAGTCATTCACTAAGGAGCCAATGCTGCTATGCATATTCCTATTAAGTAGTTCTTGTCTCTGCAATCCCCACTGCATTACTCAGGATGCATACGGATGGCACAATCTGGCCCGACCTGCCCAATTTCCTTTTAAGAAGCAAAGCCAGTGTGGAATATTTCACAACAGGTGCTTTCTCACTCCACCCCATTACTTTTTAAAAGGCCAAATGGTGTGTTTGAAAGCAGATTATGTGAGCAAATTTGTTCCCAGACTAAGCGCTGGAGTGCCAAGCTTCCACCCGGAGAACACAACAACACTGGCACAGCCTTAATGATCGGATGCATTTATAGCGACAAAAAATGCTTGTAAATTCATAAACCCTCTACTAACCTTACCTGTAACACGCTCCTGCAAATTTTGCAGTAATTACTAATACTGTAGGTATGAACTGTAATTAGACAATTTGAAGCAGTAAAAACTTGCAACAGATTTTGGAGCTCTGCTGAGTTCACCAGCCAAAGAGCTGGCCTGTGATCTGTAGTTTACCAGTGACAAAGGAGAAACAAAGTATATTTCCTGTACTTTCCGTTAGCATTTGAGCAAACATTGTGTTTAATATTAGAAAGCAGTAGGCATGTGGTTGCTTAGGAATGAAAAACATTCCTGATGCCCTCTGATATGCACCAGGTTGCTGTGGGATGCTTTTGTGCATTCTACTTGAGCAGTTACTAGGGTCTGGAGTCCACAGGAACATGACATTGTAATCTTGGTCATGTTTTATTTATGGGGAACAGTGCAGCAGATAGGGTGTGTTAACAAACAAAGATGATTGCTTCAGGGGCACTCTCTCGTCCTGAGGTAATTAAGACAAAGTAGTTTCACTGGTTGGGGGATTCATACTGCAGACAACCTTTTCCTTGCTAAAATGATCTGCAGCAACCAGGCCAAAAGGGCTAAATCAAAAGCAACACGGGTAGTGTTTCATCTTTGGTTAAAGGTGCATCATTAAATGGAGCTGGCATAAATTATACTTCTTAAAAACCCATATAACATTAAAAACTACTGAATAGAAAATGTCAGCTTAGAGATGTGTGGATTTGAGGCTGAGGAAATATACAAAAGAGCTTTGCAGTGGCCCTACATCTCTTTTATAACCTAAATTTAAAATATTGTCTGTAACTAAAACAACCCTAAATTGCACTAGGCTGGCCCCTGCGAGGTGTTATACAGCCCATTGGCTTTCTGAAAAACCTAAACTACGAATCAAGCTCAGATGACAAAGAAGCTCCACATCTCAGGAAAAAAAAATACATCACTGAAAGGTCACGATTCATAGACAATAGGCTGTTCAAATGTGTTGGTTATTTGCAAAATACACAGCTGTGATCACTGCTGAGTGTTACTTGTCTGGTGACTTTACAATAGCATGGTAAAGACATAGTAGGTATTAACTTGGAAAATACACTAGGACAGCAGTTCTCAAACTGTGGGTTGAGTCCCCAAAGAGGGTCATGGGGTTGCCAGGGCTGGCATTAGACTTGCTGGGGCTCAGGGCAGAAAACAAAGCCCAAGCCCCACCACCCAGGGCTCAGGTTACAAGCTCCCTGGCCAGGGCTGAAGCTGCCGTTCGGCCTCGGCTTTGTCTTTGGCCCCTTCACCCAGGGCATCTGGGGTTCAGGCAGGCTCAGTCTTCGGTCCCCGCTCCTGGGGTCATGTAGTAATTTTTGTTATCAGAAGAGGATCGCAGTGCAACGAAGTTTGAGAACCGCTGTACAAGGATCATCTTCCTTCCATGTCCCTCTGATCCCCTCCCCCAACAGGCTCATCCCCTTTCATCACAGCAAGTTGAAGCTTCAAGGTGCCTCACAAATTGGCCTTTCCCTCTCTTTTGTCTCCCAGCTTGTCACCCCCCCCCCTGCACCTGCTCTGGTCTGTCAATAATGGCAGCTTCATGCCCCATTTTTCAGCCTCTTCCCCAACTGTCTCTATGCCATCTTTCACGCTGCCCTTATGTATAGAATATCCTCCCTGAATTAATCCATAAGATCTTCTCCTCCTTCAAATCCCTCTTCAAGACCAACCTTTGCTTTGATGCCTACAACACACCATCCAGCCAGTGATGGTTTGGTTCTGTGTCAGCAGGGCAGAGTGGATTTTAATTCCTGTTTTTAAAGTGATCTGGTATCTTAGGAAGCAAAACCTGCTTGTGCAATTGTGTGACCTTATTTGTGTTACACTTCTCCTTCCCCTCTTCCCTCCTCTTATTTATCATGCTCTTTTGTTGCATAGTCTCGAGTTAGACCATAAGCTCTTCGGGCAAGGAATGCCCCTTCCCATGAGTTTGTAGAGTGCTCAGCACAATGGGGCCAGCACTCAGACCTGTAGCTGCTACCACACTATAAACAGAATGAAACTCACCTATGATAATAAAGGGCTCAAGGTTGCCTTTGCTGCAGGCCCCATAGATCGGGTAGTGCATGGTTACCCTGCCCCAGGAGCAAACTGGAAAGGAGCTAGTATCTGAGAGAGCCACAGTCTGCCTCCAAGTTTCCTACCATGCTTTGTGGAGGGGTAGGATCCTATCTCAGCCCTAGATTTGGTGCAGCCTAATTTCCTGGTGCATCAGCACAGCTGTGCTGAATGCTGTGCTGAGGGCATGGAGACAAAGCTTTTCCCAATCCCCGCCCCTTCCCATCCACATTTGTGGGCAAGGGACAGAGCAGCCCCACAAAAGCTGCTTCCCTCCTTCCCTCACAGAATCCATGGTATGGGTAGCCAGGACAGGAGAGTAAGGTGATTCCCCTGCCAGGCCACAATCAGGTCCCAAATACAGATCTAAGGCCTGGTCTACACTACAACTTTAATTCGGATTTAGCTGCATTAATCCGAATTAACCCTTCACCCGTCCACACTACAGAGCCAGTTAATTCGAATTAAAGGGCACTTAAAATCGATTTCTGTACTCCACCTCGACGAGCGGAGTAGAGCCTAAATCGATTTTGTTAATTCGAATTAGGGTTAGTGTGGCCGCACACCACCGAATTAATGTGGTTAAAAATCGAATTAAGGTGCTTAGTGTGGCCGCGCACAATCGAATTTATACAACCTGTTTCCCAAATTCGAATTATCTAAATTCAGATTAATCCTGTAGTGTAGACATACCCTAATACTATACCTAGATTCATGGCTTTTGGCACAGAGAGGTACAAATTGCTCTTTCCTGCACCAGTGAGGCCCAGAGGCGATTCTCCCCCAGGGAAGGGCAGGCAATGCTTCCTGGGTCAGCCTCTCTAGGGGTTCAGCTTTCATTTCTGCCAGGGGCTCTCAGTAGATGCACTGAATCATATCAACCCCTTCCCCCTTTCAGACTGTGCTAGCCCCCTAACATTTCCCTGTGCAGAGGAGATGGCAGCAATCTAGTCCTGATAAACCTCCCCCTTCCCCAGCCCCATGGGGGATTTTCCATCATCAGGTCCCCTGGTTTACATCAGCAGAAGTCAGTGTAAAACAGCATTGATCTGTCCCCTGGTGTGTATGTGTATGCTGGAGGTTGAGTTAATAGAATGTGTTAAGGAAAAATGCGGAGGTGAGAGCAGGATAAATAGGATTGTAAGTGTTGGAGATGAAAAAGACCTATTAGATGATTAAGCCTGTTCCCCTGCCAGAGCAGGATATAGTCTCCTTATAGGGGATGTTTCAGATATGAAAGTGGGACTACATTTGAGCCTGTCCTAAAGACGCCATAATAAATAGAGAAAGTAGGCATATGTGTACAGAACGTGTGAGGCTGTAGGTGATGGCGTGGTAGCCAGGCTGGAGCAGAATGGCTGTGCCGTGCACTTGGCATCAGTCTGAAATGGTTAACAATAAACAAACAGGATTTGGCTGTCAGCACTTTTAAAGGAACAAACACAAAAGGTGACTGCTTTGGCTGCAGTGACTACGCAAAGGACTTGACCTGGCCCTGGAATTCTGGGCTAGTGTTGAGTTGAGCTGAGCTGAACTGAGCTCCTCTCCCAGGCTCACTCAGCTCCGCCCTTCAGACAATTTCCAAAGCAGGCAAGCCTTCTTAACTGACCTGCTGGCTCCCTATTGGTCAGTCTCTTCTTCTGGTCCTTCTAGGCCTCTGGAGGAGTAAGTCTTGTTGGTAGCCCAGCCTGAGCAGGTTTACCTTATTCAGAAGGTGTGTCAGAGCACCGACACCTCTAGTGGGGCAGAGAAGGCCTGATAGACCCAGTCACAGAAGACATGAAGGATTTATTTCCATGCACTTTGGATAATTTTCAATTCCTGTACACACCCTTCCCTGGAAGGTGAGGAAGGACTGTAGAATCTATGTAATGGCACATTATCCAGCACCGCCTCTCCCCACCTTGCTCATTAACACCCCCTACTCAATGCTGAGCATGATCTGCCATGCCACACGGGAGCAAGTAGCCACTGCACTAAATGCTGCTCTGACAATCTTAGGGTTTTATGCTGCTGCTCATCACAGTATCTGAGCATCAACAGAAATGGAATCTCTGACTTATCTTCCTTTTCAAGGTGAAATCTCTGCTTGGGTTATGAGGTGGTATTTTGTTTGTTTGTTTGTTTGGATTTTTTGGTTGGTTGATTTGTTTGCTTCAGATTGGAGCTTTTGGGGGGGGCTGTTTGGGTAGGGGGGGTGTCTGTGTTGTGAATGTAATTCCTGCTATAGGGGAAAGGCAATTTCAAAGAGGAAGGTTTTGCAGTGTTTCCTATAGATGACAAGACTCTGGATTCCCCTAATCCCCTCTTGAAGATTGTTTCATACTAGATGCTGTCTACTGAGCATGCTTGTCCCCAGCTCTCGTACAGTTTGCACAGCTATCCTGGTGATTCATAGATCGAAATTTGGTCTTTAATGTAGCTGGTGTTTGAGCCATTAATTGCTCTGTAAATTAGGACCCAGGCAATAAACTGGCATCTAAAACTGATTGGGAACCAGTAGAGGGACTTAAGCATGTGCTCACGGTGGCTTAGACCGTGGAAGAGGTGGGAAGCCACATTTTGTACTAGCGGGAACTGTACATTGTCTTCAGCTTCAGACATAGTAAATTACAATAAACCAGAGCGGAGGTGACAAATGTATCGCTGTGGCCAGGTCCACGTGCAGGAGGAAGGGATGAAGTTTCCTACTGAGATGTTTTGCTCTTCCTTACTCTAACCCATGCAGCAGAATGTTCCTTTGTCCTCTGTCAGGGACGTTCTGCATTTGGGAAGGTGGGGGCAGGATTTTCCCCTAAAACTTTCTGGACCTGAGGTCAAAATTAAGAATGCCCCTCAGATGACCTATTGGGACTAGTGAATTGTAAATTCTGTATGATTTTTGTCCCAAAATGCAATTCATCCTTTGGAACACATGGCATTCAATCTGCATTCACCCCGATGCTCACTTGAAAGGCCAGAATACCTGCAAGTCTGAGACAATTTTTAAATGAACTAAGCAAAAAAGACACACATCATCACAGCAAAATAAGGCAGACACAAAAGTATGAAAACATCCATTGTATTTAGAAACATGCCTGATACAGAGTGTTAGTGGGATGGTGTATGTGTGGGAGGACGTACTCTTAGGGCACGTCTAGACAGCCCACGACAGCGAGCCTCCCAGCCCGGGTTGACAGACTCAGGATAGCGGGGCTCATGCTAGCGCTCTAAAAATAGCTGTTTAGACAGCGTATTGAAGTCCCACCCTTGTCTTTTGGCTGGGTTTTGTTTTGCTAGATCTCTATTGAGATTTCAACTCTCTTAGGCTGGGATTTTCAAAGGAACCACAACGAGTTAGGCACCCAATTCCCATTGCAATTAAATGGGTGTTGGGCGTCTCAACTCTCTTTAGTCTCTTTTTAAAATCTCTGGTTTAAGTGCTAAATGTTTTTTTGGGGGAGGTCTTTCTTTTTTTATGGGTCATTCCTGTTTTGGAAGAAACTAAGATCAATTTTTGAATTGAATCAATCTTTTTGAATGTGACTGATGACACAGACCGTAGCCTTTATCCCATGTCCCAAGCATTTGCATTACAGCTAGGACATGCCCACTACGTGGTTTGGAAGAGGTGCAGTCTCCTCCCCAAAGAAGTGCTCTGCTTGTCCCAGTTGAGATATTGTGTTGCTGTCAACTTTCTGTTTTGAGCAGCAGTGCCTATCTGCCCTGTTTGCAATTACATTAGCTAACTGCCTCTTATCAATATTTGTATATTGAAAACCTCCTGATCTTGCTTGCTGCTGACAGTAATGGAACTACTTGCTTAAGTAAGGCAAGCAGCATTTGGTCCTCAGAGGGAGTAATATACACCTGATTTGCACCAGCTGATGATTAGGTCCTATATAAAATGCATCCTAGTGCATCATCTTTAGCGCTTGGGCCAGTGACCTTCCTTCCATGGAGAAATTCTTTGCCACCCCAGATACTTAGTCTTCAAAGAAACATTGGAGACAGCTGTTACTTGCACATCGGGATGAGCAGATCATTCTGATGGAGTTCGGACACCCATTTCTCATTGATCCAAGCTGTTCTGTCACTGTTTACTGATGAAGGCTGCTCATTGTGGCCTTGGTGTCTTGTGTGTTGAATATAGATGGCTTATGAAGTCAAGTGTACTTCTCCTTACATGCAGATAAACAGTATCCTATGCCTGGAATCCACATTCACATATCCCCATGTGGTTCATCTCTACTTGAGGCACTTGGAAAATTTAGAGTTTGAAAGCTCACTACACAGAATGCCTTGAATGTGCAGGAAGTACCTTAAATGAACTAGAATACAAACCATTGCTAGTAGACATAAGCTAAAGCAAAAGGACACTTTATATTTACATGTGTAGGTTGCTCCAGTAGTCTGTTGTGTGTGGAAAATGTAGTTCAGCTGTTCCTAAACTCCCTAGACCAGCATGGTGTGACAGTGTTGTAATGGCAGAGGGCCAGATTTTTAAAGGCATTTACGCTAACTTCCATTGAGATTAATGGGAATTTAGTTGCTTAAGTATCTTTAAAAAACTGGACCAGAACACCCAGACCCAAGGGTCTGGAGTGCCTCATCATAACAAAGAAAGTCCCCTCTAGGTGATTTACAGAGTGGCATTAACAAGCTTAGGAGAGAGCAAAGTCTGTTCTTGCTTGGCTAGAGGAAGAAATGACCAAGGTGCTGTGCTTAGAAAAACGTGATGGGGAAGAAAAACAAGTTGCCTTTGCATTCAAAAAATCACTCAGCATTTGAATTAAACGGTTGATGTGAAATCATGTCCTTGCATGCTGGTAACAAATAAAACACTATCCCCTGCATTTTTAGAGTGGGGATAGGCATGAGCCATGTGGCCAAGCCCTGCACATCAAGACAAGAACATACCTTTGGGTAAAAATTGCTTTGCAAATTATATTGGACTGAAATGACAGGAAAGCTACTTAATTCTGCAGTCTGATCATCCAGACGTATCACGGAAGTTCAAGGAGATAGACAAAATCTGCCTGACAAACCTAGCACTGATGATTCGCCGCTGCTCCTTTGAGAGCAAACCTATTTGAGAAGCTGGACTTAGCCTGACAAAACAATGTAAGGAAACTTCAGACTGTCTTCAGAAACTTTGAAGACTATTACACCAAATCAATCCTTTGGAACAATCCATACAGGTTTCTCTGTCAGGTATTAAAACATCCATAGATCTAGTTTGAGTAGCACGACATCTTAAACTAACTATAATTATTGGGTCATATCCTCCACTGGTGTAAATCAGGCTAACCCCATTGGATACAACAGAGCTCTGCTGATTTATGCCAGCTGAGGATCTAATCCATGTGTTTTGTCTGAAATGAAAGGATCAGTTTTCCATAACTTGCTTGAGAGTATAATGGAAATCAGAGATGGGAAAGACCTACAGTACTCCCAACCTTAAATGTTAAAAAACCATGAGGCAATTTAAAATACATTTTGAGTACTTTTTATTTGCCATCTGGTTTTTTAGCCTTTAGAATGCACTTGGGTCATTTTCATGCTTTTGTGCATAACCATAAGGGCTAAAATTTATTCTCTCAGATGTCTAAGGAGATTGGCCTCAAGTATTGATCTAGATCTGAACTTCCCCAAATGCTGAAGGGGTTTATATCTGGTGTAGTATTCAGTGCTTCTCTCTTCATGTAAAATTAAAAGAACACTGCTGAAATCTGGCTGAAAATTTAGATTTCTATTTTACGGTTTCATCCTGCACTACTGAAATCAATAGGAATTCTGCCATTGACTCTAAATAGAAGGCAATCAGGTCATTAGACACCAGTTCTGCAATTGGTCCCAAGTGGGCTCAGGGTTCCACCTGTGTATCTTTCATTGCAGGATCAGGACACTAAGTAGCAAAACTTTAAAGTATTTTATATCCATTGGAGATCTCTCTCTCTCTCTCTCTTTTTTCTCTCTCTCTCCCCACTGGGAGAGACAGAGTGGAAGTAAATGGGACTTAGGCGCCTAAGTGTTTCAGACCTAGATCCTGAAAGATATTTAGGTGTCTAACTGCCATTGGGCTTCAGTCACTTTGTAAATGGGACATAGACTCCTAAATCAGTTAGCTGTTTTTGAAAATTGTACCCACCATCTAACAGGCTTGATTCACCGGCCTGGTCTACACTACGACTTTAATTCGGATTTAGCTGCGTTAATCCGAATTAATCCTTAACCCGTCCACACAACGGAGCCAGTTACTTCGAATTAAAGGGCACTTAAAATCGATTTCTGTACTCCACCCCAACGAGCGGAGTAGCACCAAAATCGATTTTGTAAATTCGAATTAGGGGTAGTGTGGCCGCACACCACCGAATTACTGTGGTTAAAATTAATGGGATAGTGTGGCCGCACACCACCGAATTAATGTGGTTAAAAACCGAATTAATGTGCTTAGTGTGGCCGCGCACAATCGAATTTATACAATCTGTTTCCCAAATTCGAATTATCTAAATTCGAATTAATCTCGTAGTGTAGACGTACCCACCAATGCATCTGGTTACAAATCTCAGCTGAAAACTGGGGCTGTCAAGCGATTAAAAAAATTAATCACAATTAATCACACTATTAAACAATAAGAGAATACCATTTATTTAAATATTTTTGGATGTTTTCTACATTTTCAAATATATTGATTTCAGTTACAACACAGAATACAAATATTTATTTTTATTACAAATATTTGCACTGTAAAAACAAGAGAAATAGTATCTTTCACTTCACCTAATACAAGTACTGTAGTGCAATCTGTTTATCATGAATGTTGAACTTACAAATGTAGAATTAGGTACAAAAAATAACTGCATTCAAAAATAAAATAATGTAAAACTTTAGAGCCTACAAGTCCACTCAGTCCTACTTTTTGTTCAGCCAATCGCTTAGCAAACAAGTTTATTTACATTTGCAGGAGATAATGCTGCCCACTTCTTGTATACAATGTCTCCTGAAAGTGAACAGGTGTTCACATAGCACTGTTGTAGCCGGTGTCGCAAGATATTTACATGCTAGATGCAGTAAAGATTCATATGTCCCTTCATGCTTCAACCACCATTCCAGAGGACATGGGTCCATGCTGATGACGGGTTCTGCTCAATAATGATCCAAAGCAGTGCAGACCAACAGATGTTCATTTTCATCATCTGAGTCAGATGCCACCAGCAGAAGGTTGATTTCCTTTTTTGGTGGTTCAGCTTCTGTAGTTTCCGCATCTGAGTGTTGCTCTTTTAAGACTCCTGGAAGCATGCTCCACATCTAGTGCCTCTCAGATTTTGGAAGGCACTTCAGACTTTTAAACCTTGGGTCAAGTGCTGAAGCTATCTTTAGAAAGCTCACATTGGTACCTTCTTTGCATTTTGTCAAATCTGTAGTGAAAGTGTTCTTAAAATGAACAACATGTGCTTGGTCATCATCTGAGACTGCTATAACATGAAGTATATGGCAGAATGCGGGTAAAATAGCAGGAGACATACAATTCTCCTCCCCCCCCCCGAGTTCAGTCACAAATTTAACTAATGCATTATTTTTTAATGAGCATCATCAGCATAGAAGCATGTCCTCTGGAATGGTGGCCGAAGCATGAAGGGGCATACGAATGTTTAGCATACCTGGCATGTAAATACCTTGCTATGCTGACTACAAAAGTGCCATGCGAACACCTGTTCTCATGTCAGGTGACATTGTAAATAAGAAGTGGGCAGCATTATCTCCTGTAAATGTAAACAAACTTGTTTGTCTTAGCAAGTGGCTGAACAAGAAGTAGGACTGAGTGGATTTGTAGGCTTGAATGTTCTACATTGTTTTGTTTTTGAGTGCAGTTATGTAACAAAAAATATCCTCATTTGTAAGTTGCACTTTCATGATAGCAATTGCACTACAATACTTGTATGAGCTGAATTGAAAAAATATTTCTTTTATCGTTTTTACAGTGCAAATATTTGTAATAAAATGATAATATAAAGTGAGCACTGTATACTTTGTATTCTGTGTTGTAATTGAAATCAATATATTTGAAAATGCAGAAAAACATCCACAAATATTTAATACATTTCAATTGGTATTCCATTGTTTAACAGTGTGATTATGAATTATGATTAATTTTTTTAATTGCAATTTTTTGAGTTAATTGAGTGAGTTAACTGCAATTAATTGACAGCCTTACTGAAAACCATTTTCTACTTTGCTTATATCTCAACATCTCCCTCCCTCTACTCTTATTTTCCGATTTAACTCTGTCATTGTATTATTTCACTCTACAGATCATTTTGGGATAGTTTGCAAGAAAGATGCTTTGCTCAATAAAGCTACATTGTGTTGCATTTGTAATAAAAATTCAAGGCATTTTCTGCCAACCACAGACATCCTCACACTGGCAAAACTGCCATTGATATCAATATCGTCTTCCCCTGGCTCTGCTGGTGGGATTGCCCTTGGTTCACAATGGGAGGCATCATATGAAGAGTTTGCTCCCTTGGACCCTCTGCCTCACTCCAGAAATGCGTTTCCTCCCCAAGCCGTGGAGCTCTCACTAAATAGAGTTTGCTCTCTATGGTTTCCACAGTAGATAACCCACCCCACTGTGGTTTTTGTGCACCCACCTTCTTGTAAGTTGTTCCTCTGCATCACACAGCAGGGGAACTATGAGTTTCTAAATTTGGTAAAAGGTAAGGAAAAGAGGGTAATTTACATACACTTTTCACATCAACAAGAAAAGTAGTAGTGAAAGAGAAATATAACCCCCCCCCTTTTCCCCCAAAGGAATGAAATAGTTATAGACGCTTAATTATGTATTTTAATTACATGCATATTAGGAAAAAACTATTTATAGAATTATGTCTTTAAGAAAAGAACAGAAGGGCAGCATTGCTATGTGTTTTACGGCTGCCCCTGAATACCAGATCAGAGGTGTTCAGAAATCTCTACTTCCACTTCTTTTTATGGGGCTGAATTTTTGTGTTAATTTCAGTTTATGTGCTGGCCAGATGATGAGTGAGTTGTGCAAAATCCAAGAGTAAACAAAAGATGTTATAACCAGCAACTAAGTCTCATGGAAGAGCTTCCCCGTTGTAAGCTTGACATGTAAGTTTTACAGGAAGGAATGTTTTGCTTACACCACCACTGTGCCTTATACCTGCACCCTAGTGGGAATCCCAGTTGACAATGTTCAGCTGGATCCTGTTTCCAGCTGGTAACTAGGTTTTGGAGCTAAGAAATGGGGCTATTAGTCTACTGTTTCCTAACTTCTTCTTGCTGGGACTACTGTTTCTGCCAGTAGAAATCAACAGCTGAAGGATGTTGATGGTGTCCACAGGACAGTTCAGTAGGGATGGATTTACATCCTTACAATCGTTGTGCAAACTGGGGTTTCTATATGGGGTTTCAAATACATATATAGAGATTCACCACTGCATTATTCAGTTATAATCAATTTCAGTGCAGTTACAGCAGCATAAAATTGGGGAACACAGGAATGAACCAGGGCTACAATATGGGGACTAGAATTTGATCTCAGTTACACAACTGGAAATCAGGAGTAACTCAAGTGAACTCAGTATTTTAGATTTTCACCAGTGTACTAGAGATCTGAATCTGATTTTATATATTATATAAGCAAACACAAACACCACCACCCTACACACACAGTACAGCACAGGCTAAACTGATAAACAATAATTCTCAATGGTAAAACCTTTTATTTTAAAAGAGCACTGTATATATTTTTGAAGTTATTTTAATTGATTGCCACTGTGTGTAGATATATGTATCACTACACTGATTGCTTCCCTTCTCATTTTCATTAGCTTTGATGTGCTCTGATATACCAATGACTTCAACCGTAATCAGTGCTGTAGCTTGCCAGCTCCACATGAAAATATCTAAATGGTCTGAACTTGCTGCAGGAGATAGTCTCAAGCATCTAGGCGTGTACACACACACACACACACACACACACACACACACACACTCTAAATCCAAACACATGTCTAAGATGTGTGAAGAAAAGGAAATCTGTACTGAGTATTTCGTCTCTATGTAGCATACTTGCCCCTTGACCACCAATTGATTGGAAAGTATAATTAGAACTGTATTTTCCTGAAATAGTTTTCATCCCAAAGCCCTGATCCACCTATGCACTTAAAAATGTACATTACTTTGACCAACAGAGTAGTCCCATATTGTAACTTGTCATGATAAAACCTACAAGAAGAGTGACAGGGACAGAATAGGTTCACACTTTTTTTTTTTTTAACAATCATGTATTTTTAGAATTTAAATATGAAATGATGTTTTATCCTATTCTGCCTATAGTAACATCTAGGAAATGTATTGTAGGGAACAAGCTTGCATTTGGTAAGGGATGGACGATACGAACAAATGGGTTTTTTCCATCTCTAACATGTGTGATCCTTTCCAGGAAAGAATAGTCTGTCATCTGACAGAAAATGGAATACATGTTGTCATTGAATAACTAAAGGTCAGTGTTTAGCTGAGCTGGGAGAATAATTCATAGCAAATCAACCACTAGACAAATATTGCCTCTTTTTTTGTTTTACAAATTGATCAAATTTTCTTAAATGTATCTGTTATCCAGAATTATTTCCTGAATGATTTCTGCAACAAATTCTTGGTCTGTTCACAAATCTCTCATTGCAAGTGTTCAATCTTCAAGCTATTTTGACTGGACACATAGATCACATGTACATTTCTGTTCCCTGACTGGCCTTAGAATGCAATGCAACCCTTAGAATCCAACTGTATGGTGTGAATATTAGTTATTATATTTTCTGCTAATATTCTGCAATATGGCCCTAAAACTTATGTAAATTTCCTGCCAGTAAACTCACTGGCTCAGATTCTGATCTCACATATATTTATGTAAATCAGGAGTAAGCCTATTAAATCCATAAAGCTACACTGGTCTCAAATTAATATAAGTAAGAATCAGGCCCTTCAAAATTAAATTGGCTTTATAACCTCATGTTCCTTTATTACAGTAATGCTAAGAAAAAGGTAATTTAAAGGGATTCTGGAAAGAAAAATTGAGTTAAAAGATTTTTGTTTTTTAAGTTTAAAATACTTTTCAGTTCATCGCATATCAGACCTTGATTACTGGGGGCCTGATTCTGATTTCACAACAGTTTTACTAAACTGGTGTAACTCCACTGATTTCAATAGAGTACTTCCTGATTTATACCCATGCATAAGAAAAATCAGAATACGATCAAAGCTTGGTAAATACTGCAAAAACATTCCACAAATATTCATTTGAATTTGTGAACACATTTGCTTTGCTAGTATTTGTTGTTTCGCTTTTCATTAATAGTCTAACAAACGGGCCTAATTCTGATCTTTCATTCACACCAGCGAATCTGAGGAGTTGCTCTGTTTAAGTCAGTGAAGCTACAAAGTGGTATAAAACAGTAGTAAGTGAGATCAGAATCAGGCCTTATTGTTTAGGGAAAATGCACATTGAAATGAAAAATATATGAAACTTAAAAATAAAATATAGTGTCCTTTAAATGAATTCTTCTGTTGCAGAGTGCCTTTAAGATGTACCTTACTTGGCATTTTGGAAATTATAAGAGCATGAACATTAATCCAATTTAATTGTCAAAGAGCCTGATTCTCATCTCACACTACCATAACTGTTAGAATAGTTTAACTATTACATCAGTCTAGCCCCGATTCAGCAAAGCACATAAGCACACACATAACTTTAAGAGTCATAGATATTAAGGGCACAAGGGACCATCTGATCATCTGACCTCCTGTATATTACAGGCCATTAAATTTCACCCAGTTACACCTGTATTGAGCTCAGTAACCTGTGTTTGACCAAAGCATAATTTAAGCATGAGTAGTCCTATTGAAGACAAGGAGATTACTCACAAGCTTAGAAATATGGCACCTACTTACATATTTTGCTATATCAGGACCTAAGTGAGTTAAGAATCTGGCCATCAAAGCTTCACAAATAAATCTTGAATTGTCTAATAGCAGTTTTGTATACAATTATCCCAGTCAAGGTTTTCTTACAGTTGTTAAAAGTGTTGGCTTGATAGGGAAGAAGAGGGTGGTAGATTCTGTTGAGCTATAATTGTCTCCATCTTTACAATACTCTCCAAATTGAGCCTAATTCTGCCTTTAGATGCATATACGTAACTCCCCCTGCACTCAGTCAGAAGGGCAAATGTGTATCTAAAGGTAAATTTTGGTGTGTGTAAAATATTGCTTGGAAGCCCATATTGTGTGGGCCAAATTCTGCTCTCAGTTAAGTCAATGAATGGCATTACTCCATATTTACATCAGAGAACAGAGGCCCTGATCCAGCAAAGCCCCTAACAAACTTATACCGCTGGGACTGCTCACGTGCTGAAAGTGAAGTATATCCTTAAGTACTTTGCTGGGTGGGGGCTTGAGAGCAAAGTTCAGCTCAGAAAAAACAGAAACAATCACGCTTACCTTTTAGTACTTAAAGCTACTTGTTCCAGGACATTTTAAGTGTTTCAAACATTGCTCCAGCTTGCATTGCTTAAGGCTCCAATTCAGGAAAGCCCTTAAGCACATGCCTAACTTTAAGTATACACTTAAGTCTCATTGGCTTTAGTGGGATTTAAGCACATGCTTAAAGTTAAACAAGTGCTCAAGTGTCCTTTCTGAATAGGGATGCTTTCCTGAATCGATACCTAACTGAACTGATACAAAGATATTCCGTAAGTCTAATGAACCATAATGATCCTCAGTTTTTCAGGTCCTCCCAAATTTAAAATAAACAGGAAAGACAAGATTTGGAGATCAAGTCAAAAGTCCAATTTATTTTTATAACTTGAAACTGGAACAAACGTTGTTTTGAACGAGCGTACAAATGAAATGGTAGACACATGCTGAACTCAACATTGTGACAATAAGGGAAAAAAGAGGCCAAAAATCTTGTACAGAGAATAAAAGGAACAATAAATATTTCACTAAGCCATATTGAAATGACCTCCAGCCATCTCAACATTTTATCCATAATAAAAAAAAAGTGCTCTTGTTTTTTAAACAGAGCACAAATACCAAGCAATAATAAATAGTTCCAAACTTGTAGTAAAAGACAAAACCTCCAAGTAAACAACAAAAGCTCATACAATAAGTAATAGAAAAAGGTAATAAAAATATTTTGCCTTGCCGGTACAAATGCAAACAACTTAAATCAACATTACTTTGCTTTGCAGTTCTAAAATACAAAGAGCACCATAAAAATGAGTTTGCTTCTGATAAACAAAACCTTGGACTGTCTTGTACTCAGGACTGGGATGAAATGCTGATTTTTGACCCCTTTTTTTCATATAGATATTTTCCTTCCCAAAAACGAGATTACGGGCCCACTCCTGCTCCACAGAAGTCAACTGAAGTTTTGCTATTGACTTCAATGGAAACAGAAGCGGGCACTGGAAGTAATAAATTTCAACTTAATAAAATGTTAAACTGAATTGTGAATATAAATATGGCAGCATAATAGCTACTGTATGTCTATGTAATATTGTGCTTATGGCCTAGTAAAGTATGATTCTCCTAAACAGGAAGAAGAGGGTCTCCATTGTCACTACAGTCTGTAGAAACACATTCCTTGTGCTTTTTGGGTGACTTACCGTTGGTTTATGAATGATTTAAGTCACACGATTAGACAACTGCTGGTTTAACTACCTTAGTAAGAAACAATAGGACTAGTGGTGCTCCCAAGCAATTTGCTTTAAAATGAAAGTTGATTTTTTTTTTTCTTTCAAGGAACTGGTCTTAGACTGGAAACCTAGGATTCAATGCTGATCTTCATTAGACTGGTGTATATTCAGGGGGTACTCCACTGAATTCCATGAGGTTACTCCAGATTTACACCAGTGTAACAAAGATTAGCGTTTTCACTATAAAGTAGTATATGCCTTTAAGGGGCCAGATTCCGATCTCAGTTACACTGGTATAAATCAGGAGTAAATCTTATGAATTAATCCTGATTTACACCAGCGTAACTGAAATCAAAACTTTACCCAATAGGTAAATCTTAGGATAGGATGTAGTCAAGCAAGAAGGCAGCATCTGCAAGATAGCTGGGTCAAATTCTGCTCTCAGTTACAACCATGCCATCCCAATGGCTTCAACTGCATTGCCCAGATGAAAGAGAAGGAAGAATTTGGAATGGTGTTTTTTACCACCTTTTTCTGAAACAATGCAATTTCCTCCTTCTCTCCCACCTTAAAATATTCAATAGAATGTCATTGCCACTTCTGCTACTTGTCCCCATCCCGACCAAAAAAAGGGAGAGAGAGAATAGAAAAGAGAAATCAAAAGGCACAGAATTTCATCCCAGTCCCTCAAACATTCAGAAATTTATGGAATGTACAATTAGGAGTACAGCAGCAAAGCAGATAATAACATGGACTGGCAAGACCTGTACATGGAATAGGTCCTGTTCTGACAGGGAAAACAAGGGCTGTGCCTGGACCAATTTTACTTCAATCCAAATTACAATTGTACCAAGAGCAGGTCACTTTACCTATGTCAAAGCAGATGCAACAGCTCTCGCTTTTAAAGAATAAATTTACTTTATTCTGGAGGGCAGGAGTTAGGGGAGTGAGTGGGAGGCAGTGGTGGTAGAGAAGATGCTCTAAACAGCTAATCATTTGCAAGGGGGGAAAAATCTCCTCTCTCTCTCTCTCTAGAAGAGGAATCTGTGGAATGTTACTTCAAACATCTTTACAAAAACTGAATTTCCCTTAACATGAATAGGCAATAACCATCCAGCCTGGTTCACCCATACCTGGTAAAACCTTGATGCAAGGGGTCCAGGCAACTTTGACGATATTAGAGCCCTGTGGGAACAGCACTTTTTTTTGTAGGCCATTTCTGACAAAAAAAAAAATATACAACTAAAATCATTTGTGAACAAAATAAAATAAAATAAAATGAAAAAAGCACTTAATTATTTTGTTTTGTTTCTTTTACTTAAAGGTCGTCTAACAACCCCTCCCCCCCCTTTTTTTTTCCTGTACAATAAGGACTTAACATACAAATTTTTTTTTTTTTGCAATATTTTATCCTGCCAAATTAAAAAAATATATTATTGGCAGCCTGTTTGTTTGTTTTTATTTTTATTTCCAAATTCACTAACAAAAAGGTACATTAAATCCCTTTAAAAGGACAAGCGTACAGTTAAAAAATTACAAGCTTCAGTAAAAATACAGCGAGTGCCTACATCATATGAATCAACCAATATCAATATCCATTCCAGAAGGGAGGGGAGGGGGAAGAGAAAAATAGGTATAGGTCAGAAACGTGATTTTTTTCTGCAAAGCAATAACAATATTAAGCACTTTTTTCTACATACTTTTTCTACATGGTGTAGCAATCACCTTTTAATCCCCAAATACAAGTTTCTATACATTTTTTGAAATAAAAATTCAACACCCAAGGCAGAAAAAAATTTACTAAAACTCAAGACTTTACAGTTACAGTGACAAGAACAAATTTATAGACCCACCATTTAAATTTTACTGCAACATTTTCAAGGAAAAAAGAAAAGTTTTTTTTTTCTGGTTTTTTGTTTTTTTGTTTTTTCTTTCTGGTTTTGTAAAATGCCCAAGCATTCTCCATTATTACAAATACTGGTCCACTTTTACAGTAATCAAGAAATTTTAATATATATAATATATACTAAAACCCCGTCACCAAAAGAAAACAATATACACATGGCCATCATGGCATTTTTTTAATAACCTATTAAGCAAACTTTGAAAAAAAAAAAAAGATTGCTCAAACACACATACACACAATTTTTTTTACCCTTGTATGTATTCAATACTGTAAACGTATTTTAAGACAGAGTGCACTAAATTTAACTTTTAAAAAAAATTAGCCATTGTTCCTGAATTGTTTTTTCCTCATTCAATGATAACTTGTAATTTGTGTCATATGAGTTTTAATTCAGCAGTAAATCATTTCCATTCCATTTCCTAAGCAGCGTTGTCCTGAAAAAAAAAAAAGGCTGAGAATAATTCAGCTAATGGATGTCCGAAGTTGTGCTGGGTATGCATCTTCATTTGATTGGGTCTTATGGCATTTTCATGTCCACTATCTTCAACCAGTAATTTTTTTAAAGTAAATGTGGCTCTTTTTTTTCCCCTTAAAGAATGTACTTTTCTTGTTTTACTTTTTTAAAAGTCTTTTCATTTCACAAAAACGTTTTGCATTTGTCTCAAGAGACTCAGATAGGAAGATCAGTTTTCAAGGCACTCACGTCAAATTGAATGGCAGTAGAAAAACTGTCCAATAAATTATTTTTATTTTATTTTTCTTTATAGTGCCAGTATTGTGAATGCCATGCTTAGCAACACTGACACTTAATCTCAGCTGTTCCCTTACAGTTTAACCCACCTTTGGGCCAAGGAGAAGAATATGCTGTAATTTCTTGTTCAGAAGCCATTTTCTCTTAAACACAAACAAAAGTTTTAAAGTGCGGGTCAACATAATCAAAATGTCTAACCTTAATTGTCCACTCTTCGTTATTATTAGTCCTAATATGCTAAAAAATAAAACAATTGGAAAACAGAGCAGCTGCATTTTTTCCCTACAATGCTTTGCTCATATAGGGCCTGCTCCTGCTCCCAATTAAGTCAATGGGAAAACTCTCATTGACTTCAGTGGGAGCAGAATCAGCCCATTACACGTATAATGATTAATTTTTCCCCTTCCTCACAATAACATCGTTGTGCATTATATGAGATAATCCTGATATTTTCTACTCGCCATCCAAATATCTTATAAATTCTATTCTAGCGGATTGAGAAACTACCAATCAGCCCTAGTTACAACTGCCTTAATTACAGCGATTCTAGTTGCAGTATACTACTGAGCTAAGTTAGGGGTTTGTACATATATCCCAAACTCGTTTAGATTTGTGTGTGTGTGTGTGTGTGTGTGTGTGTGTGTGGTAAACTAAAAGAATGGCATTTCATTCATCCAAGGGTGGAGAAGGATGCTACAATACCTTAAAAGAGCTTTTATTACAACTGTGAGGATTCTTTCGGTTATTTTAATTACTGAACCTGGAACAAGTGACAAAATGGCGGCATCTCAGTACATATCATTAATAATGCTAAGAAACTATCTGATAATAATCCACAATTAAGAATGTTATTGCTTTGTTCAATGTAGCTGCCTTCAGAAAATACCTGCACCCATGTCTTTTTAGTTGACATAACTTTAATGTTGAAGTCTACACAGAAAAGGCCTCTATCTTTAGCGACATTGTCAGTGCTACATATCAGATCCAATTCCAAAAGAAAGTGCTAATTTTAAAGATTGTTATCCGCTGTACAATTTTATTTTCCCTAATCTCCACGGTTATTTTACAAAAAAGGAAGAAGAAGAAGAAAAGAAAGAATTCCGTTAAAATGTTGGCTTCTTCACAAGAAATTACACATGCTTAGCTTAAATTTCAACAAAGCAGCGGCCCCAAAATTATAATTTAAAAAGATATGCCTCTCCCCCTACAATGCAAGTAATCTCAGGCTACTACTGGGTAAAATTAAAAAGGGATACCCAACAAAATTTTAAAAGAAATTTAAACAGAAAGAATAAAAAAAAAGTACCTGCACATGCCAAAAAATTACAAAAACCCAATAAATACAGAAATTATTGCACAGTTAAAAGGCTCCACAATTTTACTGCCTTAATCAACCCTCAGGTTTAATAGAACTTTGTAGACACAGGTTATATTTAAGTGCCAAGGTCTGGCACCTACTATAGTTATGCTAAGTTATGTTTACGGAGGCAAGTTAGGTCAGCTTTTCTCAGTTGGCAATAGTTAAACTGTACAAATTAAATGTTACCTAGACCCCTGATTTAACCCAGTGGGGGTCTTAGCTTCTTTCTGCCTGCTCAATTTTGACGTCATTTGTCAGCAAATGTTCTCCATGCCACTTTTTCATGTGTTTCTCCAGGGTGCTGTAAACACTGAAGGGCATCTGACAAATGTCGCAGCGGTAGACCTCCTTCCCTATCTGGCCATGCGTTTTCATATGACGTGTCAGCTTACTGCTCTGGGCACATGCATAGTTGCAGAGCTCGCATTTGTAAGGCCGCTCTCCAGTGTGGCTCCGGCGGTGCACCGTTAAGTTGCTGCAGTTCTTAAAGACCTTGCCACAGTACTCGCATGTATCGCTCCTCCGCCCTTCCTTTGAACTGGGTCGACCGGGACCAGGTCCACTGATGTGGGGAGTGCTGCCTCCGCTCGCTGTCCCACTGCGCCCTGAGAGACCCCCATCCAGCATGTCACCTGGTGGAGTGGAGAAACGCAGGCTTCCGTTCTCTGAAGAATGCTCAGAAGAAGTTGCAAAGGGGGATTGTCGGGAGTCTGTGAATCCTAGAAACGGATCCTTCATGAAGTGCCTTGATGCTGCATACCCTACCAGCCACTGGGAGTAAACATTTTCAGAAGGTATTATTGTTGCTGGTGGTAAGTCCAAATCTTTCTCTATTTTTATTCTTTTAGAAGAGTTGTTTAAACTGGGGCTCGTGATAGGTGTTGGCTTGCGAGGGAACAAGCCTGGGAAGGGTTCTCCTGGGCCAAAGTTTCTTCCATTGACCGTCCCTTCCTCAGTGCGGTCAAGTTCTCCTGCCACTGAGTCTTCGTCGCCTGTGTCTCTCTGACAGAGGTCTCGAGGACACAGGTCTCGCTGATCAGAAGACCTTTTCATGAAGCTACTCCTCTTCTGTTTTTCAGCTAGCATGTCATTGTATTGCTGGATGGCACCGAGACTTACATTCTCTATAACTTTTCCAAGGACAAGGGATTTTTCATCTGGTAGCGATTTGGAACCGTTCTCTCGGTTACGACTTAGCTCTGAGTCCATGCTGAAGCTTGACTCTGGCCTGCTCTCATTTTCAAGCTCCTCTTCCTCCTCCTCTTCTTCTTCCTCTTCTTCATTGTCATGGCCCAGGGAGGGATCACTCTCATTCCTGAAATCCGTCTCACTGGATTTTAGTCCCTCTCCAGTGAGCTCACTTGTGCCTGGCTCAGGAGAACTTGTGGTGGAGAGTCCATCATCTGACCTGCCTGTCATGGAGCCAGATTTGTGCATATGTGTTTTCATATGACGTTTTAGCTTGCTGGCCTGGGAGCAAGCATGATCACAGAGTTGACATTTGTAGGGCTTTTCTCCTGTATGACTGCGTCGGTGCACGATAAGATTACTCTGGAACTTGAATGTTTTCCCACAGAATTCACAGGACTTACTCTTCGCCTGAGGCTGCGGCGGCGTAGTGCTGCTTGGGGGCATTGGTGGCAATGGCGGGGTGCTCAAAAAGGGTGATTTAGGGCTAGGCTGGAAAGGATTCAACAAGCGATGCATAGGGTTGGTGCGATTCGGTGAGACTGGAGGAGGGGTAGAATTGTTTCCTGCCAGTTCTCGAAGCCTTCTGGAGAAATCCATCGCTGGGGACTCAATTGCCATGGGGTTTAAACGCATAACTCTGTCAAAGGCACTGGGATGCTGGGCAACTAACCCCATTTCTTCGGCACTAAGGCGATGTGGATCCAGATGATGACGAGGCGGTGGGCTGAACAGTGGAGGTGTGTTGGGGAGCCGACCCTCACCAAAGCCAGGGTGATCACGTAGGATGGGGCCCGTCATCCGCAAAAGACTAAAAGGGTTGTTGTCTCCAAGGAAATTCATCAGCGGGGACTGTGCAACAGTCTCTGGTCCCAGAGGAGGAGGGATGGTGATGCGTGGAGTAAGGGAACTGTTTGAAGGGCTGGTTTCCAGGTAGATGCGGAATCCATGTGTGTTCTGGGCATGCTGAAGCAAGAACCAAGCGCTATTAAAAGGCTGCTTGCATGTTGTGCAAATATAGCTTGAAGGCTCATCTTTACCTAAAAAATAAAAAGAGAGAGAAAACACTCAAAAAATAATACAGTGGAGAATATTTAAATACCATTGGCATGTACTTTATTTTGTTAACAGATTTAGTTCTTGGAATTTCTGAAAGGGGGATTTAATTGCAATTTATTGATTGATATAAAATGTTGCCCAGCGTATTTACTCATCCAACATGTTTATTCACTGAATATGTATGATATACATGACACATACTTGCATTATGTGTATATCTTTATATACTATACCATATAAAACCTACTATATCATATAAAACCTTCATAAGGACTTTTTGGAGGAAGGGATAGCTCAGTCGTTTGAGCATTAGTCTACTAAACCCAGGGTTGTCAGTTCAATCCTTGAGGGGGCCACTTAGGAATCTGGGGCAAAAATCAGTACTTGGTCCTGTTAGTGAAGGCAGGGGGCTGGACTCAATGACCTTTCAGGGTCCCTTCCAGTTCTATGAGATAGGTATATCTCCATATATTTTTTCTATATATTTTATTTTTGGCATATAGGGATCAAACTCGCTTCACACATTTATTCCATGTAAAAATAATTGTTTAAAGGGATTTAATGCTATGTATAAAGTCAAAAGAAAATGTGATGTAGTAGGTAGATCTGTTTTATGGTACCTAAATAGGCTGTGGTATCACGTTCAGTCTTTAATTTTATATTTTTATACACTTTACTCAGCAGTCACCCCAGATCTTTGCTGTATTTAATTTATACATGCTTCAATCATGCTGTCCCCTAAATTTTTAAAGCAGTATGTGGGTATTTATCTGCACAAGTCCCATTAAAGTCAACAGGAGCTTGGAAAACGTATCCCTGTATAAACCACTTTGACATTCTCTTTGCCAAAACACCAAGAAGCCACTCAAGTGAAATATCCGGTAATCAAAGCTGACAGCACAGTTGCAATTAACAGTAACAAATGTCGGGCAGTGCTTGAACTGGATCCCAAGAATTTCTGAGCCTGAGCCTGCCCTCCATCGCAGAAATAGTAACCAGAGCCAAAAACATGGCTTTCTATTTGCCTTTCTAGCCTCCTTTGAACAACTGTATAAGGTGGGAAACATTCCTTTAACCCTGATTCAGTTTACATAAAAGACAGGTGTGGACAAGTCTGCACTACAGTCATAATTTTACTAGCTAAAATATTCCAACCCTGGACACAATATAAACTTTTTACTATCTTCAAAAAAGTGGTCTTTTCCCCTTTAGTGCTCCCGCAGCAGTCTAACACCTATAAATGCATAAACACACGTCAGCTTGAAAATCACGCTTCAGGACATTTTTTTAAAAGTGTCTCTTTGAAAGTAGCTACCTTTTATGGAAAAACTAAAATTGAATTCTTGGATTTCTTTCTGTGACTTAATATATTCTGAGCAGTGATGGACCTAAACCAGAGCCCTGACCCCAAATGCAATAAACTTTTTGAAGTTCAGAACCGGGACTGAGCTTCCTGTCTTTCCCTGTGCATAATGGACTGAACCAAATCCCAGCTCGCAACAACTGCACGAGTTTGGCTCTGGATCTAAATTTTACAACCCACTTCCAGTTGTAGGTATTAGGTTATGCAGAAGCCTGTTGCTCAACCATTATGCTTGAAAACAGAAGTGTTTATAGGTGAATCAACTGTACTATCAAAACTGCCTTTTTAAAGCTAAGTGACTCACAAGGTATGTCTACACTGCAATAAAGCACTCGTGGATGGCCTGTGTCAGCTGACTCTGGCTGTGGGGCTGTAAAATTGTAGTGTAGACATTCGGGCTCGGGTTGGAACCCAGGCTCTGGGACCCTCCCATATCATGTGGTCCCAGAGCCTGGGTTCCAGTCCGAGCCTGAACATCTACACTGCAATTTTATAGCCCCACAGCCCAAACCCAGCGAGCCTTAGTTAACAGACACGGGCCAGCTGCAGGTGTTTAACTGCAGTTTAGACATGCCTATGGGAACCAAGAAAACTTAAGCCAAAACACACCATGAGAAGAATAACTGCCACTGACTGTATTCCAGTGTTCTAAGCTTCCAGAAATGGCTGCTGACAGGAAACCTTAGACAGAGGGAGGATGGGGGATATCTATCTACCCATCTAGCTATCTGGCCTTATCACAGCATCTGAGTCCCTACAAAAAGGGAGAATAGAGAAAATTATATCTGATTCTACCACCTTGACTCACATAAATAGGCCTATTTTTAACTATATATTCAGTAGAATATTTTGGGGGAGTAGTTCCTTATACCACAAGCACTGCTACTGATTTTAATAGCCTATTCATGTGAGTCAAGGTGGTAGAATCAGGCCTTTTACAAAAAACAAACCTGACGTGGAATGCACTTTTGTTTGATTGACATGATCTTTTCCCACAGGTTCTTATTTTGCGATCGGAGGGGAGATAATTAGGAGTAATATGCTAAACTTTTGTGATTAATCTGTAACAATAGCTATTGTAAATAAAAGTGCGGGGGCTATATTCTCCTTTTAACATGCATACATAACTCCTATTGACATTAATAAGAGCTGCATGCACACACCAAATGGAGCAGATATAGTATCCTTTAAAATCTACTTAGCGATGAGGCAGTTATAGGGTTTTATGTCAACTCTGAAGTCGAAGCAACACTAAATGCTCCCATTATTACTTCAACTATTTAAATTTCTGTTTCTTATAGAAATATGATGAAAATGTCTAGACTTTTAACTTTTCTTGAACAGCAACATGTGTAGTATAAAAAGTGACAGAAATCACTGAAGCACACTGAAGTATATAACATATTCTGTCAAAAGCTTTTTTTAACAATATGTTTTACCTCAGCTCACCCTAGAATGGTTTTAATAAAGCCCTTTCTCAAGTGCGATCTAATAGCAAATGAAGTGCAGTGTCTTACAAGGTCATGTATCATCCAAATAAAGAGTGCTCTGCACCCTTCACCTTCATTTTATCCACTCTAATTAATCAATTTAATACCCACAGTTGTTCAATTCTTTCATTTTTAAAAGTCACACTGTGCATTATATTTTATTCTATTTTTAATTTTGTGCACGTGTGCACAAGCATGTGTGTGTGTATGTGTTCTTAAAAGCTTGCTCATCTAGTACAAGAACTGACAAAATCCAAACAAAACCAAAAAAAAATCAGCTGTAGGTTAAAAAAAAAAAGTTTACTTCAGAAAAGGCACATATGTAAGAAAAGGAATTCCTGGGCAGGCTGAGGATCAAGGCTAATCTAAAACTGAAATGGCTGATTAAAAAAATTAGCCTCAAAATGGCAGCTGGCTAGGAGCTTGCTACTACATGTTATATGAAGCTCAGATGTTTTGTTTTGTTCTCCAAAACTTCACCTCTGTGAAATTCAAGTGAGGAAAGTTCCTTCTCCCCGACTCCTTTTTAGTTTTCTTTCAAACAGAGCAAATTAGTGTTTATTGCTGAGACAAGATTTATGAGATACCAGTCATAACAGAAACAGTATTCTTTCTTTTTGTTTTATTTAGCTTTTATGCCCCTAAACACTTCTGTTCAGGAGACCCCTACACAATGGCAAAACTGACTGCAGGCTACCTGGCTACCAGGGCTCTGACAGCTTTTTCTTTTCTTTTTTTTTTTTCTTTTTTAATACTTTCACAACCCTCAAAGGCTCTCCCTAGATGCCTCTTTTTAAAAAAATAAAATAAAATGTTCATTTCCATATTATCACTTCATGGTTATCTTGCCTAGAAGTTGCCCTGAGCAGTGTAGATGCTCACTTTTAAGTACAGAACAATGTCAAAAAGTCTTTGAAGATCCACTCCGAACATTTTTATAGTCTAAAACTTGCTAAATATTTTAAACATGCCCAAGAACAGTCATGTATTTCTCAAAAATGATTCTTATATTTAATAATGCAGTGCACCTACACTGTAAAACTCTTTGTTATAAGGCTACTTTTGATATATGGCACAGTCTCTTGCCCACTTCACTGAAGTTAAATAACCACTTTATAACAACTAGCTACAGTGGCTATGCCATGCACTCTTTGGGTACGTCTATACTTACCCGCTGGTTCGGCAGCAAGCAATCGAACTTCTGGGTTCGATTTATCGCGTCTTGTCTGGACGAGATAAATCGAATCCAGAAGTGCTCGCCGTCGACTCCGGTACTCCTGCTCGGCGAGAGGAGTACGCGGAGTCGACGGGGGAGCCTGCCTGCCACGTCTGGACCGCAGTAAGTTCGAACTAAGGTATGTCGACTTCAGCTACGTTATTCACGTAGCTGAAGTTGCATATCTTAGTTCGAATTGGGGGGTTAGTGTAGACCAGCCCTTTATCTCTTAAGCACATGCTTAGTTTTAAGCCACATGAGTAATCCCACTGAAGTCAATGACATTTAAGCATATGTTTAACTGCTTTGTTGAACAGGCATGGGATTACTCATGTGCTTAAAGTTAAGCATATGCCAGTTGCTTTATTGAATGGGGCCTGAATGAACACATTTAAAGAATGTGGGCATGATTCTATCATCTTTAAGCAGACAAAATTTCTGATTTCAATGGCTTTTGGGGGAGCAAAGGAGGGTTTGAGTTTATTTTATTATCGTTATTAATTGGTGGGTATTTATTTATGATAAGATGACCAGTCCTCATACTGTAATTTATATAGTGGGAAGAGAACCCAGAGCATAGGATGGGCATCTACAGAAAGTAACATGACCGGGGACATATGTTTACAGATTCACAGATATATAGATTTTAAGGCCAAAAGGGACTGCTATGATCATCCAGTCTGACCTCATGCATAAAGCAGGCCATGGAGTTCAGTGCTAGTCCAACAATTTATGGTTGAACTAGATCATATCTTTTAGAAGGACAGCCAATTTTGATTTAAAGACTCCAAGTGATGCAGAATCTACCAATTCCCTTGGTAGTCTGTTCCAAATGTTGATTATCCCCTCTATTAAAAAATTGTATCTTATTTCCAGTTTGAACTTTGCTAAGTTCAATTTCCAGCCACTGCCTTTGTCTGTTAGATTAAAGACCTCTCTAGTATCAGATATCCCCTCCCCTGAGTAGGTAATTATAGACTGTGAATTTATTGAACACTTCTGTCTTTTCTGCATAGAATAGCTAAAGGTGGTCTTTGCCAGAAATATTAACATTTGTTCCCTCCCTTGCTATGTGATTGATTAAGTTTCATTCAAAATGTCAAAACAATAACAAGACTTTTTTTTCTTTTTAATAAATGGTACAAAACAAAGCTAAATTCAGCTTCCTCTCCCCCTGCCCACCCATAAAATTCTGGTTGTATGTTGGGCACCTAGCAGACAGGTTGGTGGAGTAAATTCCACCCAACCGAACTTCTGCTTAATGCCCAGCTCAATGCTAGAGCAACTAGATTTTGTGGGTCAGCTGCTCCAATGCATATGCATAATCATGGACCCCCCGACCGGCACTCTGCAGGCCTGTTTGTGACCAAGGCACAACTCTGTTTTGTGATGCAGAGGCCCTCCCCTTGCAATCAGTTCACACCCTCCCTTTGTAGGCTCAACCTTGAGCCTTCAGCAGCAGAGGTGAATTTCCCCCTAAACGCTGTAAGATATTCGGTGCCATATTAAACAATAATCATAGTGTGACCAAAACTTGAGAGAATTCATTGTTTTCTGTTTGGGCTACAGAGACATTCTCTGCCTTACGAACCCTCTTCTGAGCAGGACTGAATAATTCCATTAGCTGTAACAAGAGAATAAACTCCCCTCTTTAATCAGACACGCATGACCCTCACTAGGACCGTGGCATACACAAAGTTGGGTCCATATAACTACTGCCATTCTTTACCTCTAGCAATACATTCTAGATAATGTTTCTGGTATGCTTTACAAAGTTATGACGTAAGGAATTTTAATACTGCTTTACTGCAGCTTTAGAAGTTCAGGAAAAGTAGAAACTTGCAAGCTTTAAAGAAAGGACCCCATTAACTGTAACACTCAGGAACAGACATGTATCCCGTTCCTACAATCATTCCACCAGTGTTACTCTTGCCCTCTTCCACTTGATTTTTTAATGAGCATTTAAATAATTACTCCTTCTTATTATGCTGGTTACTCTAATAATACCTATAAAGGTAGCGTAGATTCTCAATAAAAACACACCTTTAATTGAATTATTAATAAATTAAAACGCCATAATTGAAAGCACTGGTTTAACAAGTCTCCTCATAAGACCAGCTGACATTAAAGAGAAGGACATTAAAAAGATTTAGTGTTTCATGGTGAACAAGATCTATGGGTACATAACATTTGACAGCACATCGAGGCTGGGACCAAATCCTTCCCAGGAATCCACAGTGGGAATCTCTCTTGCATCGCCCACATGCCAGCTCTATGGAGCATTCCAAAGAGATCTGTGATATGGATCCAAGAGCACAATTTTGCCCCTAGTGTCTTTTCTCCCAGAAATGGTTTCACAAACTGTGCCGTTAATTGAGCTCTCCAAAGCAAGCTAGAATATTTATCTACTTACTTCTTTGACCTTATCGCCATAATATGTGAGCACCTCACAAACATTAATGAATTTCTTCCCACAATATCCCTGTGAGGTAGGGAAGTATTTTAATCTCTGTTTTACAGAAGGGCAACTGAGGCACTGGGAGGTTTTTTTAATGTCCGAGATGTGGTGTGTGGGAAAGCCAAGACTTGGACCTAGATCTCCAATTCCAAAGCATCGCCAACCCAGTGCTTTAACCTGAACCCCAAACGAAGACTGAACCACTGACTTTTACATTTCTTTAATAATAGCTCAGTTTGATGCCAGTGAAAGCTGACGAAATGACACAACCCCTAAATCTTCGGTCCATCCAAAGACGACTAGTAGAGTGCACACTTCCCTACATAAGCCAGCCAATGTCAGCCTTGTTCTGAAGTGATGGCTCATTGGGTGTTACTAGACAATAGTCTTCATGTCCATTCAAATCTTGCAATGTCTATTGATCACTGATGTGTCCTGTGAAAATGACACTCGTCTATTGAAAACAGGATTAAGACTACCAATGCATTTCACACAGACCACAAATCAGCCATCAGATGGCAAAAAATGTTGGCCTCTTTTGACTTAGGTAGAATGTCTCCAGACCTGATTATTACTTTCCTGAACCACTCAGTTCCCAACTCAGATAAATATTCATTCCCTCTCCTGACTGCCGACTAACCTACCTGCTTTGCTAAAATCCACCTCAGAGCACATCAGATTTAGCATTCTCCTGAGCCAGTAGCTGTCTTCAATCATGGGAGACCTTGGATTAAGAGGAGGAGGATATGGATTCTGGGATGTCACTGTCACAGGGTAGCCTCAACACCTGGGGGGATGGGGGCTTGAAGAGATTACACTGGCTGGCCTTGATAAATCCACTGCACGTAGGGATTTAAATAGGTGCCTGCTGGAAGGAATTGAAGGTAAAGGCGAAAGAGAGCAGGAATGAGTGTCCAAGGAGCCTGCTGGAATCTGGGGAAGGGGAATTTTGGAATGAGGTCAGGTGACGGGAAGAATTGGGGATGGAGAAGGATCAGATTAATTTGGAAGGTGGGAGGGGAAATAATGGGAATGTGTGTAGAAAGAGGGCAAGGGCAGTTTGCTCTCCATCCCCATCCATCACAGTCTCGTTACTTCAACTTCACTCCACACTTACCCTCCAACCTTCTATATCCTTGTCCTGTCCTCACCTCCCTTCCCTTCCATATCCCCTCTCCCTTCACTTGTCTTTTTCTTTCCATTAGTTTCTACCATCCTACTTAAATCCCTCGTTCTAAAAAAAAATGGAACTAACATGACATTTGCTGCTATGACATTGTTCACTCTGCTTGTGCATATTATACTCCTTTTTCCCATCCAGCATCTGTCTTGCCTAGTTTACTACTCTGTGTACAGCGCCTAGCACAACAGGGCCCCATTATTCGTTGGTCCTTAGGCACTGCCCTAATAAACATGATTAATAATAATAATTGCTCTGCTGTGACTGGAAAGGCTTCAGATAAGCTTTCATACTTTCTGAGTATTTCTCCAACTCTGTCAAGGCTTCCCCTTCTCCAACATAGCCTTTAATTAATAAGAAAATACTCAGAAGAGAATTTGTTTCTCCCAGGTGGAAAATTTACAATAGCACTAACTGATTTCATGACTTATTGCTCCAATATACTAATATTTTTATGTATAGCCAAATCCTTGCCACACTGAAACCAGTGGCAAAATATTGTCTTCAGCAGGGTTAAGAGCTGGTCCACAAATAGGGACAACTCTTTATGCTCATTGAAGTCAACTGGAGTTCTCCATTGATTTCAAAAGGCATTGGGTCAGGCCCACACTGAGCAAATGTTCAGCGAGACACCAAAGCATAAGTATTGCAATCAATAATAAACATTATCTTCTTGCCAAATACACTCTTTTACCCAACACAGGGAAAAACAAAAAGACCAACTGCCAATCATGCACCTTAGCTGTCACTTTGGGCCAAGTTATGCTCAGATACCCATGTGCATCTCCTGCTGAAGTCAATAGGAACAGAGTGCATGAATCCTAGGGAGAACTAGTGATGTAAAGCTTACTGTACACTAGCGTACACTGAGCCAGTATCCGCTTTCGATTACAGGGATATAAATCCAAAGTAATTATATTTACCTCCATCACAGAGGCTAAGTTACACCGGCATAACACAGATGAGAATCTGGCCCAGAGTGAACAAACGAACAGCGTTGTTGATTTTATTCATTTAACTTTTTTCCCCAAAAACTGTTGAATATGTTTGATGAAATTTAACACTCATAAAAAAATCAGTGGCTAACAGCTCAGACTAGAGCCATGTGTAATATGGGTTGGTGCAAGTTGTTTCTTGGTAGATATAGACAAATCTCTGCTAGAGACAGGGCTGCGTGTCCAACAACTCATTTTCAGTTGTGCCCTAATCAAACTTCAAGCTTGCACACCCAGGGGCCAGTACACTAAGCCATTAGCTGTACATTGCAGCTTAATTTTTATCACAGCACATTATAGCAGTGTTGTACATCCAGATCTCCAATTTCAAAAGTGACCTGTGATTTTGGAAGCCTCAGTTTCTGGGTGCACACCTTGGAGGGGCCTGAGGTTCACAGAAGGTGGATGCTCAGCACTTTTAAGAGAAAGAAACACTTTCCCCCTCCGATGTAGTGGGGAAAAAAGAAAACATGCATAGCAAAAACTGGACCTCATAATACTATGTTCCCTGAATGGAAATCACTGCATAAAATAGAAGAGGAGAGCACGTTAGTCATCTCTGGACACATTCTTCTAATTGGTGTTAAACTCTAAAATACAAAGCAATTTATAAAAGAGAGAAAGGGAGAGGTGCGAAAGGTAAGGAGAGGACAGGAAAATCAATAGTGAGAGATCAATAGTGAATGAGCTAACTTTTAAATTAGCCCTTTGTGATACAACAGTTTCAACTGACTCCATATACACAGCATCTAAATAGATTTGCTTCTTTTAGGTAGGTTCTATGAACCTTATACACCGGTTAGCAGAGAGTGGATGGATGGATGGATGCATTAGAAACGTGGCCTATAAAATAGTGAAAATCATCAGTACCTTAATATTGGGTGGAAAAATGTACCCATTAGTGAGATGAAAAGGCTATTGGACGTATCTATGGTATGGCGGTTTATATATAGGATCCCATTTATAGCATTCATGAAAAAACACTGTACTTCTCAAGGACATTTTTAGGGCTTTTCTTTGCATAAGGCATTCAAATACATTTGAAATAATGTCAGTCTTTTCTACAACATATGAAATATGCCAGCAGCTTCCCTTTAAATCTGTTTCCTATACAGTAGCTTTGTTGGAAAACTGGCAAGCGCCTTTTTTTTTTTTTTTTTGCCCAACAGACTTTTCTGAGGTGCCATTTTCTGATCTTTCAGGCAGCAATTGTGAGGCCAGAAACCTGAACAGGAACTTGAAGGGAGACATAAAGGAAATTGTCCATGTCATTTAATGGAAAAATAAAGAGTAAATTAGGAGACAATAAAATAAGCCAAAGGGTGAAAACAAATTTTACATTTTTTTTCTTTCAGTGCTTGTGTCTGTTTTATTGCAACTATCTCTTTAGGGTATTAGGTATCTATTCATAGCTAGTAAATGAAATAGCACTTTTGTTTTAATTCATTACTTCTTTAACAAATGCTAACTCCCATCTCTGCTTCTTTAAATCCACAAAATTTCCATGTTCAATCCTAAGAAGTATTATAAGGGCTGTAAATCTTGTTTTAATGGAATGTACATTTAGCTATGAGGAGATAATTGACGTTATGGAGAGCCTAGATGCTGAATTATATAGGTTATCTAATACAAAGGGGACTCATTACTGAAGCACTACAAACAAGTAGTAATATATGTATATTGTTCTGAGTGGCGTTATAGCAAAAGTGTTCAGGTCTACAGGGATTTATAAAACACAAGAAAACAGCAGACATGCACTTGTAAATTTGTCTCATTTGTCTCTGAAGTTAAAGGTTATTCCCTTGATCTGAATTTGTAATAAAAACATGCTAGACTAAGGTTTGTAGAGAATGTTTGAATATGTAAATTGTGTATAATGATAGGCAATTATAGGGTAAAAACTGGACCTTATGAATGTTACAGAATTGCATGAAGCATCAAAGTATTTTCCTTCAGATGAAATATTTATCTTTTGTGCATGCTATAAGCACTTTTTCAAAGGTATTCAGCAACCTATTTGAGTGGAGAGTTAACAAAAATCAAACCACTACAACAGACTAAGACTGTGGGCTTAAGCACAGGAGAAACCTTGGCTTTTACAAAATATACATAATAAATCTCTTGAACTAATGGTTCCGGAGATGTATCCTCAAGGACAAGTTCCACTGATTTTCACTCGCTTAGATGAAAGCTGGTCAGATGTTTCTGGATATATTTTTTTTTAAAGAGGATGTGTGTGGGGGTAAGAATTTGAATTTCCTTGGACTGATTGAACTAAGTCCCTTTTTTTTTTTAGTTGATGGCTGTACTCTTAAAAATAAAAAGGGATGATGCATCAAGATAAGAAGGAGTAAAGCAGAGAGATGATATTGCGGTTTATGCTGCTGAAAATAAGGTTTTCTCCTTCTCCGAGCATGACAGTCTGTTCAGGTTAACCAACTGCAGTGTTAGAATAACTCCAGCCGACTTGTCACAGAGTACAAAAGTCATCAGCAACTGAATGTTCTTTTCTGCACCGCAATTAAGACGAATCAATACGACGTGCCACAAATGGTATTTTACTCTCAATAAGAACTCGGGCTGAGTTTATTCAGAATATTTTAGCGCTTCCCCAGGGGATTTTGGTCCGACGCAGATGGCAAATAAAGTACTCAGCCTAGGGCTAGAGCACATTATGCTAATTCTAATGTCAGATGTACTTTAATATACAGCTCTATTTAATCACCCCATTATTTCACATTTCCATATGAAAAACCTGCGGCACTTCTGCAGAGCTTTCACTGTGTGACAATGCCAGCTTCCTTCAACTAGCTCACTGCAAAATAGAAAAGAAGACTGGTCATTCTCGCCAGTCAAAATGTTACAGTTTCAAAGTTTCAGTATTCCTGAATTTAAAGTGGATCTTCTAGTGTGATTAGCAAGCCACTCTGTTAGGATGCTGATATATGCAAAATGCTAAGGAGGTGTCTTTTTAAAAAAAATGAGACTAGCCCTCCCTCTAACCCCCCCCCCACACGTGCGTGTGTTACACCCCCCAAATCCACTTGGGAAAAAAATAAATCTGTCATAGTGCACCAATATTCACAATGCTGTCACCAACAAAAACGCTAACATTCTCGAGTTCATAGCTTCAGTTATTTAAAAGAATTGACATGACTGGCACAGCTGCCAACCTACAGATGTCTCTGAATAAAACCCTCCTCGTGTATTGGTAATTTTTACTATATCAAACTGCTCTGACTAGAATTAGAAACCACATACCTTCAGCTCAGATCACAGGCCAAATTCTCTTCTAATTTACCCTCATGCAACCCTATTGACTTAAATGGGAGTGTGCCAGGACAGAACCGTAACCCGGGCAGGATGACCGGGGTAGCCACCAAGGGCGTAAAGCCACGGGGGCAGAAAAAACGTGGTGGAAAAATGATGGGAAAAAAACAGTAGGGGGCACAAATATGCTTGCCCACAGGTTTTGAAGGTGAAATAGTTAAATGAAATCTTTGGTTTTATATTGGAAAGGATTAGTGCACACCCTTCACTATTTGGTGATTTTTTCATAACAATATATGGACTAGTTGTGTAGCAGTGGAAGGTGATACTGGGAATTGTGCCCACAACTTCCCATTCCTCAGTCCTTACTCTTGACCTCAGCAAGTCTACTGGGGCCCTCTCCATGAATGATACTTAACTCGGGTTTTCAATATGGAAGGGACACAAGTGAAATGAGATCCATAGTCTCAACTGTCTATAGCACCAAACCATCCCCCAGGGTTGGAAGAACTGGGGCTCTGTACAAAAAGGAGGCCCAGTTCAGGAAGGTCAGAAAGGGGATCCAGGTCAGAACTGAATTACATTGATGTGCTGTCTGTCAGCTTCCCACTCTTGTGATAAACCCACCCAAACATTTAGGGGGGGGAAGCTCTGTTTTTTTCTTCTCTTCTACAACCATCCAATCTACATGCCTTGAAAATTGTTCAGCAATGCATGCACAAGCCAGCACCTGGGGCCAGACCTCACCTGGTTCCACTGTTATGAGTCAAGGTTTAAAGATGCAGAACACTATTGCTGTGACTGGATATGGCATATGTCACACAAATTAAATGTTCTAATTTGAACACAGTGGGTAGCAATCCTTATATTCATGGTTGGAACGATGACTTTTTAATCTTCATTTTTCTCACTGTGAACACGGTTGCAATACTCCCAAAGGGGGGGATGATGAAAAGCACAAGGAACTAGAAGGGCCTCCTTAGCCTTTTCTATTATCCTTTCAAACATGTGGGGTCTGATCCTGCAGTCTATACCCTGCCCATTCACTCCAGAGGAAGTTTTGCCCAAGTAAGGATTTCAGGATCGAGCTGTCTAGTGGTAGAAAGTTTATTTTGTGAGCTTTGCCAGGTAAACTTGGATAAATTAATGTTTGTTAAGAATAAAAATACTACCCTAAATTCAATTAGTTAATTTCAAAGGGCCAAAAAAATTGTTTATTTTTAAGGGCCTGATCCACTGTCCACTAAAGTCAATGAGAGTCTTTCCATTGATTCAATGGGCTTTGGATTAGGCTTTTTGCTTACTGGGATTTGCTATTCTCAGGCCATCGTTTTCAATGCAGGGGTAAATCTGGCCTGCTGCATGGCAGTTAGTTAAGAATACAGGACCTAGTTCATCCCAGCAAAAAGCTCAAAGACGTCAGTTGACATTACACTAAGGGTTCATTTGGATCATCTCTGTTAAGTACTTTTTGTTTCTTCAGTAAATGCACACATTGAAAAACAGGAAATGCACTAGCTGAATATCAGTCCCTGACAAATTTTGCTGTCTTTTTTTTACTACACTATAATGGGGGGGGAGAGGGGCTTGAAAGGAGAAAAAGTGCTCTCCAGGTCTCTCTTATTTCTTTTGCCCAGTTTAGATAAATTGACTCCACTTTTAAGTGCCATTATTAAGACTTCTTTGCAGGAACTGTAGCTGAGGCTAGCAAAACAGTTTAAAAAAGAAGAACACATACATTATTTATTCTTGGCAATAAACAAACTTGTGGAATCCCAGTCAATTTCCATCATTATGGAAATTATTTGAATGCCAGAATGCCTACGGTCGCATCTTATAGTAAAGTTGATCCGATAAGATTCTAAGTCCTCTAAAGGAAAAGCCCAGGCTGAATGAACAGAGAAGCAGAATGAGGAGAAACATGAGAAGTATAAATATTAAGGGGAAAATGCTATAAAATACTACAAACTACAAAAAGGTTCAGCCACAGAGGCAGGGATTTTGGGGGCTGCTCTAGATCAGGCAGTTTAGATGTGATCTATGTGAGCGTAGCTGCAAAAGATTAATAGACGAATATATTTCCTGAAGTGCAAAGATAAAAAATACAATTTCTGCTCCTTAAAACTGCTGTTTTATGCTGTTACAACACTGCAGAAAAAAATGCCCATTCAGGCTTAAAAAAAACCTCCAAACCCTACAAACGTCATATTTTATTTCTATACAATCCAGATTGATCACCTAAGAGAATCACAATTAAAGAATGCTAAGTATCCCAAACCCTCTGAGAATGTGCTGCCTAAAAATATTTTTAGAACAATCACTGTAGTAATTCTTCTTAGTTGTAGAAACATTCCAAATCAGAAAGTCAATTTTTCCTCTATTTGCAGAAGTGTGCTGGTTTTCACTGGAAAGGCGCCTGTGTTTTGTTTGGCTGCTGTTCATATACTGCCTTGGCAGGATTTCCTTGGATAGCTTACAGTGAATATTGCTCTTGCACACAGTAGCACTCCCATTTTAACTGTCCCAGCCACACGTTCTCTAATAACACACGGAGAGCTGCAAAATCCCTGTAAGCATAGTGCTTTAAAGCAACACCAGAAAGGGAGGGGGAGGAATTTCTGCCCCTTCAAAACTGAGCACTGCAAATGGAGGATGGTCTCTTTAAAAACAACTAATGTGAATTATGTCTAAGGTGCAGTTTTTCTGGAAAACAATGAGAGAGAGAGAGAGAGAGAGACAACAACTCAGTGAAAAGGCCTGATTCTGCTGATTCACCAAAGTCAATAAAAGTTGGGTATGCTCAGCAACTTCAAGGATCAGGCACTAAGACTGATCTTCTTCTGACAGCACAGACCATACAGTGATCCCTGATATCTCCTAGCCTGCTATAGAGCTGATGTCCAATCCTGCATTCCTTGCGCAACCAACATTTCCACTGACCTGAGGGAGATTTGGGGGCACCAGGGAAGCAGAACCAAGCTGTTGAAAGCAAATGGGCATAAAATGTAAAAGAGGAAGAAATCTACATCACTGAAAGATCAGTAAGAAACTCAACCACTATATTTCCACCTAAGGTTGGAAGAAGGAAAAACAAAAGAACAAAAAAACAAGCAGGGATTCTGAATGCACTTTATGAATAGAACTGACTTGTTAGGGAACAGCTGCAGTCCTATACAACTTTCCAACTTGCTGTATTTGCTGCCTTGCTGTTGGAGATTGACAGCAATTTGCATCACCATACATTTAATCTCTTGTAAGGTAAATTGATTAATTTGGGCAAGGAAAGATGTCACTCAAAGGACAAATTTCCAGGTACAAAACTGTATGGCATCTAGACACCTAATATTATTTCTGGCTTTAAAAACTCCCCCTCCAGCAGCACTGCCTCCACTGCACTCCTCTCTCTCTATCCCTCTCTCTCTCTCATTCTCTCTGTTGTTTACAAAGGTTTCATTATGTTTTCAACTAATCAGAAAGGCCTGCTAATACACAATTAACATGTGATTATAAAAAAATAGCTTCCAGAAGAAAGAAAAGTAATTAAGTAGAGAATGCTCTTCAATAAGTGCTTGCTTTAACCCATTGTCAGAACACGATCTAGGTTAGTCCACAATGGATGGAACAGATGCCAAGGGCAGAATGTTAAAAGCAAATAAAAAAAGGACATTATTTTCTTTGGGAATAATAACCATCAACTCCACAAAAATGAACATCGAATTTCAGTTGTTTCTCTCTGACCTCCTCCTCTTTCCTGAAGTGTCTTTTATTGTTTCATTTAATTTAATTTAAAAAATGGTATTATTTATTATACCTGGACTTCCAGGGTGACAGGAAACCAAATAACAGTCAGAACCATAAAAAGGGCTTAATGTATTGGGTTTTTCAAAAATGTGATTTAGGCCTAATCCCCACCCAGCTTTCCACAAGCCAAACTCCCAGCAAAGTCAATGGGAATTTTGCCTGCGTAAGGACAGTAAGATTGGACCCTCTGTGGCTTGTGCTGTGATACATCCACATCTGTAGCACTGATATAGTTAAAAGAACTGCAGTATTTCTGTTGCTAACCTTGCTTTGCAGGGGTTGACAACGCATCTATCTGCAGTGTCCTTAGCCCAACACACGCCACACAGGTTCACAGCTTGGAGCCATGGGGTTTTGGGGTTTTTTTTTAATTTTTATTTTAACAAAATTTCATCTGAATAGGTTCAGGCATTTTTGATCTAGAGATTGTCAAAACACATCCAAATGTATCTTGTGTTCCTGATGCTTTCTGCCGACTTCCACAGCAAAAATGGTTCCCTTTGGAAAAATATAAATTCCTCTGGATGTTTGTCCTTGAAGTGGCGCATTTGGTGTATATTTTATTCCTGCTTTTTCCCCCAAATGCATTTTGAAACAAATGAGACAAGTATTGGTATGTATGCAGCCTGTGTGGTACTCAGTATCTCTCACCTCGTACTGAGCATCCCTCTGTTGCTATTGAAATCAGGGGTTCATAGGACCAGGCTCTTGCTTAAGTCAAAACTAAGCCTATGCAATAGCAGCTCCAGTTCCTTAATTTTTTTGCTGTGTGTTTATATTCCAAACTCCATGTCACATCCAGAGGATTTTTTCTACTCCAAATCCCATTAGTTTCATTGGCACGTTAGGTAATAAGATTTGCATGGTAAAAATTCCATTTATATTAGATCGGGTCTAAAGGACTCACCAGCCTGATATGATTGTCAGGGGAAAGAGAGGATTTGTCTACACACAAATATGCACTAGTTTAATGAAACGTGTTTAGTTAAACCAGTGCAAATCCCTGTGTGGACACATCAACTTAAAACTGGTTCTGTCTCTATAGCTTGTCACGGGGCTAACTTAACCAGTGCAAGCCAGGTTTGCATTGATTTAAGAGTGTCCACACACAAAGGCCTGGTCTACACTGGGGGGGGGCGGGGGATCGATCTAAGTTATGCAACTTCAGCTACGTGAATAACATAGCTGAAGTCGACGTACTTAGATCAACTTACCATGGTGTCTTCACTGCGGTGAGTCGACTGCTGCTGCTCCCCCGTCGACTCTGCCTGCGCCTCTCGCGGTGGTGGAGTACAGTAGTCGACGGGAGAGCGCTCAGGGGTTGATTTATTGCGTCTAGACTAGACGCGATAAATCGATCCCCGCTGGATCAATCGCTGCCCGCCGATCCGGCAGGTAGTGTAGACATACCAATAGTTGCACTAAATCAGTTGAAATACATCTTTAGTTAAACCAATGCAACTTTGTGTGTAGGCCAGACCTGAGTATTTCATTCATTTCCACTGACAAAGTTACTATGAGATATAATGGAATCATTGGCCAAATTCTCAAGCCCTACTCAGGGCAGGATTGAAATCAATGAGATTCTGCTATGCTCATTCATGTTGCCTTCAATGAGAGTGTTTGTGCAGTTAAGAACTATTCAACATAAGAAAAGGCGTCAGAATCAGAGTACTATATTATTCAAAGTACAGGTGACAGGATCAGACCCTCCGTTTCTACCAAGAACTTACTCAGGCAAATCTACTGAATTCTATGGGAATTTTGTCAGAGTAAGAAAAGACTTGAGGATTTGGCCCACAGAAATTAGAAATGGAAAAAGCCTATTTACATAGTTTTGTCCAGCCCTTTGCCCCTGAAAGATACTGTGTGGCTTCTGGAGCTCTTCCCTGACTAGTTTTAAATGTCCCGAGCAATGGAGCTTTTGTCACCACCCATTGAGAGGGAGTTGATCAGAATTTTTGTTTGTTCAAAAATTGTCGAAACTTGAATTTTTTCAACCACCTCTACTTGGGAGAATCGTCCAAATCCTAATGTAAGTCATGGTTTAATATTGAGCCTAAATTTCTCATTTCTTAGTTTTATCCTTTACTCATGGTTATGAGCCCCATTCAGGAAAGCACTTAAGCATATGCTGAACTTGAAGCATGTGGTTTAATCCCATTGACTTTAAGTGCCCTTTCTGAATAGCAAGGGCTTCCTGAACTGGGGCTTTTATGCCCTTGGACCACCCTCAGATGTTCTTCTCCAGCAATGCTATTGGCAGAACGCTCCTCAAATGCTTGTATCATATTCCCATCCACCCTCCCCATAGCCACTTTATAGTAATACTACTTGTATATACATACTTCGTTCTTTTTATCTTTCCTAGTGAATCAAGCCCTCCAGCCCTTTAATCAATTTTGCTGTTGTTCTCTGAATTCCCTCCCATTTACCAACATCTTTCCAGGATCAAGATGCTCAGAATTATACACTATGTTGAATCACTATTATTTTTTCAAACTCACTTTAAACAAAGCCCAAAGAGAATGAAATGCTGAAATAATGTTTAAAGTAACACCATGGATCAGATTCAGATCTCAGTAACATTTACCATGGTGTAACTGAGAGCAGACTCTGGCCCAAAGTGTGTAACTAAGGCTGACAGAAGCATGTAAATTCAGAGGTAGGAGTACTGTCCATAACTCAACCCCTTTGTTCCTGGATCAAGTAGTGATCAAGAGAGATCACTCTTTTAAGACCCTTGAAACAGCTAGACACAACAGAGTGAAGGGAGGATTAAGTGGCAGCCTTGACTCTGGATTGCCTTGCCATTGTCAGTTTGAACCAATTGCTTAACTCTACATGATCCTACAGCAAGAAGTTATTTTCCATCTAAGACGCAATAGCACAGCAGAGTCACAAAGATAAAACGAATGGACGTAAGAGGCAGGCAGCTGCAAGAAGAACCCGGAAGCAAGCAGGAACCAGGCCTAAGTGTGAAAAACATGCCTTTTTTAACCACAAAGCTTGGCTAGGTGACAACTGTGGAAGGTGACGTGGTAAGTACCCACAAGTATCTGAATGGGGTAGATAGCAAGGATGGTAAGGAATTGTTTTGAGTGATCCAAGGGGGCACAACTAGAAGTAATGGGCTAAAATTGTGCCAAAGACAGGACAGGCTGATTATCAGGAAAATATTTCCTAACAGTAAGGTCTATAAACCTCCCAAGGGAACTGATGAAATTCCTATCACTTGTGTCATTTAAAACAAAACTGGGGGGGAAAGTACTTAAGAATACACTGTAGGCAACAATCTTACACTGGCAGAAGGTGGGCAGCATAATTCCATAGGTATTTTCCATCTTCGTACTTATGGACCTGATTCACAAACTTAAGCATGTGCCTAAGATTAAGCACCAGAGTAATCCCATTGAACCCATTAGAGTCAATGGAACTATTCACCTGTTTAAAGTTAAGAACATGCTTAAGTACTTTGCTGAATGAGGTCTCTGAACAACACTGTGCCTTTTAGGCAAAGCCCAGAGCAAAGGGCAGAGCAGAGCTACTTTGTCTCAGGGGCACTCCAGGGGTGAAATCACAGCTTCACTGAAGTCAATGGGAGAGCCTTTATGGTACTATATAAATGCTGCTTACCAGTAACAATCAATAGGAGCTCAGGAGAGAAATGAAAATAGTGCATTCTTCACTTGAGCCAGACATCCCTTCTCTCCAACATATAAGCACAGACTTACTATTTGGTATTTTGACAATTTTTTGTATTTTTAAATCAAATAAGCTGATTCACATAAACTGATGATTATGAAGTTTAAAAATATACCTACTATATAAAATCAACTGGCATACATTTTTCTCAAGGCAGGTGTTCTATAACTCACAGATTTACTGAATTATTCCATTTCATATCTGCAGGCAATGTAATTTCTTACCTGTAAATTTGGTTACAGTGATTTGGATCCATCCACAGTGGATGTGAGGAGGTTTTTTGTTCACTGGGCCAAAATTTATCCCTGATGTAACTTCAGGTGGATTAATCTGGCGCACTGTCTACTTATACTGATCTGTGCACCCATGGACTCTGCTCTTCACAAGGAATCCATTCTCAATAATGCAGTAGAACAATCCAGTGTCTCCAAGGGCCTCATCCAACACCAATTGAAGTAAATGAAAATATTCCCACTGACTTCACTGGGCTTTAGATCAGGCCCCTGATGTGTAAGTAAATCTGGGTCTCAGAAGCTAAGTTTACAGCTAAGTCACTCCCCTTTTTGTGGACTATATGGACTAATCCTGATGATGAACACTCCAAGGTAAGAGCCAAACACTAAAACTCAATGTAATGTTGGGAGAAATAATGGACTAATTTCTGGGTTACAGAAATTGGAAAATGCCACCCCTAAGCCAACCCCTCTGCCCAGGAGGTGGACAAGATCACCTAGATCTAATAGTCTTTAATTCTAAAATGATAAGAAATCTCTTCCACTTTGTAGGCCTCTTAATGCATGCACAAATATTCTCAATGTACTCTGGCACTCATATTTGAGGGAAGAAACTAGTTTTCATGCAGAAAACTACCTTGTCTTCCTGAAAACTATAATGGGACTGTGGCATGAAAGATCCCCTAATTCTCCAGCCCTCTAAGGAGAAATAAAAGTAGTCTTGTATCTTTTCATCAAATCAAAGAGGACTTAAACCAAAGTGGTCAATCCTAGTTCAGTCAACTGCCCTGACCTCCCTTTAAGATTCTGAGAGTCTTCTCACATCTTCTTCACAGTATAAAAGCTCTGAAAGCCAAACGATATAACCAGTGAAAGCTGGAGCTGCATTTCACACAATTCCATCCCTTCATGTCTGGGTTCTACCTACTGTTTGGGTCAACAGTAGGAGCTGGAAGCTGGCTGATACAATTAAAGTTCTCTTGCTGCCCTGCCAAAGACCTTGCATCCTCATCTAGGACATTCCTTTAGAGGGGAAAAGCAGTCCTGTATGATGCTGAAACACATCAGAAGAGAGTTGAGACAGAAAATTGCATGAAAATTGTGTAACATGATTGGCTGGTTTTGCCTGAGTGAAAAAATGATCACGGGGCGAACAGAGAATCCAAAAGACACAGAGGTGAGATTTCAAATTTGTCTAGGGAATTTGGATACCTGATTCCCATTTAAATTAATGGAAGTTGGGGAGCACACTATGTAGTTTTCTGAGAAAAGTGCATGGAAATCCAAGTGGATGGAGCAGATTTCAAGCACAAATCTATAACAAACATATTCCGTTCAGGGTTTCCTACATAATTTTAAGCAAAATGTCATTCCCACCCCGCCCATTACACAACTACTACTTTATTTTACTTCCTGTAATCAGGGTCTTTCTGGGTGCCTTTTGTTTATTTTACTTCCACCCCAGTTGGCATCATAAGCAGAATGGACCAAATTCTGCCCTGGTCTAAACCAACTGTAGGTTTACACCAGGGATAAATTTAGCCCTCCATTTACAATAGGATTTGTGAAATGGTGGCACGAGGAAATAACAGTTTTCGATGGTTGTAAGGATGCAGGTGGCAGTTATATGGTGATTATTATATATTCTACCCCCTTGTAATGGACAGGCAGAAGTCAAACTTGTGCACTTTAAGTACTAAAAGGTTTACAAATGGGCCTCTTCCTTTAATGTAAATAGTCTCCTCTATTTTTTAAGATTCATCTGTTGTATAGTGTTCTGAGCAAACAAGCACTCTTCAATTGCCACCTCGTGCATCTGCAATGCATAGTACAGTTCTTCCCCGATAAATATCTGGAAAGAAGCAGGAAAACAATTAAAACTAGAAGGTAATAAATGATGAAGAAGCCTATGAACAGAGTTCTGGCCCACTTCCCAGTCTTCATTCATGCGTCAAAAAATCCCATAGCTCTGAGTCTTTGAGAGGGCAGCTGGGCAGTAGGGGTGTCCACAGTAATATAAATGGGAATTAGATATGATCAAATGTGCTCATTGCATTTTCAACAGCACATGTAATCTTCTCCCCCCACACCTCCCGCCCTTTTACCAGAATACATGACAAATGATTCTGTAACCAAGCAACCGGACAGATGAAGAGTTTCAAAGTTCCAGCACATGACAGCTTAGCTTATTATCATTTGGGTGATCAGGATCTGACTAGAGGGGCCATACCCATTTTCTGAGTTAAATCCATTCACACACACACTGAGAGCCCTGGCTCATGCTCTAAGCCTAATTCAACCCTGGCAGGTTTGCATGGGATGCAAAGGTAGAATTTGATTCTCTGTCCTTAAAACCTATATTCATTATCTTTGTTGTTCCCTGACATATACAGGTGCGTGACATCCACTAGTGACGTAGAGTTGTACCCACTTGCCAGTCAGCTCCATGGCAGCAATGGAACCGCCCCAGGTATCCCCAACAATTTGCTAGTTAGCACTTATATTAGAAGTGCCTGGGAATGTTCAGAGTATTTAGCATAGCTCACTCCCCCGCCAATATTTGTTTGCACAATATAGGAACATGATTTATAAAGATTGAGTATCCTAAAACATCTTAAAACAACTACATCTCTTCCAATGGCCTGTTCTAACTGTAACAGCCCTCTCCACTGGGGATTGACTGTGAGATGACTGAGCTTGATGCCACTACGAGCACCCTTGTTTTCAACTCAAGACACATAACTCCCCCAGAGGTCAATTATCTCACAGTATAGTCCCCAGGAGCAGGGACTGCTTAAGAGATCCTCTGCTAGCAAAGTATATAGTTATCCCATACTGGTATGTGTTTACAAAATCTTTTTATTGGTCAAACTATGTATATATATATATATATATACATAGTTTATATATATGGAGAGAGAGAAATATATTGCGTGTGTGTTTATTTTGTGTCTCTTTCAATATAAGTACTTATGTGGCCCTCATAACTGTAACATTTGTGTATGTATATGTAGAAAAATTATAAAACATTTTAATACGCAAATTTAGATAGATAGATAGATAGATAGATATCTAAGACCACAAAAGGTTTCATTCTTACTAATTTGGATCAATAAAGCCAAATTGACTAAATGAGCTTTGAAATACAGACCAGTGTCTATTCCGCTGTTTGAATTCTGAGTTATATTAAACATTCTAAAATCCATGACTACCCAGACAATATGAAGTCAGCATTAACATATTACATTTAGTAGTTAATTGGCCACCATAGTAGAAAAATGCTAATAACACAACTAGAAACTGTGAGGTTGGAGTGAAGTGAAATTCTCTGGCTGATCACTGAAATGGGGGGAGGGCAGGCAGCGAGGGGAATCTGCATTGGTACATCTCTGTTCAACTATAAGGGATCAACAGAATGTGTTGTTATCCTAAAAAAAGTTATACTTCGAGTCAAAGACAACTAATGCTCACAGGAAAGCCCTGACAAGGCACTTTAAACTCAGAGGGCCTAATCCCAAACTGGCAGCGGTGACTTCAGCTCCCATGGAAGTCTCTGGACCATATTCTTTGCTGATGTAACCAGAGGGTTAAATCACATATCAGACATAGCTGGATGAGAAAGTGGGTGTAAGTGGCCTAGTTTTCACGAAGCTGGCATACTAGGTTGTGCAGAATGAGTGCAGATTACACATCAAAAGGGGAAAGCAGCTAACTGCAGAATGTCAGCTAAACCTTTATCTTACACCATCTTCTTGGTTGCTATTCCATATGAACTCTCCTCCAGCCTCCTCAGCATTTAAGTTACCTTCATTTTCCATGCCCAAGTGAATGACAAAACTCTCCAAGTTATGCTACTTTAACACTTACACCAGTTTTTGATGTTTGACACCACTGGTAGTTCTTATCTTAGCATGTGGCCCACAGAGTAACAGTAATTGTTCGTAAGATACCTATAGTGCACAGGCTTCCAAATTGCAGCCCCAGCAAAGTCAATGGGAGACTGGTCAGTGACTTTGGTGGGACCAAGATGTTGCTCAAAATAAAGACAATGAGAGAAATTAGGGAAATTATATCAGGAGTGTGCATTGCTTGGGGTTTTTAAAGCAAACTCATATCCCTATTCCTTTTAAAAGTCAGCATATGAACTACGTAAAACTCCAATAAATAAATATAATGCAGGAAATGAGAAGACAGCACAACTGAGGTTCATCATCATGGTATCTAGTATGGGTTTTGTGGTCACAATTAAGTAGATTCAATGGTGTTTAGCAGGGACCATCTATTGGGTGCACTGATTCGTGTTTGAAAAAGTTAGCAATCATACCTGTGTGCATAATTGCTATTAATATTATTAAGAACAAGCTCTCCATCACAGTTAGAATTATTGTAGCCACAAGTAATGCAGATATGCTGGAGAAATTTCAACAGCTTATCAGCCTTTCAAATAGTAATTGTCCCCATAACACGTAACGCATTGATTACCCTTTGTCACAGCAGATAATAATAATTTTAAAAATCTTGTGAACTATGGCAAGTGAAGTAGGCTAGTTCCTAGTGGAGTCCAGTTGGATAAATAGCAATGGGATGGCAAGAAAACAAGAGGGAGATATACAAAGCAACCAGAGTTTGCAAGAACAATGAACAAAATATAAATCACAGCACAAATGACAAAACTGTGTCAAGTTTTCATCCTTATTCAAGCTAAAGGCCTGAATAATTTGCTGCAATATAAAGAGAGGATTTAATGAAACATTATGGCTCGAAAGGATGACATGAGTAGGATGCTTGCTAGATTATACTGTACATTTAGCACACAGGCTATAGTAAAGGGCAGTGCATAGGCTCCTAGGGATGGAGGAGTAATTTGCAACATTTCTTTATAGGGTGCACAATACTTCCTTTCTCCTTGACTTCCACCCTGCACAGCCACCAACTCCCCTGACCAGTGGACAAGTCAGAGCCATGACTCCCCTTCCCCCCCACTCCTCACCCAGTTGCTCCCAGGGAAAACATCTATGCTCCCCAAAACCACTGTAGCTTTGGCAGCTTTAATGTGAACTGCATGGAGAAGACGTTGCTCCCCTCCTACTTCCCTGCCAGGTTGTGTTAGATGAAGGCCCAATCTATCCCTACAAGACCAATTCTGCCACCTCTACTGATGCTGTGTAATAGTTTACTCCACAAGCAGTCCCACAGATATCAGTGGGACTATTCATAAAGAAAGGAACTACTCAGCATCAGCCAAGGTGATGGCATCAGGCCCTATAGGAACTGCTCTCCTCATTCAACACGAATCACTCAAACTTTTAATCTGATAAATCATGTCCAAAAAATTTCCTATTCTGGCTTTGAATATATGCAACTTGCTTGCCCTGTGTTTACTATTGTTTTTCCCATTCAATTTACAAACAACTCTGTCTCCCTAAGTGTACCATGAAGCCCTGTGCACTGCATACTGAACACCACTGGCCCATCAATTTAGCATGACACAAATTCGCTCAGTGGAATGATGTTTTGCACTGGGCTATTGTCCACAAACCATTATTTGTCGAAAAACAAACAAAAGGAGAACATCGCAGATACTTTTACATGATACTTTCCTGGTTCCTGAAAATGTGAGATAATGAATAAAAATGTTCATTACAGAATTATTCACTTTTCTCCATGATTCACGTCCCGGTAATTACCGTGACCAGCCTAATAAAAACTGCTACAAAACGAAGGTCAACTAGCAGTTAGAAGTGTTCATTTTCATTTCAATGTATTCATCTCTGGCTCCTAATGGCCTCATTTTCTCCTATGCTCTTTAATAAATACCACTGAATTACAGGTTAAATAGCTAAATTAAATTATTGCAATTACAGCGTGCAGAGCACTGAAACTGGTTTACCTTTCCCAGTTCAATTAGAGGGGAAGTTTCAACAGCTTGAGAATCCTGATTGCTGTCAATATACTGAATCGCTTGGAATCTATACTGAAGCACCAGATATTTGGTAGCAGACCCAGTATTTTTTTTTTTACAACCCTCTCTCCTGCTTCCAGGAGAATGACTGGAGCACTCTCAGCTGAAATAAAATCAGACAACCAAAGTGTTTTTTTGGAAAGCAACCACAAAGCATAATTGATTTTTGACTGAAAAGAAGGAAGCCTTGAAGTGATGGGGGCTCGTGCAGAGTAAAAGAAAAGACAATCTTCCTCTTCTAAATAGGGAGGAAAGTACATTTTAATAAATATGAATGCTTAACCTGCCACCGGCCTGCAATTATTTTACATGTACAAATTAAAGAAGTTCTTCATTATTTAAATATATTCCAGCGTTTGTTGATGTTGCCCCCTCCATAGGCTTAATTATTTAACAGCCCTTATAAGAATGAATATCTTAATAATAAGGACAGTTGGAAGAGAAATTCAAAAAAAAAAAGAAAGATTTTGTTTCCAAAAGATCCCATGGCATGTGGTTATATTTGTTGTGGAAGAGCTCCCCCTTACTTTTTCATTTTTGTGTGTTAACAGAAACACCAAAAAATATATCAAGGATGGGGGATTCTTTTCTGCAACGATAACAACACACGAGGCACATGCACTTCAAATTCAATTAGACCCGTACCAGAATATTTCAACTTCTTGTCGTTTTTAACATCGGGGGAGAGAAAGTGTGTTTGGCTTGCACCAAATCAAGCCACATATTCCACATTGCACTTTAATGGAGAAATGATACTGTCACTGTGGGAAAACTAAGGAGAGAGACTGCTCTGCTCAATCATTCACAGCTTTTTATCATTTTTTCTTATGATGCCTTCGGGCAGCAGGGAGGAGAGGAGCTGCTTTGTGCCAAGTCTGGGAGACATTTTAAAGTATCCCTAAAGCCGAAGTGAAAATTAGTCACAAAGGAAGTCAGCAATGTTCACAAAATTATGTACTTTTATTATCTCGGCCCTAATAGGACACTCAGCTCCATGGGTGTACTTCCCACTGAAGTCAACAGGGTGCAAGTCAGAGCAGAATATGGCCGACAGTGTGCAGCTGAGAAAAGAATTACCTCTCAAAGTCATTCAAGCAGAGGAAACTGGTCGGGATACTGTTGTGAGGCTTGAGTCCGCCCTTTCACACAGAGGATTTCAAATTATTGCCAGATCCTTGGAAATGTGAGGTCAAGGCAGTGGAGCATGGACAAGATTCTGCCATTTGGTTTTCTTGGAGCCGTGTATGTGAAGGTGGCTGAGAAGATCGTTTACAGATCGCAACATTGTCACCTATGGACTACTTCAATGTTTGTTCTCTGTAGTGTGGCCCTTGCTGGATCCCTATTTAATTTTTTCCACAAGTTTTAAATTACAACTACTGATGAACTTCGTAACGTACAGAGTGAAAGAGAGAAGACAGACCTGGGGGGTTGTAGTTTTTAAATTTTTATTTCAAATTGTGTTATCTAGGGAGAACCAGATCTACAATTATATAATTTAAATTTTGGGGCTGGGTCTCAAGTTCTGAACTTACTATATAACAATAATGATGACAATTGATGACTGTACTTCTGTAGCACCATCTACAGTATCCAAGGCTCTAGAAGCACTTTACAAACACTAATGAATTAAGCTTCATGCAACCTCACTGAAGTCCCATCAAGAACAGAAGATATGAGGAACAGCTAACCACAGTCCCCTCTTTCTTCCCCCTCCAACCCCAAAAAGTAGAAGGATAGGAAAGAATATTACCAGGAACTCCTTGAAGACAACAAATCCTAAGTAAGAAATCCAGGGGCTAAGTGGGGGTGAGGGAGAGCTAGGAGGGATGAAGAGGTCTGAAGTTCTAAATTTATCAGACTTGAACCTCCAGGCAAACCTGAAGGGTCTGGTTCACCATCAACCCCTCATGAACCTGAGAGCAGAGTTTGCTCTGCGTACACCATTGTGAATGGAACCCTGCAGGGTTTGAACAGTTCTAGCCAAAAGTGCAGCAATGGAAATAAAATGAGTGTGTGTTTTGTGAGAGCTGACAAATGAAGTTACATCTCTCCAACAGACAAGTGCATTCATTCTACAAGGTATGTTTCCACTATTTCCCTCCCAGGTCTGAGAGGGCATCCTTAGCAGCTCAGGGCTGAATGGCCCATGTTCTGGACTTTCAGATCCTATTTGGAATCTGGCTAAAATGTGCAGGACATGGGGGAGGTAAATGGCATGTTTTTCTTGTTTTCAGCACATTAAAAAGGCTATTTCAGGGCAATTGTATCACCCAAGCAATACAATCTTCATACATTTCTAGCTTTTATTACGTTCTATTGTACACAAAGATCCTGATGTGTGTGTTTAAATGAATGGTTTTATTTAAAGGTGAACTTGAAAGCTCCTTACTAGAGCTGATCGGAACATGTTTGATGCAATTTCATTGTTGCCAAAGCTAAAATGTCTTTCAGAGACATTGGTTTGAAGATTTTGTGAGCAGGAAAGAGGCTTTCGCACTCTGTGGTTGGGGCACTGACCTGGGATGTGGGAAACACAGGTAAGGTTCAAATCCCTGCTTTGACTCCTTCGTTGTGTTCTGGGATGAAAAACTCTGCTCAAATTTCCAAAAGTTGCTGTGAAACAAAAATACTGTCCCTCCAGTCCCCTCTCCTCCTTACCCACTAGGACCAAAGTCCCGGCGTGAAATCCTGACCCAAATGAAATCAAAGGGATTGGTTTCAGTGGGCCCAAAATTGCACCCCTGGCTTCTGTGTTTCTCTGCAGCAGTCAATTCCATCATGAACACCTGAACCAATGGAAGGAGCTGAATTCCTGGTTTATGTGCTAGCGGTGACATCAAATGTTGCAGGGGAAACCCGAATCTTGAACTCAGGCATTGGCAAGTAACTAGAAGAGGAAATATTTTGCAAATGACTTGTTGTTGTTTTTTTAATCTTTGCATTTGCATTGTTCAAACCTTCACAGATATTGCGTTAGTGATGTGAGATCTTAAAACTATTTTATCTAAATAAAAAAAATTCAGATCACCTTCAATTATTTGTTCTAATGTTTAGTACTGAGGAGGCAAATAACTAAGGAATAGTGCTTGGATGTCTGTCGCTACTGCTGCCTTTAGGAGGAGTTACATATACATTTCCATGGGACAGTTCACAAGACTAAAAGATCTTAACTGATCACTGATTTGTAATTTGGCCCCAACGCTTTTAGTAGCAGAGAAGATGACTGGTTTAAGATGGATGAACATGAGGAATGCCTGGAGCCACAGATTCAAATCCAGATCAATTTGAGTCACCCCCTGCTCTTTCAGAGGAAGATAACTTTATTCTTGACTGGGGGTTCAGATGATGTATTTAAAAAATCAGGTATGATTGTGCTCTGTGTAGACACAAGCTCCCATGGCATCTTTCAGAATGAATGGGGTTCGCCCAGATGTCCTTAGCCAAAATTGCATCTCCTCTCACTGGACTGTGTACAGTGCTGTGTAAAATATTGGCCTCCACCCCAGTGGTAGCTACATTTCAGTAGTGTGGCATATTTACATTTGGTGAAGTGCTTTAGGATAAAAGGTGCACTGACAAGGTATAATATTACCTTAAATCATATTATAAGTACATTCTACAAGTGCCAAGCATGAGTACCAGGGGGTAATTTCAAGAGCAATTTGGCAATTGTTTTTTGTTTGTTTGTTGAGAAGGGCAATGGGAATAAAAATAATAATCACAATACCTAACTTATATAGTGCTTTTCATCAGTAGATTTTTATATGTGTACGCACCTTCCTTCCTCTGCACTGAATTAAAAAAAATGTTTTTCTAACCCTTGGATATCTTTGATGACTTTGGGCTACATCAAGTTTTGCTTCCATACTCCATTTTTGCAGGCAACTGGGAATGGTTAAAATAAGACCCAGCAGGAGCCCCCAAAACTTGAATTGATTAAACCTTTTCTTGAAGCTAAAATGATTTTTCCTCCTAAACCTCCAAACTTTCAGGGCCTGGCCAGGGTCAGACATGGAAATATTGAGATACTATGAGAAAACTCTCTCTACCTCTACTGGTACCAGAAAATAGAAGAAAGCTCACCTACAATTTTAAGCTCAATTCTGCAGAGTTGACAGTTCAGGCAATTTGGATAAACTTTGACTGTAAACTCTTTAGGGAAGATATTGTGTCTTCTACTGTTGTTTGAACAGTCTCCAGCACAACAGGGTACTTACCCTGACTGGGGTCTACAGTATGGCCACTATATAAATAATGAGCAATAAGGACTAATCATGGCATGCTTCTCCAAACTAGACTGTTTTTCTGAACCATTCAAATTTCCCACCATTATGATGTCCAATTTCCCCCAGCTGGAAGTCAAAAGGGAAGGTATATCAGTACTTTAATAGAAGTACATGATAAACGGGGGAAAAGAAAATCTGTATTTCTAACATTCTTAGACTTTTTCTCGCTACAAACCAAATACAGAACAAAGAACTTGGAAACACACCAGAACACATGACCCAATGTTTGGATTATTTGGTTATTTATTTCGGAGCATGGATCATCCCTTTCCAGTGCGCTTCCCAGGATGGGGACATCAGCATTACAGATCACCCATTTCTGAGTAACAAGTGCTGTGGTTGAATTGCCACTCCCTATTTCTTCAAGGCAAAGAGAGTAGGCAGTCTCAACAGACTACAAACAAACCCTGACTGAGTGCAGGTGAAAGAGTGCCCACATTGCCTGATCCTGAAGGTGTGGTGAAGGCTAGAGAGCATCAGGGACAGTTGTTACTTTAGGGCAGTCAGATGCAATTATGGATTGGAAGAGTAGCATGGAAGTGAGTGATAGTCACCAAGTGAGTGGAAAGGCCCATGGGAAATAAGCCCAAATATTAGTAAGGATAAGTCAGTGGCTAGGTTACTAGGTTTATGCATTACGCAAAGGTCCTGATTTTGCAACCCTTACTCAAGATGAGTAACATTACTCATAGTTCCCTCAATGCAACTAATCACTTCAAAAAGTGTTACCCACTGTGGGATAAGTATTGCAGAATTGGGTTGGAACCTCTTTCTCAGTTCTGCACAGAAACACCACACAAAGCAATAGTTCTGGATTACTGATCTCTCAACAATCACTGGGATACACACCATGGATCCAACCCATAGAGGCTGCTTCCCCAACAAGTGCAAGTTCACTAGTTCTAAGTGTCAGCAAGGCAAAACTAGCTCTACTTAAACCTTTAATGGCCTTTTTTACTGACTCATTTAGTCAGTCAGAATAAAAGCTGAATGGATCCCATGATTTGACTATAAACGACGCTAGAAACACATCTGTAGAACATAATGTTATTTATTTCCTTTTTTTTAACCCGCTGAAGCAGAAATTGTTGTATCTCACACACATGCTGGCACAGGAACAGTTTCTGCTTCTGTATATTTTGCCATGTGTGTAGTTTACTACAGAGAGAGAGGTGGTCTGATCAGAGGCCTGCAAGCTGGGAATTCTTCAGTTCTGTGCCCAGCTCTGCTATTTACTAAGTCTGTGCCTCTGAGCAAGTCACTTACATCAGTCTTCACCTCTCTTTCCCCGCCTGTAAAATGGTGATAAACCTACTTACCCATCTCACCAGGGTGTTGTGAGGGTTGATTATACAGAATCAGCAAAGATGACCTGCCTGTATATTTTCACAAAAGTTGTGAGGTTTTAAAGAGACATGATCCCGTTTCTGAGCAGCCGAAAGATCACATTTCAAAGATGAAAAGAATAAAGAAATGGAGCAAACACAAACCACTATCCCCCCCCCACCCTGCACTTAATTTCAAAAGAATTCACAGACCAACAGGATGCTGATTATTTATGAATACTAAACCAGTCCAATATACATGTATAATACACTGGTCTGGGGTGCTTTCCAAACTAACAAAAATCACACCACGCATTACCAAAAATATTTACTAATGAAATGACTAAGAAGAACGGGTGAACTACACTCTGTGGCTGCCAGAGAGGCAACACATTACTGGGAAGTATTATTCTTGTTAGGGAGCCTGATAATGTTTTCTGCTCTTTATGCCTCATGTTTCTTCGGGAATACAACACCAATCCGCTCTGGTAATTAGCATTTCTCAATCTCAGTTTACTACATAGGGGAGGGGGGGAATTGCTCCTTGAAGCAGCAATCTCCCTGAGGGAAAGGCATCAAGAGCAAAAAAAAAAAAAAAACCAATAGCAACAGAGGGAGGGACATAGAACAAGTTTGTCCAACGGAGCCTAATGCACATGCTGCCAAAGAAATGGCGTCAACTGACAGAAGCTGTAAAAAGAAGTACAGCAGAGCCCTCTCCGTCTCACTGCTCAGGACGGCTGTCATTATGGACAGAGATGTAAGGGAGCACAGAGGAGAGGAATGGGGGAAAGGCAGAGAATGAAATTAAAACACTGAACAGAATCTGCTCCACCAAAAAAAAAAAAAAAAAGTGAAGTTTGCTGAACTACAAATGGATTAGGGGCCTGATCCAAAGCCCAGTGAAATCAATGGAAGTCTTTCTGACCATTTCAGTGGGCTTTGGATCATGCCCTAAGAGTTACTTTTTTCACCATTTCAATCACGCTTTGTATCCCGTATACACTGTTGTTAGCAACACTTTTTGCATCCAAATCTCAAAGCACTTTATGAATATTAGTTCATTCTGTTCTATACGCTGCTCTCACTGCCGCAGCATCTGAGCATCTCGAATTAAGCCTCACGACACTTCCTGTGAGACAGGTGTTATTACCTTGCACTTTCCCCACTATAGCTGTACAAACGGAGAGACACGGAGGTGAAATGACTTGGCCAAGCTCATGCAGGGAATGTGTAGCAGAAATGAGAAGAGAACCCAATTCCACTTCCAGTTCTGTCTCTCCGCTGCAAAAATGTCTCTCTCATAATGACTAATTCAAGCTTATTGTTTACACCCACTTCAATCAGAAAGTGCTCGGGGCTCCTTGGGACAAAAGGTGCTCAGATAAATGCGTATTGTTTTTATTATTATTATAATTCACAAATAGAGATGTCACAGTAGTTGCAGAACAAGTTTTGGGTGACTGCCCCTGCTGAGGCTCACATGTCTTCTAGGCATCTATCCATGCTGTTATATAGTATTAAGGTGTAGATAGGGAAAACCATCTACCTACTCAGCACTGTGTTTAAGTGGCCTGCCAATTCCAGCTAATCACCAAGTTATTTACTTGCAGTTTATTAGGCCGAAACTGCCACTAGCCGTTGGCAGCCTCAACTATTTCCACCTTGCTTTCCTGGGGTCTCTTAAAGGACTGCTGTAATAAAAAAGCCATTTCTTCCACGTTTAGAAGCTAGAATTAACAAAGAAAACCCAGTGCAATGTCAAGCCAAATTCTGGTCTCAGTTACAACCGTGTAACCCCACTGATTTCCAATGAACTTCATTTGCAAGGTGATTGTGCTGTTATATCTGAGAGCAGAATCTGATCCACTGTTGTCACAAAGAGGGGACTAACAGCTGTAATTCTTTTATGCTTGTGAAGATTATAAAACAATAGTCAGACAAATATCAATCCCAATCAGTCTCATCAATAACCTACAGTCTTGTTTCTATGACATCCAATAAAGCACAGAAAGAGCAGTATCTACAAACTAACTATATTCTCCATGTCTGTCTTAAGTACTTAGATGACCTCCATCACCGCAGTATCTGGGTACCTCACAATCTGTAATGTATTTATTGAAACCGCCCTCCTGTGGGGTAGGGAAGTGCTATTATCTCCATTTTAAGATGGGTAACTGAGGCATAAACTCTACATGACTTTCCCAAGGTCACACAGGAAACATGTGGAGGCACAGGGACCTTAATCTGGGTCTCCCAAGTCCTAGGGAATAGGGAATACAATGCAGAAACCATACATCCGTTTTTTAACACCTTCCATTATTCACCAATTAAAGTCAGGGCCAAATTCTCAAATCCATCCATGATAGTTCTTGGTGCAGTTATTCTGCTCTCACTAAATACCTGGTTTGGGTCTTCCATTGGGGTCCTCTGGAAAGGAGAGTTTTCCTCCTCCCAGCTTTAAAGGACAGTGGCTGGTTTGCTAAGGCTGCCTTTCCCACGGATTGGGTCTCAGGGTGTACTGCTTTTCTGGGTGTCTGATCCCATTGTCATCCTCTTCCAAACTCGCTGATATGACGTATGACGAGAACAGAATGTAAGAGTCATGATTCACCATACAAATCTAAGAACAGAATTCTGCCCTTAGCAGATTCCCAGTGAAGACAAGATTTGAGCTTTCTGATGCTAAACCATTAATTCTGGATATACTATGTGCTTATATACAGTTCTCGATGCCTCCACACCAGTCACACTGCCACCAGTGTGGAGTTCCAGCATTCACTGAGGGTCATATACACTGTTCATAGGAAAGCCTTGTAGAGCAATAAAACAAGAGATGGAACAAAAAGATTCTGATTTATTAGTACACTGGTACCCAGTCAACTGACCACATTCAGGAACTGTATGCAAACCAGCAATGGGCCCTGCACTGCAAAATCCAGATCCAAATTTGAAAATCCAAACAAGGAACTCCCCAAAGATTGTTTGTGTCTGGTGATTTGGTTTGGCCCAACAGAACAGTGAGCAGCTGCCAAACTCAAAGAGGTAATTTTCTTTCATAGAATCATAGAATCAGAGATTAGGGTTGGAAGAGACCTCAGGAGGTCATCTTGTCCAACCCCCTGCTCAAAGCAGGACCAACCCCAACTAAATCATCTTCATCTAAATCATCTAAATCTCCATGCTCCTACTATAGTGACCTGAGAGCATCTCACTTGGATTCCAAACCAGACAACCAAGCACAATACTGCCCTTAAGAGAATCCACCCAGTGCAGTGGACACTATGCCAGGACTCTGACAGTAAAATTCCGGTCCCATTAAAGTCAGTGGGAGTTTTGCTATTGACTTTGATGCGGCCAAGATTTCACCCTGGACGTTTAGTGAGCACTCCTCCCATACAATGCAGACATAACCCGTAAAGTTCAGACATGTAACTCACTATTGAGTCTCACGAGTAGTAATTGTGTTCACAACATCCACAGTTGAATGTATTTCCATGTCAAGAAAGGAGAGCTTAGAAGAGGGAGAAAGGGAAAAGAGGACAGAGGGGAGATGAAAAGAAATTTTTGTTTTAAACTAATAGGAAGCTATTATTAGACAGTGGAAGGCCTAGCATTTATTTTAGTCCACTTTAAGCCTGGGGTATATTGGTGGGGGACAGCTGAGATTACAGCATAGTTGAGTGGAATTAAGTGGCACATAATGGCCGGGGACAAACTGAAAGGGTGAATTTTGTCCCCAGAAGGGGTGGTAACCCTAACTCCACATGGTAAGAATGCAGCTCTGCTGTTCTTTGCTGCTCAGTTCCTTACAACTACAAGAGTTACAAGAAACAAAGGTATTTTTAAAAAATACAGTTAAGTAACATTAATATTACAACACAAACAAAGGCAAAAGAAATCTCTCCACTGCTCTCACATACCTGGAAATAGACTTACATTGCCATGCGTATACAAGGTAAATGGAAGGTCACCATGGAAGTCTTGTTCATTTTTTGCAACTTTTATGCTGCTGCAGCAGCACAGAAGCTGGTAGAGGATGAGCTTTGAAGAGGCTAATACCCACACTGTCCTTAAGGCTCTCTCTCTGCCCGTCTCTTTTTCTCCCTCATGCACACATGTGAACCCCCCCACCCCCACACACACAGACAATAGCCTGCCATGCATTTAACTTTTTATTTTTGGCGATTTGTAATATAGCTTTTCAACTAAATGCATTATATAAATGATGATTTAATCTAAAATATAAATGTAAAGCCCATTTCAAGAATAAATTCCAAATTGCTAATTATCTATTAAATTAGACTTTTTTTCAGTCACCCTCTAGAACAGTTTAACAGCACATCACATATCCTTTTACTGTGACTTTAAAAAACAAATCCTGTCTGCTCTTTGTGAACACTGGTGACCCTACCAGTTTTCAAAAGCCTCTGCCCTTTTGTTCTTGGCCAAAATTTCTCCTCCCTCACCCTGAGATATACATGGCTGATACCTCAGAGAAGAGAATCTGCCGTGTATATAATTTATAAAGCTGAGATACTCTTGAAGTGAAAAGTATTACAGAATAGGTACTGTCTGTAGTTATTGCTATATAAAATCTGTCTCTTTCTGCACGTGTTGTGTGTGTGTGCGCACGCGCAAGTCAAAGCTGGTTGGATACTATAAAAAATTGTCCTGGAATCTGCCTCTTTTCACAAATTTGCATGCAATCAAGTTTTACTAGCAAATTGCAAAATCACAGGCACATTCATTTGTAGAAACCAACTTTGAGATGTGCATGACTTCCTGTGCGAAAAGTGCTTGTGCACTTGTCCAACCCACCAGTAAAATCCCAACAACATGAGCCCAATTTCCCGTGAGTTCTCACGGCTTGCATTGACTTAAACCTGAGGACTGAGCACCTCTGAAAATCAGGCTCTGTGTGACTCATCTGACTTTTGACAACTAACCAGCCCAGCTCAACTGATGAATACTGAAGATCAAATCCTCACACAGAACTATTTGCAATCAATCCAGGGAGGTTTTTTTTAAAATGACAAAGTCTGTCAAGTACTTCTGAATGACAATCTGAGGATATTCGTTTACAGCTCGCGCTAAAGTCCCTCGATAAACTGTTTGTTGTTATCTGGTCGCTCAGCTTTTAATGTGTATGTGTTTGTGACTATGAACTGTATTTGGCATCTAACATCTATCTATTGATAGATAGCTATATCTCAGCAGCCTGCTCTGTGAGCCTCTGCAGACAAGGAATGGGGAGCACACTTTCATCAAACTAGCATCTGTTTTCAATTCTCATTTATGGATGTGGAATCCTTTCAACTGGACATTAATCATTCTCAACAGCAGCAATTAGATACTTGAGACACATCAGAACAAATTAAATTAGCCCTATTTATTAAAAAAAAAAATCCTAAGAAAGTGAATAAAAAAGGCAATAGACCATCCTGTGTGTAGCAACACAAAAAGAAAATTAAGACATTGAATCTCAGGAGTCTGAAAATTTTCAGGTGCTATTTTCAAAGCCTGAACTGTAATCAAATAGCAGAGGGGTTCTATTGCAGAATGCCTGGTGGATTATTTTAGCAATAAGGTATAATTGAAAGGATTAACTTGAATGTAATGTTTCCCTTCCAAAAATTCCAGGAATGCTGAAATGACTCTCATCTGCACTGGTATGACTCATGTTCTTAATACTGGAACTTAATTTTTACTTCTGAGGAATTCAGGTTTAGGGAAACATTGCCTCAGAAATACTCGTTCAATTGACAAAGGAACATCTCTCTTTTAGTGTGGTTAAACCCTAGGAGTCACATCTTTGGAGAATCTGGCTTGGCTTAGATTCAGGTAATGGACACCAACAAGAGAGGATCTGCTTTTATTAGAATGGAAAAATCAAGCAGGATAGATCACAGTAATGAATTCAAACTTCTTCAAGCAGGCCAGACAATATGACTTCCTACTGCTGTGTTTGTCTTGTCTGATATAGCAGGCTACTGTCAGCAGGTAACATGGGAGACCCCACCCTGCTCCCTTGGAAATAAACATCTAAACTTTCACGATTTCAACAGGAACAGGATGGTGCCCAATTCAATCCAGTGTCAGGCATGACGTTGCTTGCCAGTCACGATGAGCTAATAAAAAACTCATAAATGAAATCTGCTGATTTTTTAACCAGGAAAAACACAATCGATATATTTTTAAGGAAAAGTTACAGAAAGAGGGACATTTCTGGGCTAAGATAAGCTACGATTATGAGCTCCTATTACCTGTACTAATATGTACCTCAACAACTCTTAGTTGCCTTTACATTGGAGGCCAAATCTTATGCACCCAAGCCATTCCACTATAGACAGTGGGAATGCTTATGAGTTCTGCATCATTTGGTCCTCTATGGGCAAAACTACCCTCACAGATCCACCCAGTGGATCATGATTCTGACCTCCTGTTCCCATTTGGAAAGTGCACGTATCTGGAAAGTTTTACCCAGCGGAGCACAATATTGGAGGAAAACCCATGTGCTATGCGAGTCTGGAAATGGAATTTTGCCCTCTCCTATAAAGAAATTTGCTGACGCTGAAGTCTTCTTTCTTATGAGTGCCCACATAGAGCTGGGCTTGCGCAGGGAGGGGAGAATATACCCTTTTGAATTAAGCAGTCCATCCTCTCCTCTTCCTTAAGTATCTACCAGTCCAGTCACCTCCCATAACAATTCTTTCCTCCTGCTTTCCCAGCTCGGCGTACACCTGTCTGTAATAACAACTGGAATAAGATTTGGGGTTAGCCCATCTAATATTTATTGCTCCCTTGTTTATTTCTTCATAAATAAAAATCATTGGTATCTGCACACAAGTCCAGCACTGTCTCTGGTAATTCTTAAAAGCCCCAAATTGAAAATAGCCTCAAGTTATGAAGAATTAAAGCAATACTATCCAAAAGGCCAGCATGTGAGCAGACGTATCTAGGGATTGCCACTGCAACATACAGAATTCACGTATGGTTTTATGTTTAAAATTCCCTGTATTGGAGAAACTGTATCAGCTAGTTAGATGTAGCTATAAATAGAATTGCCTACTGACATTAATCACAATAATTTGGCAACATGACTACCAGGGAAATTATGAAAGGGACAGGTAACTTGCAAAGCAGAGCCCAAATCCATTCCAACCATTCATCAGCAGGGGGAAAATGTTTTCCCCATATACTGCAACCTCATGAGAGTATGTGGTACTGGAGTCCGTATTTTTTTTCTTTTGGTTAAATGTGACTTTAAAAAATATTAATCTGTTTCTTCGTTTAATTTCATCTGTACCATCGGCCAAGAGAAATACACTAATTTATAAGTTGAAGTGAGCCTTGAGATAATGTCACCCACCATTCATCCAAATTTGTCACTAGCATCCCATTAAAGCTGTAATTATTTTTTAATTAAAACTAAGGAAACTGGCATGCGTGTGCCTACTTTATACATCTGTTATGGGTTAAAATAGCTTTTAAAAAATGTTTTTTTAGACCGCAGTCTTTTGTGGCCATGGCCTATGCCAAAGAAAACGCAAGCTTGCTTATTTTCTCCATGGGGCGCAACAGCGCCTGTGTGTGCCTGAACAGATTCGACTGGCCGTGAAAAGAATTCTAAATAAAACACAAACATGGAATTTGGCAACGCCACAGAAGCAAGCTTAAGACTAATTCCAGCATGCGGACGGCTCTCACACAGCAAGTCTGGCTCCACTATAAATGAAACCAGGCTCTGTAAAATATCCAGTAAAGTTTGAGTTCAGATTTAAAGGGACAGTGCTCTTATTCCAGTTTAAAAAAAAATCTTATTAAAGAAGCTCATGCTGGCTCAATAAATCTGCATGTTGTGAGCTGTGTTTTCTTTCAGCTGATACTTCCATTTAAAAAAAATTAAAATAATTTCACTTTGGGATTGACTTTTGTAGAGGAGGTTCTGAAAAATATGTTTAAAAATAATGCGGGGAGGGTAAATAAAGAGAAATTTTCCTAAGGTGAAAGAAATCAAAGAAAGTGAAGGGAATAATTATTTTTAAAAATATTAAAATAGGTCCCCAAAATAGGAAATTCCAGAATAAAAATTAGGTGTGGATTAAGTGTGTGGGTCATTCACCACAAGTCAAGCAGGCCACTGACAGAAGAGCTTGTTCTAATTACATATCAAAGCAACCAAAATATTGACTCATGATGAGCTGTTGGGGAGGAGGGGTGTCTGTCTGTCTGTCTGTGCGCAAAATGTTCCAGCATTCCCAAGAGAACTACAGAGGAGCAGGGTGTGTGGTGCTATCCCCAGGGGAATACAATTACATGGGCAACCTTCCTCTAACAATCTCAGTAGACCAAACTGTTTAACCAGAGATAACAGGAATCTCTGAAGAAAAGGGGGGGCTGGAGAAAAAGAGCTACCAACAATATAAACAAGACAAAAGATGTATTTGGTTTTGCCAATTCTGGTGTAATAAAAAAAAAAATCATTGATTATCATCTTAGAGGGATGTGCAATGGTCCTGGCAAACTTACTGGGAAAGGACAGAGAAAATTATACAAGGCAGCCTTCAACCCGACATTAAAAGGCAATGGCTTTTTTCCCAGTACATCTTCATTTTCCCTCAAAGGTTTGGATGACGCTATGTTGTACCATTCTATAATCACAAAAAAACTACCCTCCACTGCCCATTCCCAACCCGGATCATCTGCCTGCTCCTTGAAAAGCAGACTTGCTGGCCAGTGGCCACTGAATGTTTCAAGAGATTGTGCTTTTAAGAATGTATTGACTTTATCCTAATGATCTTTGACAATGATGGTGAAGAGGCGGAATAAGAGAGCTCTATTGCCTCTCATTTCAATAGCATCTTTTACCCTACCTGTTATGGCAAAGCCCTGCAGAATGTATAAGGATGAAGCCAGTAAGTTTCTACAGAAATTTAATAGGGTTCTATCAAAATTATTCTACAAACCTACTGAATGTAATAGAAAATTATATCCATGCTATAGGGCTTTTATAACCATACTACAGAATTTTATAACAGGGATATTATTTTAATTAAATGAAAAGGTTTAAAAAATTTATAGAATGGGTTTATTTTCTATTAAATTCTATAGGACTTCTGCATAAGGGTAAAGTTACTTATTTTAATGTTGTTCTCACTATAGGCAAAACCACAAATATCCTGTTCCCAGTTCAATCAACGGTACACATATTTTAATAAGGGATTTGGATTAATTAATCTGTAAACACTCAGACCTAATTTTTAGACACCCTTTAAATGTTAAACAGTGCTAGGTCATAATACGTGCATTTATTCGCTCCCTGTTCTACTGGAGGGAGGAAAAAAAACAGAAAGACCTTTTAGAAGATGTGAACTAAAATAACAGTAGTTCTTTTAAAGATGGATTATATGTAAGCAGGTTTACTGCTATTTTAAGATCCTATTCAGTTCTGTTAATTTTTATTTCTTACATAACTTATTGTTAATATTTTTTAAATGACAGATCCTTCCTAACCATATACTGGTTCTCATTTAAAGCTATATACTTTCCTGGGCTGCACAGGCGAAATTCACAGCTCGCATAAACGGGTGTAACACCACTGAAGTTGATGGAAGTGAAAAGCACCTCTCAGGAAGACACACTCACAGGACTAAGTACCACATGTGCTCCCCCTGTTGTCAACAAGAATTCCACACACAGACTGATGGCACTGTATGATCATTGTTCTGCCTGGCTCATGGAAGCTACTGCATGGCTCAGTGTTAGTGCATGAAAGTGGGTACTCAAAAATTACCCAAAATCCTCCTGAAGCTGAATGACATAGAGGCTTACTGAAACCCAGGAAATAAACAAAAGCCACGGGTATGCTTTTGTGAGCACTGAATCATCTTTGGAGTGTTTTATAAAAATAGGTTAAAGGAACAGCTCTATGCTAAAATGGACCATTGTGTTCTGAAAGAATTATAACCGCTCAAAGCAAGCAATTCAAGACACAAAGAAAACAAAATAATCTGTCAATATTATGAAAATTAAAGAGTCAACCACCCATACAGAAGGAGTAGGATTGAAGGACAAAAAGACAAAGGGCCCAATGCCGCTCCCCTTACACTCCACCAGGATCGTTTATGTGAGTAATCAAGTAGGATATGGCCCAAAATAAGGAAGTGGTGTTCAAACAAACCTAAAAGATGCAGGTGTGTTGTATACATTGAGTTCTCTCTATCCATGGATTCCTTAGGTTCTTATTAGCAAAGAATAATTTTAAAAGTACAATTTTATGTAAAGATTCCAAATACCCGTGTCTCGTCAGATACTCACTCAGCGCCTGCATTAACCTCATTCCAAAAGTCCCAGGACCTCTGACTGTTACAGCTGAATTCATAAAAAATGTAAGCCTTCTCTATGTGGGATTTTTGCCTGTTTCTTTCCAAGTACACATTTTACTGATTCATTAGACCTTCCTTCCCCAATCCTTGCTATGGTGAATGGCCTTGTCTTTAGTACCAAGGACACTGGTTAAAAAAACCAAAACAAAACAAGAACAACAACAACATCCACAGGGCAGAAAGAAGAGGATTACATAAGGGACATGCCACACTCCAGTGCACTAGATACACTTATATGTTACAAAAATGTATGGAAACGACAGAGCAAATAAAGAAGAAAACGAAAATGTATGCTCCAAATATGTAAGCAGTCATTTACCTATCAAAAGAAGTGCCATGGGTACCTCAGTAAGTTCCTTTGACTTCAATGGAGTTATGCTGTGGTACTGCAGTGGGGAATCTGGCACAGTTCCTCTAAAAAACTAAAAGGTTCACAAAGAAATGTACACTTACCAATGCTTTTCACACTGCCAAACGCGCAGGCTTGATAACATCTAAATGATATTTCATAGATTAGACTACTTGCCCTTGATTGTGAGAGATATGTCTACATGCAGGACACTAATCCTCCTCACTGAGTCTGAAAAGCCTAGTTAGCACATTTCCTCACACACACACATCAAATCGAAAGTGCCAAGAAAAGCAATGACAGAAACCATTTCTGAAGGGACAGAATAACTCAGTGCTACACATGCCAGGTGAAGCAATGCAAGCAAACGGTTTGGCATATGCTACATACAAATGAATGGGATTTTACTGAGGGAAATAAAGAATAATTGCAAACATCTACGTATTGTGTGTCTGTGTGTCTAAAAATCTCAGTGCTAAAAAAAACACCAAAAAAACCAAACCCTGTGCACTGCACAGCCAAAAGGCAAGCCCAGTGATTGCAGAGAGGCAGTGCGAATCCTAATTTGGTCCTTCATTTCCGAACAGATTATTGTTTCACACAAGCCTTCCCCTCTTCATGTTTTTAATATTTTTTATGAAGTGTTTACGAAGAGACTGGCTGCATTTAGGGAAAGAGTGGAGAGGCAGGTAGAAGGTAGTGCGATCAAACGGTTGATCTTACAGCACAAATTATCCGCGGTAGTTACCCTGTTGCTCCTGCTGCAAAATAAAGTGGATCCCTTCTTCTTTGTTGAGTAAGAAAGTGCACAATATTTCAACTAGGAAAATGTGTCTGCTCTTGCTACTGGCAGTGGAGGTGTTTCCTGATATGATTTCTGTGTGCAGCTATGTATTCATCTAAGCTCCACCTACATTCCTATTAGCGGGGGCGTCCTCTTTTTATTTTGGGTCTCCTGAAAAGTATGGCATGAGCCCCAATTTGCAGAGAAAAAAAGCAAAAGTGTAAATGGGTTTGTTTGTGAGTGGGTCCTTTGTCAGAGCAGCAGCAACTCCCCCATGAACGGTGCTGCTTCCTAATCCTTCTACTTACTCTCATTCAAACTGACGTTGCTTCCAAATATGAAAGGATTCAAGAGAAGAAATTTGGGGTTTATTTTTATTGTGACCAATGAAATGCCACAAGAAAGCACTCTTTTAAAAAAAAGGGGGTCTGAAGGAACTCAAATGCGTCTCCTTTAGTTTCTTTTAACCTCACATCCCACTTTGCCTTTTTCAATAGGCTTCTCACTTGATACTGACAAGCTGTGGTCAGGATTTAACAAAGACCGGTCACTAAAAAATACAAATCCACCAAATTTACTGCTTACCCTAATGGTGTTTACCTGCTCTGAAAACATTTTTTCCTAAACAAGCCATCGTTTACCATACACTGAGCCCCTCAGTAATGGGAAATTCATCCATTCCCATAAATAAATTAAAAAACACCTCCATCTATCTTGTTCCAATATTTTTAAATTTAATCATGGCTGGTTAATAATTAGCCCTTCCCCACTCACTCACACACACACACATACATACACACACCCTTTAAAAATGCAAAAATCTAGCCCTCTATTTTAATATTTCTGATGTCGGTGACCGGTGTCAGCTCTCCCCATACAGTAACTGCTTTAAAGCGCTGCATATAGCACTGCATTAAAAATTAATTACACATGCTATTTTATTGATAGTGCATAATGTAATGAGCACCAGCTGTGCTAAACATCCAAACTCCTTTTTAAGACAGCTATAAAAAAAGAAAGAAACTGCACTTCCAAATGCTTCTCCTGTCAGAGGAGAAAAACAGCAACATCTTGTATGGATTTGAAACAGAATTCTTTGATTTAGCTCTACATTTGGAACGTTTGAAGAATTCAGACTCTCGGGCTTGGCGTAGTGGTATGCAATCCAGTTAACTCTCTAAATGTTGGAGTCATTGTCTCTACTGTAGGCAATGTTTCCTTGAACCCCTTTGTCTTGAGACTACTGGATCCAGTTCCACCCGTTAATATTGCAATTAAGCACCTTTCTTTTTCCTTGGATGTCTCAAAATTGCAGGCATCTAGTTTTAAGCAAACTTTAAATACCCCTTTTGCCCTGCTGGTTCTTAACTTTACATAATTAGGACTTACTAAGTTATACTGATAGGATGTCTTTCTAGAACAAAGCCTAAGCCTCACTTATATTGCCAGCACTGCTGCCCTGTGAAGCGCCCTAATTTTAGCTGCCTCTGTGCTGCCTTATAGTCTCCTGTTCGTCTCTTGATAAACATACCATGTATTAAAAATGATGAGGTCTAGTTTGTGGCTGGATATGAGATAGATGGATAGATAGATCATACTTTAAACACTGTGCATGAAGTAAATTCTTCAAAATGCATTACATATTTCATTAAAATAAGTAAATAAATATAAGTAATCAGTGACTAATAGAGACGTCTCTTCTGAGCACAAATTTTAGTCAATTCTACTCTAGCGTGAATCATTTTTTTTCACAGTATAATGAGAAGAAACATTTGCAAATGATTTTAATGTAGCTGTAGCTCTTTGTCTGCATTCTCACACACACACACACACACACACACACACACACACACTGCCCAACTCCTCTTTCTCCTCTCCAAAAAAAGGGAGGGAAGTGGATCTGAAATCTAATTTGGATGGATTTTTTTTTTCAGATTCCACTGAGTAAGAGGGGGAGGAGTAACATATCAGCCATCGTCCTGGGACTTGATGAGTGAGGAGGCTTTTGCAGGATGAGTTTGCATTCTCCATTCTGATTATTGTTTTGTTTTCCATTGATCTTCCAGTGTTAATAAAACCCAGTCTGATATGAAACAAAAGCTTGCTTCTTGTTCTAGTATGAAATGTGCAGAACACATACCATATCATTAACATAAAAGTTTTTGAAATAATATTGCTTTCTAGACAGACTGTATTAATTGCATCAAGCTTTTTACAGCAGGGTGGTCTTTTCTAGCGTTCCTCATTGGCTGACTCATGTTATAAACCAACACAAAATGAATAGTGTGATATAACTAAAGGAGGAAAAATATTCTACTGTTAAAACCTATTATTTACTTACAGGTATTTCTTTTAACTTTATTGTCACTTTAACCCGTGCCAAGAAAACACCAGACTAGTTAAATAATACAGTAAGCAAAATTTTAGTAGCAAAATAAATTGATGTTAACTTTACAAGATTATTGGGTAATTATTAGACTGTCTTAATAACTAATATGGCCAATTCCTTGAATTAAAGGAAAATTGTTCTTACCATGTGATCTAGGGCCCCATGGCTCCTCTGTGTTAGATCTTGAACCTCACAGTCCTGCCCATTAATCACTGCTGTCAATGCCCACTTGCTGTTTTTAAATATGCAACTGAAGTATTACAATAGCTTTCTGCCTCCTTATAGATATGTCTGTGTGGGAAGGAAGCTGTTTCACTGATTGATTAGATATATGTATGTTAGATAGATTTAATTATTTTTATATATGTATATAAAACCCATGCTCACAGGGCCAGTGCCAATGGATTTAGATCAAGCCCATATGAATACAAGTATAATGGGTAAATTAAAGACGAATGTTGTTTCAATGTACATTGCAATGTACCAACTGCAATTCCATTTATTGCGCCTTTGGATTGTACCATCTTCAGGGCAGAGACTTTTTATGTTTGTACAGTATGTCATAAAATGCCATGTACTCTTGGGCTGAGATTTTCATAGCCCATTTCTCTTTTATTTTAATGGGAATTGAGCATCCAGGTTTCGTAGGCCGCTTTGAAAATCTCAGCCTCAATGTACAATATTAATAAATCAGATCTTGAAAAAGCAGCCTGTATTTATAGTGAAGATGTATTGTGAAAAATGGCTTCAGTGAAAGTTTTCCAGTGTGTCTGTATACACAAACATACATATAATTTTACATATAATTATGTCACTCAATAATCGTTTGCTTGTCTTTGTTATGTATTTTACAGTTAAGCTAAGCTGTCAGAATTAATTTAAACAAAATAAAAAGAAGATTTAAAAAAGCACTCTGATCTGGCAAGACACAAAGCAAAGTGAATTTTGTGCCCATTTATATTTTAGATCCAAGCTATACAACCCCGTGAATTTCATGACTCTGTTCCAACTTCTAATTAAATAGGCACTAAAAACGTTTAAAACAAGAGAGCCCAATTCAACAGACAGAAGCTTCTGAGGGACAAAAGACACTGAAACAGTGATATGTGTAGATATTAAAATAATAATATTTTAATATGTAGGCTCTAACTTGCTAATTCTACATCCTGTGTTTACTTATACACAAAGAAATTAACAAAAGCATAACAGAATATGCAAAAAGCAACCAAAAAGTGGCCTAGCACACACCACAGCAGAACTTCCATGGCATCCATTTGTTGTGGTTATTATTGACTACACTGAATATTATCAGCATCAAAATTTCTAAAGAGCACAAACAGCCCAAGATGATGCAGGATGAATTCCCATTTGCACAACTTAACAGTGTGTTGTATACAAGACAAATCATATCCAGGACCAAATTTTCAACAGCAGCTTTGACATGTGGGCGCCCATATGCAGGTTGTTGCCGCCACAAATTGCACAGACTCCTAAGGACCTGATTTGTGAGTGACAATCAGAGATACTAGGTGCCCACAGATGCACCTGCAATTGCTTGCCCTCAGATTTAGAGAGGTTGAGGCTACACTGAAAAATGTGAGGTCCTTACTAAGCATTTAAGCAAGAGCTGAAAAATAAAAAAGGGAAGAAATGGAGGGGGGAGGAGAGAGGAGGGTAATGTTAATGGCTTTTGTTCAAAGAATGAAACAATTCCTCAGAAACAGGAACAAGCCTGACAGAATAAAGAGCTAATCGAGTCAGGGACACAAGCAGATCCCTAAAGCTGGAGTAAGTGACTCTCCAGTGTAAATGATTATATGAAGAGGAAAGAAAACAACATTGAGATCATCACTGGTATTATTATACAGCCAACACAAAGAGGTTCTTTTTGTTTCATTTCCACAAAACATTTTGGGTGTAAAAAAGACCTTGTTCTATGTTCTCAACGTTATACGTGGAAGACAATAAAGGGTTAAGTAGATATGAGTCTCCTTTCCAAGGGGAGAAAATGTTTCTTTCAAGCAGAACTTGACCAACTACTGTCATAAACACTTAGCATGTGCTTTGATATAACCTATTCTCTAAGTGCCATAGACTGTAGCAGTAATTATAGGAAGCCATGATAACAGGTCTATCTCCCCACAAAGCTGGCATCACTCTTTTAGCAAATAGATCATTCCAAACACTAGCAGCGCTCAACTATAAAATGAAAGTACGTAAAATAGAAAAGCCTTGTGTTCCAACGTGCTGTAATGAGTTAGTCCTTCCTTCCTTTTCTATTTTTAGTTTTACTTTCTTCTCTCGCCATTAACTGTCTATGTTTGTTTTAGAAGCAATAGGGAATAAGAGTATCAGTTCATTGTTACAACTACCTACATATCAAAGACACCCGGGTCTATTCTATATCAAAAAAAAAGAGAGGGGAACAGAAAATATGAGCTTGCCTCCAGTATGTTTTACTGGTTACGGGGGGAAAACTGCCTACCTTCACACACTGTGTTAGTGGTTTATAAGGGCTTGATTATATTAGTTTTATGGCAATGTCAATCCACTGAAGCCAATGAAGTGAAGCCAGATTAACAGAGTGGAGAATCAACCCCATTGAGAAAGCAACCTGCTTATAGGGAACTTGGATATAGTGCAACTTCACGTATCGCTGGCAGACATTATTTGAATTCTTTGCATTGTGCAACGTCATGCTGGATATAAAGAGTTTGTGCTTAGAGAAAAGTTGGTGTATGAAAACTGACTGCACTGTGGGCCCAATCCAGCACCCACTGAAGTCAACTTGAGTCTTTCTGTGGACTTCAAGCTTTGGATCAGGTTCTAGGAGGTTCTGTTGTGTATTTTTAAACCTCCTCTTGAGAATTCTTCATCCTTCAAGACTCAAGGTTTAAAATACTGTACTTGCAAAACTTTCGATCTCTGTTCATCACATTAAATCTGAAGTTCCTAATTTTCTCCCTCAGCCCCCGTATCCCCCAGTGAAAGACCGCAGACATTTAAGGAAATACAATCAGGTATTTTCCAAAGAAACTGAATCATAGGGACCCTGTCTTGATATATAGTCACTGTTATACTGTGGTAGGGTTCTATCTGCACATGCTACAATGAAAAACTGTATGCGAACAAGCTTATGCTGGCCCTCCCAAGAGGTCATCAGGGCCAACTCTTTAAGGCTTTACTCACTTCTCACTCTGCTAAGTCCTTCCTGACTGTCCAAATTCTGCAGTCCATATGCAGTATTTACTCAGCATTATTCTGTGAAACTCCGACTAAGTTTGCCCAAATAGGGACTGCAGAATTTGGCACACATGGGAGTTTTGCTTGTGTAAGCACTTTAGGATTTTGCCTTAGCTGAATTTTCTTTTAGGCCCTTCCCATTTTCACCTCTAACCCCTTAAATTCACTACAGGCCTGATCCCTCAACTAAGCTGCACTCAGAACACCCATTGATTTCAAAGAGATCCCTGTGTCTGAAATGGCAGGGTCAAGCATCAACTCTTTAGTCAGTCACATGTCAGGGACCTCCCTGGCTACCTGGGTTTCACTAATCCACATCGCCTTTCCTTCATGGCAGTGACAAGAGTCAGGGTTTAAAAAATGAAGACAAAAAAAAAGTTAATGAGGAACATTTTCTCAAAAGCCGTGGAGAAAAGTGCATGGAGCACATACATCCTGCATGCACATGGACTTTGAGGAAAGCCCTTAATACAAATGATTAGGAAAAAAAGACCTCAGATGTTAAATGTTATCCAATTAAGCTTAAAATAAACAGCCCAGAGAGATGAAATCTTGATACCAGGGTATCACATTATGTGAGGATTCTCAGACATTTGCTCACAATGTGGCATAAACAGACCAGCAGTGGCTGGCGGTGACATCTGAAAGTGGGTAGATGGGGGGGGGAAGGAATGGACTCACACCCCTTTTCCCACTCCCCGTCCTCAGTGATGAAGGAATGTTTACGTTTTCACTGCCTCCCCCACACAACCCAGCGAAGACCACTCTCCCACAGTAACGATGACATCACTTGGCAGCACTACTGACCTTCAGATAGCAAAAAAAAAAAGTTTCTATTACCTGACAACTGACAATGACATCCAAATGTGCCTGAAGTCTCAGTCTGAGTCTCAGTCTGAGTCCCGCCAACTGAGACTGCACGGGCACCACAGCAGGGCAGGCTAAGGCAGGGCGGGAGAGAGGCCAGTGCGCGGAGAGGTGACGTGATCACTGATGTGTGAGGGTGGGAGGAGGCAGCTATGGGAGCCCCCAGCAGCTTTGCAGGCCTGGACGGCCCTGGAGAAAAAACAATAGAAAAAACTGTCAGTCGGATCTAAGTTTGAAGGGACAGAGGAGGCATCATCAGGGAAAACAGGAGGGGTGGAGGGCAACTAGGCCTAACTCGCTACATATTTTTATTTAACTAATTTATATGTCAGGCTGAGACTGGTGTGGCTCGTTGGAAAGCCAGGGAGGAGAAGACAGGCCGGGGGGATGGGCAGGCAAGAGACCTGAAGAACTACAAAACCACAGATTGCTACAGGCAATTTTCTGGAAGCAAACTCAGACTGGAGGGGCCCAAGGGAGGGGGACATGGAAAGGGGATGAGGTGGCCGGTGAGGGAAGCTAGAGAAGGTCAAAGATGGTGTAGATGAGAACTGGAGGCAGTTACCAGACCCACCAGCACGTGCTTAGGGACTGAATCAAAAGGGGGATTCTTGTTTTATGGCGTGTTAATGCATTTAACTGACACAAAACTGGGTAGGCTTTCTGCCGAGCTGCTGCTGAAACAGGATCAACCCACCAGCGCAGACAAAGTGCAGCGACTTACAGATCAAATGGCTTCACATAGGTGCCAGAAATCAAGCTCCCAGAATAAAGCATTCATGGGCCACTGTGCTTCCTTCCCATTTGAGCTGCAGCCAGTTACGCATTTTGCATGCCCCATTTGTGTATTCTGTTTCCCTATCAAGCCTATAAAGAATGCAACAACCTTTTTCCTAATAGCTGAAAAATAATATTGTAGCCTCAAACTGTGTTATTTATTTTTAACGCAGCTAGAAATCTTCTGCTATTTAAGCTGTGTTTAGAATCCTCTCCTGCTTCTCTGGAAACCCTCTCTTCTCCAGGCACTAGTCAGAAAGGAGCCTATGACTTAAAAAAGAAAATATAAATCTTAAAATATGTGTATACACACACATACCTATGCACAAATGCACATGCAGACTCACACACACACACAATATTGTAAATCAGCACAATTCCACTGAAGTCAATGGAACTACACAAATGTATTTCAACAGAAGATCTGGCACTATATGTTTATTTAAAGCCATGACTTTTATTTAATTACTCAACAAGGAGTTGTAACTAATCCAGGGTAGCTTCTAAATAAAGCTATGTGGTGCAGTGGTCACCGTTCAAAAGCTGGCATTTGCCAACAATTACCTCATAGTGGTACCTCGGAAACCACAGGTTTTCCCCTACATTTAGATCAGGAAATAAGTGTGTTAATTGTGGGGTATCTTTTGGCAAACGCTGTTGCTATTTTGTTTTAATGGTGACAACTCTGTCTGTGCATGCATGTGCGTGCATAAACATATACAAACCTGGGCATCAAGAACTATTTTGCCATAAGCCCTATGACATTAGAAGCAGCATGTTATAATGCATCCTCTCCATCTCAAGAGTCCCAGTTCGAAAACTATGGCTACATGTTGATCTGACAGTTACACATGTGAGGCAAATAGGGATACTTCATCCTTGGCACAGCATCCAGAGCGTTAGTCTGCAAGGACTGCATTTGATTTTGTCGTTTATCTTAAATGGCTAAGAGACCACCAGTGCAAAACATTTGTGTGAAGCTTTTGCCAAAACCACAAGTGAAGAATCTAAATTCCCTGTGTAAATACTTGAGCTCCAAGCATCAAGGATAAAATTTGTGCTCTTTTGCAAGGACTGCTTTTAAATAGAAGCCATCTCTGTGGCTCATGGGGCATTTTTTTTTGAACTGTTTGATCTCACTGCAAATGCTTCAAAAACAGGTAAAGATAACCATTAACTGGACTGTATCTGTACTACATTCTGAGTATGACTGTGTGCCAGGCAAAAAGAAACAGATGTCAGATGTATACATATAGAGGTCACTTCATTGTAATTTTAAAGTACAATAATAAGAGAAGTATTTTTATAGAGCAATAAAGACCTAAGAATGGGGGAAGGCATCCTAAAGCTATTGAATAATTGCACTTTTATTTTTAAAAAATAGTATAATGAATTAGGTTGGCACTCTGCTGGCTTGGTTCAGCCACCTGGTTACTGGGGAACTTGTGTGTTGTGGGAAGAGTTGTGAGTTTGATATCTGAGTACACATGGTGGCTATTGGGCATTAATATTCAAAATTATACAGCAACCAGTGTCAGATCTCCAACTAGCCATGTGCGGCACCACAATGTTTGCACCATAATGTTTCTAAGAGACAGACTGGGACATACAGAAGGAGTACAGGTCTCGTGTACTCCAGTCACTTACACCTTTCAACAGAACCAAAGCATACAATGGAGTCTAGGGGTGGCCAAAGTTCTGCCTAGGGGCCTACAGAATTCTATACTACCTGTGGGTGAACTTAGCTTTAATACGGAGGTGAGGCCTGCAAGGAGCACAGATCCCAGCATGCAGCATGACCCAAATATCGGGATCAAAATGAAGCACAGTAGTCTTTCCTAAAATCTCAATGGACCACAACTCTCTGTTCAGGTTCAGGGTGGCTGCAAGCTGCTCCATTTAGCCACAGCCCTCAGGATCATAAAAAGATGCAATACAGCCCTCAGGTCCAAATTCTAGTCCAAGGTGTCCTGCTCTAGTCAGGGAACGAAACGAAGTATCAAAAAGGACACTCCTAACAGGGGAAAAGGCAAAAGTGGGGCAAAGAGCAGGAAAAGAAGGGAGAAGCAATAAACAATAAAACACAACCCTGGCAGGTCTTAAATGCCACAACCGCATGGATTGGTGCTGTGAGAGAGGAAAACTCCCAGGGCTTACATACCAGCACAAGGCCATGCCTTCCTCTGTCAGCAGTTACAGACCCGGTGCCTTCTTTTTTCTCATTTCTCCCTTCATTTTTAATAACTTTCTGACGCATCTGAGGGTCAGACAAGGTGGCACCTTGGCAAATGCAAAGTGCCTGGAAAATAAACTCGCAGAGAAACCTCATCCACTGGGTTCAAGGGAAGTGGCCAGAGAAAATTAGGGCATTTTTTTAAACAAACAGAGCTTCCTTCTGGTTGTACAAATTGCAGCGCTGGTGCCCAGCAGCACCCCAATAAGGGTGTGTACATTAAGGATGTGTCTGGGTTTTGCACATCCAACCCATTTTCAGTGGGTACCAGGCAGCCCTAGCCCAAAGAGTGTTTTAAAGATGAAAACAAAGGTAGGGTAACTCCTCATCAGTTTAACTACTTTAAGTATAGACATATGCAAGAAAAGCAGAAATCTGCCCTTTTAAGACAGTGATGTGAGATACTGATCATTCTCAACTCAGCCACAAGTTACGGGTCTCGATGCAGGAATCACTGGCTTGAATTCTATGGCCAGTGTTATCCAGGAGCTCAGACTGGATGATCAAAATGGTCCCTTCTGGCCTTAAAAATCTATGAACTCCCTCCTAATTCAAAAGATCAGATACTCAGCATTTACCCATTCTCTACTTCAGCAAATCTCCCAGAGATAAATTCTGCTCCCAATCACACTACTATAATTCTGGAGTAGCCCCAATGAATGGCTTGGAGTTACTCTGGATTGACACCAGCGTAACTAAGAGCTAGAACTGTCTCATTCATCACAGCAAGATTATGCCAGAATAGGGACAGAGTGGAAACAAAGTAAAGACGTCCAGAATGGCCCAATCACACTAACGTGTAGGTTTGCAGGCTCTGGGACTAAAATTTGACAAGTGCCCAGTCCATAACTGGCCTGTCAAACTGTGTCCATGCTTCTTCACATCCAAGTTTTGTACACATAAAAAACTCAAACCAGGATGAGGAAATCACATTTACACATGAAAATCAGATACTCAGAAATCTAGACGCCCAGCCTGCACAGTCTGGGCTCAAGGAAGCCTGGATGTAAAGAAAAGGTGGGTGCAATTTTAGAAGCTACTTTAGAAAAATTGATCTAATTGTTTTAGTGTATTTTATATCTATCTATCTATATGATAGATAGATAGATAGATAGATAGATAGATAGATAGATAGATAGATGTTTGAGGCCTAGATATTTGAAGCCTAATTCTCCTCTGCAGTCAGTATGGGAGAATCACTCACCTGCACTGCAGATCTCTATTGCATATTTTCTACTCATTCTGCATGTGTAGCTCCCATTGATGTCAATGGGAGTTTTGCAGGTAGAATAGTGTGAAGCAGGCCTAGAGAGATCACAGTCTGGATAAAAGATGTCCGATCCATATGGGAGAGGAGACATTTTTCCTTACACTTTAAAAAGGCTCTATATTGCATATACATCACAGCATTTTTGTTCCCCACTATTTTTACACTTACAAAGAAGAATTACTACAGATAATTTTCCCAGGTATCTGGCTGGTGCGTCTTGCCCACATGTTCAGGGTTTAACTGATCACCATATTTGGGGTGAGGAAGGAATTTTCCCCAAGGTCAGATTGGCAGAGACCCTGGAGGGTTTTCGCCTTCCTTTGCAGCATGGGGCAGGTTTAAATTAGTGTAAGTGGTGGATTCTCTGTAACTTCAAGTTTTTTTATCATGATTTGAGGATTTCAGTAACTCAGCCAGAGGTTAGGGGTCTATTACAGGAGCGGGCGGTTGAGGTTCTGTGGCCTGCCATGTGCAGGAAGTCAGACTAGATAATCATGATGGTCCCTTCTGACCTTTGAGTCTAAGAAATTAAGATAAATTAAATATAATCCCCCAAAATTGAAATGAGTGTAAGGATCTTGCTGACAATGATAAAACCCTGGAAAGTCACAATCCAAGCATAAATGTTATCCTTTCATTGTCCTTCTCACCTTGCCTAGGCATGGCTGGACATACTGTATTGTATATGAAAAAAAAACAATCCTCTCAGACACATCTACAGAACAGTACCTAAGCACAACAGAGTGATACAAGGGTGGAATTGTAGCCTACCCTTGGAACGTAATGTATCAGAGTTTTTAAGACAGACACCAGATTAAGAGAGATCTTGTTTTATGTATTATATTGTGACCAATGTGCATGTATATATGTGTGTATTTTTGTATTCCTTTCTCGGTGTATTGTGTTTGCCTGTATGTGTGTGTGTGTGTGTACATTTGTTTAAGCCTCTCTTCCAAGTGCGTGCGTGCCTTTGTATGTACATACTTGCTTCTCTGCCCACGTGTCCAGGTAGACAGCTAGATAGGCAGACAGACAGATTCAGTTACATTATATAAAATAGCTCTTAAAATAATGGCAGATGTCAGTCCCAAGCAGGAAATTCAGGCTATAGGTTGCAAACCCATCCTTGCACCATCCCATTGTGTTCAGGTACACTCCTGCAGCTATTTCTGAGAAGTCTGGTATTCTGTATTTACCGTGCTGCAGCCATGAGCCAGACACATCCGACAGCGCAATGAGCATCTATTTGATAATCTCTCCCGCTGATCTGAAAGCCTTTCCTAAAACGAATTGTTTCATCTATGTTACATATTACAATACGAACCTTTTCCACCTACTATTATAATCTCTTCACCATGGATTTTCTCTCTCACACACATACACACACACAGAGATGTCAAAGACAGGCACACATATGCATAGTGGCACACACACAGGCATAGGGACACACACAGGCACACGGAAGCAAGCACACACACACCGAGTACGTACAGTACTGAGTTTTTCATAGAGGCTCTAACCTTTTTCAGTGGTAACACACATACCATGGCATGTACACACAGAGAGGCAAATACCCCTTTCTCACACACACAGAGGAGCATATGCAGATACACACATAAAACATGTACATGCATGCGTGCACACACACACACACACACACACACAGAGGCATGATCACACACAAACACTCAGAGGTACGGACACCCCAGTGATGACACCTTACAACCCAAAGCGCACACAACTATTTGTGATTTTTCAGACTCACACACTGCCTGATTTATATTGTTCTTTCTCCAGCTAAACTTTATCTACAAATATGAAATGCAATGTTGTAAGGAAGGGGTGTTCTGCTTGGCGTTTCGGTTTTTTTTTTTTGGCAAACGAGGCTTCCCTTTGAATAGATATGTTTCTTTATCCCAAGGATTCCAACTGATAATGCATAAATGAGTCATAGAAGAACTGCGACGTTGTGAGCATGAAGAAGAAAGAGTGTGAGTGAGGGACACTGGCACAGAAACTTGACAGTACCCTAACTCCCCCTCTTTCTCTCCCCCCCCCATGCCAAGACATTAATTCTCACAAGTCGGAGAAAATTACTATGCATGAATGCAAAAAGCATGATCAGGAGTAATTAACATGGCTTCATATGCAAATTTTATTAATGCAGAAGTACAAAGTCATTATGCAAATGAAACTTACGTCAACTCTCTTGACAAATATTCATCTCTAAAGCTCAAGTTTCTCCCTTCTAATTTTTTTTTTATTTTATTTTTTTAGGTAAAACAGAAAAAAGTGACGAGGACTGTTTGACAAGTTTGCAAAGTTGTTTTTCAACCAGAGAAATTTATTCTTGCACTGTTGATATTTTTTTGTTGTTGTTGTTGGCAGGTACACGACAGCTCATAGAGAAGGGAAGGGGAGAGGTGGGGGGCAGGGGGAGGGAGAAAGCTACCAGCAGCAGGCAGCCAATCAAAACGCCAGCGGCTGTAATGAGCGCGATTGATGACTGTTTGGCTTTACTGCAGGGTAATGAACTAGAATCCAGTCTGAGGAGGAAAAAAATATGAATATTCATGAAGCTGTGCTCCTGCCTTTGATGATTAAAGAAATTTTTAATATTCAAATAAGCGCTTGCCAAGTGATTAACAAAGAACAAGCACGCAGGAATATGGAAATGGAGCTGTGGAAGATTTGGGAGTCACAGTCTGTGCAGCAAAGACAGCACAAAATTTCATAAACAAGATAGGCAGATAACCCAATTCAAATTCAAGCAAATAAAGAAAAAAAATCAAATCCAGTTTCTTTTCATTGGTTCAACATTGTACCAGCCACTTTATTTTAAATTATAAGGGGGAAAACAACTATATAGTAAGACTGGGGGGGGAGAAATAGCCCCATAATTAAATGTACTGTTTGCTTATTAAGTGCGAGTCATTTTTGTCAAACCTACCCTGGAAAAGGTTGGGAGTTTCCTGGTTACAAATTGAAAAGAAAATACAGAATAACTCCCCTGTCTGTTCTGGGGCATTGCTTTTTAGGTGTCTGTTGTTGCATAGTTCTCAGCACCTACAAAAATGTTGAAAGCCCTCAACGTATTGTATGTGACTCAGGCAGGAGTCGAGGGTGCTTTGCACTAAGCAGACCAAGCCCTGTAGTAGTATGTGTGGTCCCTACGCTACAAAGTCCATCCTTGGATGTGGCCATAGTCTGGAAACAAAAAAACGTACCAGGTAAGGAGTAGTGCGCATCCTTGGGAGCCCGGTGGCAAAGAGGAGTTCAAGAACGTCCCAATCAACTGATTAGTTGGTAGGAAATGTGCATGCAACATTCTCCAAGTGAGAAAGGGACTCCCCTCCCGACAGGGTTTCTGAACAATGCTACAAAAATCCAGCAGTTTTACAAAATGTCTGGTAAGTTCAGGCTCTCACACTTTAATAGCTCCACTAAGGATTCACACTGAAGCACATAACAGCAGTATTAGCTGCCAAAATCATTTTGCAGTTAAAATACATCTAATTAACAGCAGACAACATCCACTGTTTTGAAATTTCCAATACCAGATAAGTTGAGTGCCACCTTAACTGAGCACCAGATAGCTGAGCTCTAACTGCTGCTCAAGGGACCAAGGCATGTAGGTCATCATTCCGTGGGTCTCTCTTAAGACAGCGGAAATCGGACTCACCTTCTTTGTTATTAGATCCCAGGGCTGCACAGGACTGTTTGGCTTTTCTGCAGATTTTTACAATCTGGTTAATTATTCCCATATTTTAAAATCTAAAAAACATATTCTAGGAATCATTAAAGAATTATCTGATTTCTTCAGAATGTATCATTTCAATGCTATTTTTTTTAAAAAGAACAAGGATGAAGCCACAAATTGCATAAAATCGCCACAGACGAAGCCTTTCTAAAAAGGCAGAATGGATCTGATGGGATTTTCTCCCATAGCTGATCCATTTTTAGAAAGACAAAAAAATATCTATTATTTAAGCACTGTAAAGGGGAAAAAAGCCTAAATGTAAATAAAGTTAAGATTAAACATCATCATTCAGGAAATGCAAAGTTATAGCTGAGACTTTGTCTTCTGAACAATGCCAAGCTCTTCCTAACATGCCCTGTTGTGTCTAAGCATTTGTAGGAGTCTGAAGTATTACGTTACATAACATATATGCTGCAGTGGTTAAGCACAACAGAGCTGGTTAGAAAGAGTGAATGTGACCTCAGCTTTATACTTCCTGACTTTTGTTAGTTTATGTCAGATCCTTAACACAATGTAAACATTGTCTTTTGTCTATGCAATTCCTTGGTTTTGTTTTAATAGTAGTATTTTTTTAAAAAATGCCATGGAAGCAACTAACAGCTCACACAATCAGTTCCTTTGCAGCTCTGTCTTTGGAGATTTTATGCTCTATCATAAGAACACATATTTATATGTAAGGTAAAGATTTACTTAAGCTGTCTTTAAAAGGCATCCTATTTACTCACTTCTAGACAGAAAATGATCTTTCAGTGGATCAGCTGAATACACATTCAGTACAAGGAGTCAAAGTGAAAAGTATGAGGGTCACGTTTTTATAAATCACTCTCTAAATTTAAGGGCCCCAAATTCTGCATGCAAGTTGTAGGGTCCTAGTAGTAGTCAGATGCTATAATAAAATAAATAATAATAATAGTAATACAAATAATAATAATAATAATAAACAACTTTAATTTCACTAATGCCTTCCATACAGGGCTCTGGAAGCACTTTACAAACATAAATAAACTGAGCTTAAAACACCCCACGTGAGGTTTACTAAAGGCCTAAATATCCGTTTTGTGCATGCAATTCCTCTTTGTGAGTACATCTCTTATGTTTTTGATCATCCATATAATTGTGTGTCCTATTTTGGGTTTTCATGTTTAAAGAGTAGGATGAGGATATTTTTACTTACCCGACAAACCATCTGAATTTTCACAGATGACCCCTAATATCCCTGAAGATTGCTTATCGAGTGCCAAACCCTGCCCTTTAGAAGACAGGTATGTTCATTTTTATTTGTCCCACTATTTGGCAACAACTGATGTCACAGTGAGTATTTTGTATGCCACTCATCAGTATCCATATAAAACACACTCTGGATCTCATGCAGGGGCTCCTGTTACCTGGTCAATAGACCTGGCTAGAGAACCAGGTCGAAGACTTTACATTCTACTTTGTCTACCCACAGCTGGGTCACTGAACCAAACCTGCTCGTTTATCTTTGTTATTTTTTTAATCACTCACAGTTAAAATGCAAAATAATTAAGAAATATTTGCTATTTTAAATTCCCCCCCCCCATTAAATGTATGAAAAGAATTACTCACCAAAACCCAAAGCTATTATGGTCCAAATTAAACCATGCTCTCTCCTCCTCAAGACAAAAGTGTTTGCATCATTGGTAGCTGCCTACATTTCTATAAGGGTGTATTAAATATCAGGGAGTGACAGGAGGAAGGGAAGGGAGGGTAAGTGAGGGCAGAATCAGGCCTAAAGTGTCTAGCATTAACAAACAGGACATCTAAACCATTTCTCATTTGAGCTAGTGTGGTCTAGTAAAGCAAGCATTGGACTGGGAGTCAGGATAGTGGGGATCTACTCCCAGTTCTACCACTAACCTCCTGTGACCTTGGGCAAGTCACTTCACCTCTCTCTGCTTCTGTTTCCCCTCCCATCCTTTGTCTGTCTTGTCTATTCAGACTGTAACCTCTTCAGGGTCTCTTACTACGTGCACGTACAGTGTCTAGCACAATGGCGCCCTGATCTCAGCTGGCGCCTCTAGGTGCTACTGAAATAAAGTAATAAATAATAATAATCACTCCGATTGTGGAAGTTTTTAAAAAAAAAAAAAAATACAGGATTGACAATAAACAGTGCATGAATTTTCCCCTGATTTCATTCCCCGGCTCTCATAATTAAATCCTGAGGAGTTTCAATGGTTATACAAATCCTTGTGGGGATTTACATTTTTAGTCCTGAATATTCAGCAAATATTCTTGATATAATCATAATTAAAACATATAATCACCCCAATAGGTGATCAGAGCAATTTAACAGATCCTTGAATTAATGGAGGGAATTAGGGGGGTGAAATCAGGGCTGCATGTGGGCAAAGATACACACACACACGATAGATAGATAGATAGATAGATCTTATTTTAAGATGCAAAAATGAAGGGAAATGAGTAAGCAGGGCAGGAACCTGGACTAACCAGTGGTCAATTATGCTGACCATTTGGCTTCTGAACTTCTCCATTTGGAACCAAATTTTGTTCTCAACTGCTCATATTTCAATGCACACAAGCATCCTCATGCAGAATTTGGCCCTTAGAGAAGAAAGCAGAAGGAATTTGCGGCTTGGACAAGTTCCTCCCCCCAACTGCCCCTAAATTTGTCCCCATACCATTCTCCTCACCCCTTTTTTCCTTTCTCCTCTACCCCCCTCTTTTTCATCTGTCCCCCACAAATCACCCCTCACCAATGAAAAAACCTGGTGGCAGAATTAGACTGTAGTGGAGCTTAAGCAGCTCTCTGGTCTCAAAAGTGGTTTTCTTATTATGGTGAATCTCAGGAGACCTAAGGAATGAGAAATGTGGTGGTGTGAAACGCACAGAGAGCGCGAGACCAAGGAGAAAGGAAGGCTGGAGAGAGAAGGGAGAGGCGAAGAGAGGACCAACAAAAGAATAAAGGGAATGAACAAGAGCAGAAAGTTATGGTAGTCTGTCTCTTTTTTCTGTCCCCTCCTCCTTTCTTTTCCTTCTTTTTGTCTTAAAAGAAACCAAGGGAATGTAATGTTTTACCCTTTGATGCAATGTTAAAGCCAAGAATGGGCATAAATGAAATGGAAATGTTAAGGTGCTCATGGCTGAGATGGAACTTTCTGCTCTGAATGGGATGTAAATCAATGAAGTGCTGTTTGTCAGAGGCTACAGACTTTTTGAAACACTAGCTCTGAGAGCTGCCCCTATTCAGCTCAGCAGCTGTTAACTCTGAAGACTAATGACAACCATTTAAATATCAACAATGTCAACTGTTTCACTGTTAACTCAAGAAAGTGGAGGGAGGATGATCAGCTCATATCACTGTATGCAGAGCACATGCACAAGAAGATCTGTGCTATCTTCTGTAAGGGATATCTACAGGGGCTGCAACTTAGCAGGGCTTGGTTTGTGAGCAAAGTTTGTGAGAGTACCACATATTTCTTTTTCCAGTCTCCTGCTGATAGTCTCCTGCTGATAGCAATGTTAACTTATCCAGTATTTATAATGTGAGCATTAAGCTATACGTTTTATAGCCCTTCTAGTCGTCAAAAATTGCATACACGTACAATGTGGATGAGTTAATTATACTACTAGCAATTTCACTTTTGCTTTTCCTGACTTTTTACATACAAATTTGTAACCACAATTTTCCCCCCGTGTATATAGTGCTATTCACAATCACCCTGACATTTCACATAAGCAAACTAAAACAGCAGAGTGGCAAGTAGTTAGGGGGGAAATATTCAATATAGATTTAAAAAATAAGGGTGGACTTTGATTTCTTTCCGGGGAGAAAACTCCACTAGTGAGGACTTAAAATGTGCCAAAGTTTGATACCTTGAATGTACAAATGAAGTGGGTAAAGTGACCAACAGCAAATTTGACACAATCCACAAAGCTATAAGAGTCCTGAGGATTTTAAAAGTCAAAAGCTTAATTCTCAATTCAATGGTCAGCCAACAAATCTGAATAAATAACAAAATGATTCATGAATAGAAAGTATTGATACATGAATAGAAAATTAACCAAGCAGATTGGTTTTGATTAGCCATCTAAGGTGGACAAAAAAAGCAGGAAAAGGGTATTATAGGAATTTTAAAAGGTGAAATAATTGAGGAATGAATCAAATTTTATTTGCAAAAGGAAGCCACGTGTTACAAATTTTGGACCCAATCCTGGTGTTATATAAATTAATCAATTATAGTTTTGCCCAGTGCTTCAATCAGAGCAGCAGCAGGCTCTTTAGGAATGTTGACTAGATGAAGACCGGATGATCAAATTCCATCTGGGAAGGTAAAAGACTAGCACAATCAAGAAACAACCCCTTGTTCCTCACAACCAGGGCAGAAGGATAACAGAAAATTCAGCCTCAAGAAAGCGAGAACCATTTGACCACAGGACATCCCGCTGTAATTATATTCTCTTTGGGCCTGATTCTACCTCATTTACTCATACTGAGTAGTATCTTACTCCGCAAGTAGTCTCACTGTGAGTACAGCCAAAGCAGGCCCTTTCTTAGTATGTCTGTCTGAAACTGAAGCCAAACTGATTTACTGAATCAAAAAGGATGTTTAAAAAAATAAAACCAAGTTGAGAACAAGACAGAAGTACTGCACCATCAGAGGGCAAGCAAAAGACAACCATTTTAGCCATGTTCAACATAAGGAAGTTATAGTCAATTCATCTTTATTATCCTAGTAAAATAAATGCCAGTGGATTTTTTTGTTTTGTTTTTGATGGAAGTGTCTATACACTCAAACTGGAGCTCACTGCTTTATATCACACTGTAACAAAATCTTTCTATGGCCTCTTAGGTTTCAAGCCAAATTTCTGAAATGTCACTCACTAAAAAAATTGAATCGCCCTGTAATTAGTTTCAACAAAGTAGTCCTTTTAACCCTGATTTTCTGGATGTAGATGGCATTTCAATATACATATTGTGAACCTTTCCTTAAAGGATGAGTGGGATCAAGACTGCGAAATCACAAACAGTGTTCTGATGTATCACTCAAAACAACTTCTTGATTTTTCTGTAATAGAATTCAATCCATTTTCCAGTCTTAGCAGGTGATCAGGCAAAATGTGTATGCATATCAGAACTGGTAAAACAAAGTAACACCTTAGAGCACTAATTTGATAAAGACTGTTATAACCCGTTAACACTAGTATCATTATTCCTTATGATTTAATATTCTACTGACTGGCTGTAAGAGAGGTTTCTGTTCTGCTGAGGTTTATACCACTGTTTAATGTAATTAAACAAACTGGCAGCAAAAGCCTCCATGGAAATATCATTTTGATCGCAGAGTATTCCCACCAGAAATTTAAAGGAATCATAACATACAAACTTTGATTCTGTTTTATTTTTCCTCCCGTTCTGAAACTGATCAGGCATTTCTGGACTTAGTAAAGCAAAGGAAGAAATTAATTTGGCTTCTCAGGACATGTGGTTGTTTACAGTAATAATCTATTGCGAATAATAAGCTCAGTTAAGGTGTAAGAACAAAGCCTGAGTTAACAGGCTCTGTGCAGGGAACTGAGTTGGGACTGGGGATATGGAATTCACCATCTCCCAGCAATGGACGGGGCACAGCCATTGACTTCAGCTTGCTCCCAGTATCACCCCTATTCTGCACCAACCTGTTCAGAGTTACTATGCAGCATGCACCAAAAGAATGTGCAGGAAATGGACGCCCCTCGGAGTGGCCACTCACCTTATGCTCTCACCCCAAAAAGCTCGCCAGGTAGAAAGGGCCTAAAAGGAGCCTCCACCCTGAGGTGAATATACAATGATGGATTTTTAGGTACGCCACAGAAATTCCTATTTTCGTCGAGGGCCTGATCCCTCTCCCACTGAAATCGAAGGTAAAATTTCCACAGGCTCCCATGGGGGAAGGGACAGACCCGTCCAGTGTGACCAAAGAATCTCATTTGAGGCCTTGGCAGGAAGGAAAGGAGTATTTTTCTAGTTTTTCAATCAAACTGAGGGTAGGTCTACACTTAACACAGCTGCACCACTGTAGTGCTTCAGTGAAGACACTATTACGCTGATGGGAGCGCTTCTCCCAACAGCGTAGTTAATCCACCATCCTTGAGAGGCAGTAGCTATGTTGACAGGAGAAGCTCTCCCGTCAATACAGCACTGTCTATACCAGGGTTAGGTCAGTATAACTGCATCGCTCGGGGGTGTGGATCTTTCACACCCCTGAACAACATAATTATACCAACATACGTTTTGTAGCAGAGACCTAGCCTAAGTAAACTCACAAGGGCGCTGACTCATGTGAAGCTCCCATTGGTTTCAACAGTAACTTTGCTGGCATAAAGGACTGCAGGATAATGCCCTACAGTTAAAATAATCTCAATTCCAAATCAGTGGGAGTTTTGCCTGCATCGATTATGCAGCATTGGGCCCACAGTCTGGAGACATAGGCATGTTTGGGCATCTCTACAGGACGTAGTTCACCGACTACAACGGAGCAGAGCCACGGATGAATATGGCCCTGTATGTCTTTGTGGAAAAGGGACTTTCCTTCCACTTCTAGGGTGTGAGGCCAGGCCCCATCCTGCAGTCTGTATGCAGGATGGGGCCTGTCAAAATCAGTGGGAGTGTTGCCTAAGTAAAGACAGACTGCAGGATCAAGCCTGCCATTTGGAATCCAAAAGGACATGGAATGGCAGTCCCCATCATAAACCTAACAGGCACAATAACAAAAAGAAAAACAACCCGCTTTCTTCACAACAGCAGGGCATTTGAGGAGAGGATGGAGTCAAAACTCAGTTAAAATAAAGGCTTAGTCACTTTTTCCTCACATCTGAGGGTATCTGGAGGAGAAAAAAACACTGAAATGATATCCATACCTATTCTGATGGGGGACAGGGAATGACTAAGAGAAGAGAAAAATGTCTGGTTCCTATTACTGCTATCTCCAGTCCTTCCTCCTTCACAATCACAAATAGTTTGCTTTTTAAAAAAAAAAAAAAGCTTCTGTAATATATCTTCTGATTTTCTTAAATTGATCTCACAAACTGCTAGTATCTAGTTACATCTCCCCATACTGCAGGTTTTAATACCCATATTCTACATCCTAATTTCTTTGGGCGGGAGGTAGCTCAGTGTCACTGGGGAAAAAAAAGTCACTGGGTTTTGCAATCCAGCAGCTTACTTGGCAGAGCAAACTGCTGGTTGGCATAATCCACTCCTTTGACAAAACTACTATTTCTGGGCACTCACTCAAAAACAGGTAGGAAGCAAATGCTGAGAAATAAGGAAGTAAAAACAGCCAATAGATTTTTCACTACCAAGAACGCCAAGAGTAAACATGATTTATTTAGCTGTGTTTAACGTGTCTCTTCTGCACTAGACTGCAGAAATCTGCTTGCATTTAAAGAAGGAAGGGAGGGGGGGCGGTTGTGGAGGAATAAAAAGGGAATCCATTACAGAGCTTCGCTAGTACTTTCTGAATTGTTCAGTCACACAGTTTTATTGAGTACAAGTATTTTCTAACCCAAAATATATTCATGTGTCAGAAGAAAGCAGCACTAATCTGCTGTTAATTAACAAGCTGCTGCTAACAAAAGATGAAGGACCCAATTCATACAAACAATATTTACGTGGGCGTCGCACGATTTTACCACAGATCTTTTCTTCTTTTTTTTTTCCTTTCTCCCTTAGCACGTGAATTGTGGGTATCTACAGTGCAGGAATCCTGACTCAAGCTTTGGACCAGTGTACGTGGTTGAGGTGAGAATCCCATCCTGCACCTGCTGAACTTAATGGCTAGATTCCCAATGTTTTCAATAGAAGCAGGATCTAGCCCACGGCTACAAGAAAAATTATTGTGTATGGGCAAAGTATTCCTTTTTTCTTTGACTGCAGAGGTGCCGAGTGAAAATTTACTTAGATCCTTATTCAATTACGTAGCAGCAACCATCTTTTGGCTTTGAGCCTACAGCAGCAACAATGCTGTGCCACTGAGAAGTGACACATCAAGCCCCCTCCAGCATTAACCCTATACATGTAACCAGCGGAGGGGCTGAAAGGGGAGGAAGGAGAGAAAGGGTCTTAAACTTCAGTCTGTGATTTCACCTGTGTTCACATGTGCTGGGGAGGTGTGTGTGTGGAGGGGGGAATGTTATGTTTTCACAATAACAGCACTAAAACCTGGAGGGATATGGTCTTGCTGCTCAAAATAGCAAAACATGCAGAGAGGTCTAGCAGTGTGAGCACAGAACTGAAGGCCAGGAACTCCGGAGGTCTAATCCTGTCTTTGACACCCACTGCCTTCTGTGGCTTTGGACATGTCACTTTCGGTATTGAGTACCTGCAGCTCCCACTGAATTTCACTCCATGTGGGGGCACCTCTGAACGTCAAGCCATTACCATCTTTCGGTCTCGTCTATAAAATGGGGATGCAAATATTTTCCTCACACAGGCATCATGATTTGTTGATGTTTCTAAAGAGATGGAAGGGAAGAAGCACCATAAACTCTGGTGCTCGCTAGATGTTTACAGAAACATCCCACCCTTGCTCCATGGACCAGGGACAGCTCTAGTGCAGAGAAAGGACCAATGGCCTCCGGTGTTTTAAAGCATAAAGCCATGTAATCCTGCTCTGAGCTTAAACTGCTGGGGGTTGTATGGAGACTTCTACACTAGAGCTTCCATCACTGCTACCACTGGTGGAACTGCCTGGGTCGTAGCCACAGTGCAGAAAATCGGCAAATATATCCTATTGGCTGCAAGTGCTAAACAGTGATATTCAAGAATGATTTTCAAAGTGCAAAAGTTCCTACCTAATTGCATACTGGGGAAGGTATTTCTGCTATGAAGGTGCTCTGCATATTAGTTACCATTTCACCCAGAAGAGTCACATTGTTCTCCCCAATAAAAAACAATCTTTTCTGGGAAATACGCATCTCTTGCCCTGCAGGCTTTACCTCTTTAACCCTAATTCCCTAGAACACTCCTTTCTCTTTGTTAAATTCACCATGGATCAGCCAGCTCATTTGCTGGGTATCCTAGCCACACCCCATCTACAGCAGGCCCCTCCCACTTCCTGGGCTGCACAGGCGGCCTCTAGCCTTTGCTAGACTACAACCCCCAACTCCTCCAGGCAGACTTTTTGCTGGTAGGGCCCAGAGCCTGTGTTTGCACAGGCAGAAGCATGTGAGGGAGAACAGCACTGAATATACATTAGTACATGCTGTTGCACAAATCTATCCCCCTCTTTGCATACACAGCATCTCTGGAGGGCAAACCATCTTTGCCACTTCATCAAATCAGTTCAAGGGAATCTAGAGCAGCATTTATAATGGAGCAGAGTTCTGAGTCCTCTCCTCATTCCCTCTGTGAAATGCCAAAAATTTTAAACACCAATAAATGTATTATTTTAAAGTCCGAGTTACCATTTTAAGAAGATTTTCAGAAGAGCTAACTAGCAGAGATTAGATAGATAGATAGATAGATAGATAGATAGTTTGCATTTCTCCCCTAAATAATACAACATTCCAGATGAGCAGTGGAGACAATGGGAATCCGTTCCCAAGTATCCCTAGAGAGGCACTGAAAAAAACAGAGGAGGGACAGAATGCAAGATTGTATAATACCACCCCCACGTAACTAATGCTATAGTTCTCGATCCCTTTGAACAAATCGGAACCTTTGATGACAGCTGTACAGGCTGCAACAATATAAGCACTTAGATGACAAACACTAACCCTTCAAACATAAACAAGTGTCCTTGTTCATGACCTCTTATAACCATTTCTGTGCATTTTTTCCCCAATGAATATTTTTAGTGAATTTTAAGGGTCTGATCCAGAGCTCCTGAGATTGAAGTCCACAGGGAAGATCCAGCAAGGACAGCATCAGGTCAGACTTCCTCTGCCAACGTACCCTGACTTAGAGGGAACACTGATGGATAATTTTTGGTGGTAAATAAATCCCAGTAAATAAACCAGATCCTGTACAGTATCAGTGAAATCACATAATGCCTCTCTTTCAAGAAAAATTCCCCATACAATTAGGCACCTTTGATCAACTTGAAAATCTAAAATAAAGCACATCTCCCTAAACGATGAACGCTGCAAAAATGGGGTAGGGTTTCTGCGGTGGAGGCTGGGGGAAGGGAGGTGGGGGAAGGGAGGTTGGTTAAGTGATTTATCTTTTTCTGCAAAGAAGCCCTGTACCATAAACATTAATCAAACACTATATTCTGCCTTTTAGTCTCGAACAATTATGAGTACAGTTTTGTGATCTTTAGCCATATTTACTGATATTCAAAGGCAGATTCTATCTTGTTAGATTGTTATAAATGGGACCCCAGGGAATCAGCACACAGGCTGAGACAGATGTGAAAGCTTTCTTAGAGTTTGTGTGTGTTTGACTTTCCAGTGCTGAAATTATAAATGTTTTATAAAGAAAAAAAAGCCATCTTCAGATTTCTCTGCCAGGTCATTAAAGAGAGCAGTCCTTAGACTAAAAAAAGTTCAGTTTTGCCGAACTTTAGATTTTTAAGGTTAACTGTTTGTTAATACATTTTCAAGTGTGGTTTACATGTGCTTGCCATTTGTAAACTTAAAAGTTTTAAGAGACAGACAGACACAGAAAAGGTCTCTGGTTATACCCCATAAAAATAAAAATAAAAAAACACAAATTCTACCTTGTTCTCTCTTAGTTAAATGCATTGTGTCTGGTCCAGACCTGCTTCACAATATCATAAAATAGAGACATGCTTCCGACACTAGACTTAAGAAGCTGTCACATTAAAGGTAAACTTTTAATCTGCTATAGGCAGTGTACCTTTTTATTTCCTAAGGAACAGCTTTTGAGAAATGTTTAAACAAGAAATTAAGAGCTTCATTGTAAGGATGCATACAGGGGATTCAGAAACTACTGTTTTGGGGTTGGGGGAGGGGTTGGGGGGTTCTTTAAGGACTTTTGAGTTCCTTAAATAACTATTTTAAAGTAGACTTTTTTTTCCTTCGTACCTGGAGGTAATAAAGGCCCACAACAAAATGACCACCTACACTCCATTTTATTTCTGATTAATGTAAAAGATAAAAAGAAGTGAAAAACAGGTATGAATTTCCAGCCATTCATACTGGTCTTTTATTTTCTTGGGATACTTTTAAGAACTTAATCGTGTCACAATTCGCAACATATTAGTCCTCGGATATTTGTAATAGCCCTACAGGTTTTTCCCAAGGGCGCTTAAACATGGCGGCCCCGCTACACCTTCCTTATCTACCCCTATGCATTTCCCACACACAGTCCACTTGGGCTGAAAATACGAACGCAGGCCAGAAATCCTGCAAACACTTAATGGACGTGCTTAGCTTTATGCACAAGTAATCCCAGTGAATTCAATGACGCTGATCACATTCAGAAAGCTAAGTGCATGCTAAGGATGAAATTGAGGCCCCACTGGAGCTGATGGCAAAGCTCCCATTGACTTCACGAGGGTCAGGTTTTCACACTAACGTCGTTGCAGGATTGGGGCCATAACCATTTTAAGCTACCTTTCTGCAGTTGTCCTTCTGTTGCTGCTGTTTTGACCTATGCCCCTTTCCCACCTCGAGGCCCCTCTTTAAGACCCCACCATGCAGGAAACCGCTCGCTGTGACAGGAAACATCCTTTGCAGGTAAAGCTGAAAGAAACTATTTCACCCCCCTGCATGCGTCTGAATAAACTAATTAAAACATGGGAACTTTGGGTCCAAATGCTGCCAAGAAGCAATCGTTAATGGGAGTTGATGTGAAAGGAGAAGCCCCAGACACTTACAACTAGCTGTGGTAAAATAAGAGGCGGCAGAGAATTTTGTTTTTTTAATTTAAAGACATTGTTGCACAACTCAGCCCTCAAGTGGTTAAAACAACGAAGCAGAGAAGGGGGAATCGCTGCTGAAAAGGGGGGAGGGGGAAGCAGCAGCAGCCACCGCTTGCTGCCTAGGAAGCAATGCAGCAGCGCTGTGAAGAGGAGGCAAAAGTGAGCAAACCAGCTGAACTGCTTGCAGAATTAATCAGTAACAAAGAGGCTGGAGCGGTTGGCGGGCTTCAGCCCTTGAACCTGGACTCTGCTCTATAAATTTCAACTTGGAATGGCTCTTTACTGGATGAAAGACAGGTTGGCACTGGGCCAAGTCTAGCTACCACCATGGGGCGGGGGAGGGCAGAAAGAAAAAGAAAATCTTACTCAGGAAACTTTGCTTCAGTTTCAAACTCTTTTTATGAGCTAGTAACAGGGCACTCTAGAAAATGGGAGGAGGGGTTAAGAGGGAAAAAATTAGCAGAGAGTCTTTTTAATAAATAAAACAAAACAAGTACATGCTAAATTCTAATCTGGATTTGTCTGCGCAGAATAATAGCAGCTATAATAGAATACTTCAGGATTCCTAGCCAATAATTCGAATAGCAACTTTTACAGTTATATTAGCCAGCTACGGGTTTGACTCTGAAAATAATAAATGTCTTAAAAGGAGACTGGCAGTTTAATCCCTGTTTGCTGTCTTACTGTATCCGCTCCTCCCCCATCACCCCGCCCTGTTTAAATGACCAGTAAAAAACATCGGCTTGGTGTAAAAACCAGATGAGTCATTTATTAAATAACAACATTTATTCTTTTTTCAAATGTTCCAAAGGGAAGTACATAGAGAGAGAGCAAGCTGGAACGCTCCATCCGCCAGCCGCCCTTGTGCATTGCAAAGGCAGTTTTCTTCACGAATACCTTTCCACTCTGGTGTTTATAGAATGAGAACAGACAAGGAGTGGGTTGGGGAAGAGGGTGGCGAGGAGAAGGGGGGGAAGCTGTCAAAGTGGAAAGAAAGAAGGCGAACATCTATTCAGAGGCCAGACACACTGACCAAGGTCAGCTGCAGAGACACAGCCCCCTTGCAGCAGCTGTGCAATTATGCCCAAATTATGCATGGCACTGAGCTTCCAAGAACCAGCATGGCGAGGTTGGACAGGAGGATCTAGGACAGCAGGAATGAGGTGTCTAATGATTTTAATTGCTCTGCAAGTTTCTAAAGGCTAGATTAGATGCTCTCTAGCTAGAAAAGGGTCTGATGCTCCACACTGTTTGCAAGAATAAATGCAGATAAAAGACCCTAATGAGAGACTGGAGAGAGAGAGAGCGGTATGGTAAGTGCCACCCGTGATCAAAAGGTGAAAGAAAATATCAAAATAAAATGCAGTACAATCAGCTGAGAGGGGCGAATGATTTCTTCACAAAAACCAGCTGCTAAAGTAAATTAGCTTAATTACTGGGGGGGGAAATCTTCTTTTTGCTAATGTATTCTTATGAAAGTGCTTGGTCCTGTAATCTTGTCAAGGATGCAATAGATAGAGATACCCTGCTCTTGCAAAGAGGACAAGGATCAACAGCTTGGTCTTTTCCATCTGTGACTTTCATGACCCTGCTGAAAGACCAACAAGCAGCGTGTCCCCACTTTCTCGCTCAAGAAATACACTAACGAGCACAAGAACACAATACTGAAGGTCCTGAGATGTTGGACTCAACAGTGGTTAGTGCTGAGCTTGCTCGAATATTCTGCAAAGGCAAACATGCAAAATGCAAAAAGAAAAAAATAGCAACCACCAAGAAACCACTTCACATCTGCCATTAAGATTATTAAATTTCTTACAAGTGGCGTCTCCTCCCAACTTCCTCACCCACCCAGAGCCCTCCAACATGCCAACTGAGAGCAAGAATGCTTTGCTTCTGCTGCAACCACATTTATTCCTGTTAAGGGGTTAACGATTCGTTTCCACTACTTCTCTCGAGAAAACCTACAATGAAAACATTGGCTCACGAAAGCGTTCTCACTGCCAGAATGCCACAGCGCGAGTGAAAAGTCCGTTTTGTTTTCATTACATCTCTGGGATTTCCGGCTTAGCTCCTGAGCTTAGACACTAAGTCCCCAGATACCCCACCCACTTTTTCTAAAGATTTATACAGCACAGCCCACCAATTACCAAGGTGGGAGGGAATGGGGACAAGAAGTGATTCTAAAGACGGATGCTTTTGCTGAAATCAACGTGTCCGTCTCTCAAACTGCGAACTACCCAGTTTCTCTGGAGCTCTGGATTTATTTCCAGCTTTGTCAATTAAGCAACACCATTTCACATATATGACTTTTTTTTCTTCTGCTTCTTGCTCTCCCTGCCCCCAACTCCCTACTCTCGTCTACATGTTCACAGGTCTGAAATTCAACCTAAAATCAATGCCCTCTGAGTGATAGGAGATGACATGACAGAGAAATCTAAGTCTTTCTAGTACAAAATGTATGATTATTTCATGATTTTTAGCTACAATAGAAAAATGTTCCAATCTCAGACTCCCTGGGAAAGGGCAACCTGTGTCACAGCTGATTTGGTCCCAGTGTGTTTAGGCAGCATAGGTTCAAACATGGACCGAGAAATCACTACAGTCTTCCACAAGACATGATGGGAGCCTACTCTTGTGGTACAGCAGTCCTGTCCCGCAAAGGCAAAGGAGCATCTATTTTTATTTACTTATTTATCGTAAAACCATAACCGTGGCTTTTATTGATCATCCATCATTCTCCAACAATCCAATAATTTGTACTCGCAGGCTGGCTTTTCTACAATACAAGGTGTGCATGTAAATGTCCTTTCCAACTAGGGTTTCAGCGCAGCCTCTAAATCCTCAGCAAACTCACTCCTACAGTCAATACTCCACTAATCATACAAAGTATTTTTATTATTATTTTCCATGCAGTAACAAACGCCATAGCAGGTTTTTATAATTACTGGGCGTGTCTTTATTTTGCAATGGACTGTTTTTTTGCAAGAACATCAGGAAAATGACTTATGATTGGATGACCAGCACTTGTTCATCTTTTGCCATCATATTGTCATTAAAAATCTATCAACCTGTCAGTAGTAATAATTATCAGACATGCTCACTCATCTCACACACATGCCCTATATAACTGCAACAGAGGTCCCAATGAAGGCAGAGAAACATTTTAATGGGGGAGATTTTGATTTTGCTTAGTCCTGGCAAATCAGGAGTCATTCCACTGAAATCAAAAGAGTAATACCAGTGTAAAGCTGATGTAAAAGAGGGGGATTCAAACCCACTTCTTTTTAAAAAAAGTGCAAATACTGCTCTGACACCAGCATCACAGAGGATTTACTCGAGATTTATATCGGTATCAGAACAGAATTTGACCTCCAGTACTGTACGACCTTCTTCCAACTTGAAAAAAAAAATCACATTTCTGTCTGAAAAAGTTTTACCTAGTATTGTCGCAAGATGACTGTAACTGAAAGAGATTAGAGGGAAAAATTATATTTGTTCCTATTTTTTCAGTTTTTTACTTTGTGCATTTGACAGCATGCTGGGCTTGAATCACTGCTCCGTTATCCCACTCAGTTCAGTGTAACATCACTGGTTTCAACGGAGTTACCCTGTTGTGAAAGTGGAGTAATGCAGTGATGTACCTGCCCTTTGTGAGTAATCATTTTCACTATTCCTCCTGACCAGTCAGTCAGACAGCCACTTTCCCCTGTTGTTTGTGTGGGTCTATCATGATGCAACAGGAGACAAAAACATTTATGAAATATAAGAAAATGTGATTATAAAACCACAAAAATTGGCAGGGAGAATCTGAGGTGGGTGTTTTACCTGAAATTACTTTTATTTATTTTGTCTAGATTTCAAATTGATAGACAGCAGCATCCTTTTTAAAAAAATGTTTCTTCCAAAATATCTAAATAGCAAAATTTCAGCCACTTTGGGAGAAATATTGCACCATCCAGGCTAAATCCTTCTCATCTTTCTCAGCAGTAGCCCCTACTGAAATCAAGAGTTGTCGACAGAGTAAGGAGAGCAGGATTTGGCTTTCTTGTTTGCTTTGATAGGATGGACTACTGGCAAAAACACAAGATAAAGTGCCACTGAAACCCCTGACACCGAGCACAATTCACGGGGCAGAGGGTGTCTAGTCTGTCCATGGGATAGTTGAAAAACAACCACCAAAGACTACATCAGAAGTGTCAAACGGGTGCGAAGAAGTTCAAGAAAGGAGAAAAGAAAAGGTTTCATAATAAGCGGGTTTCTCACCTTTAACTCTTCCCAGGATTCCTACACTTGCTGTTGTGCCTTTGCAGGACACTTTGTATACTGACAAATAAACGAGAGCCGTTATTTCTGTGATTATCTGTGCTGGATCTCTGTGTATGTATCTTCTCAAACACCTGCCCAAAGCACTATGCCTATAGTGATGCCATACAACTGCACATGTGTGTGTCTAGCTAAGTGTTAGATGTGTATCTGTATGTGTAGTTCTTTGCAGGTTTAGGATTAAGAGGCACTAGGTTAATATTTTTATTTTTCACCCATGTTTTCCCCTTTCCTGGTCCAGTTCTAAGTCCACCTTTCACTCTCTGTGCCCCTCTCATCACCCGGTCTCTGACCCTCAACACAAGTTATAGCGCACTCCTACCCTATAAGCACTACCATGACTGTGGTTACCAGCCATAAGCTTTCCCGTTGCAGCCTATTCCACTTCAATAGCAGAACGTAGCTCAAGAGCATCTCTAAACTTCCCCCTTTAGCTTTCCTGTCCCCTCCAGGGACAACTTCTGCATTGTGTTTAGAAGTGGAAACTCATCCATCAGGAGAGTTACAATTCCTGACTAAGCCAATGGCAGTGGAAACTGAACCAGGCAAAGGTTTTATACTATTGAGCAGCTAACCTGCTAAAGAGGAACCAATAAGAAATCTATTCTAGGAACACAAGACTTGCCATACTGGATCAGATCCAAGGTCCATCTAACCCAGTGCCCTGTCTCTGACAGTGGCCACCACCAGACTGCAGAGGAAAGTGTAAGAACCCCACAACAGGCAGATGTGGGATAATCTGCCCTCTCACATAGGTCTGATTCTGGTCTCTCACAGTTAGAAATTGGTTTAAACCCTTAATGCTGTAGTATATTTCTTCAGTTGCTACTGGAGAAATTCCCCTCCCAGAATTAGTGTGTACAGCTTACAGATGAGTGGAACCACAGTTATGGCACTGAAGAGAGCCAGGAATAATGCAGGCAGGCACTGTGCAATTGTTCTCACTTTGCTGTACGAATGTACCTCAGGACTGATTTTCTCTTCTTCATTCTGGACTAGAGAGACTCCTCAACATGCTTTATTTTGCACTCATTTGGTGATGTGCACAAACAAGGATGAGATCATCCAACTCGTTTTTCCCCTTGTGACCCAAGTCAGAGCCTCCACCGAGGTCTCCGGAGGCAAAAGACTTGTTCTTTAAACCATTGCAACACTGCACCCGCTGCTCTCATCAGGTTTGGGGCTGATACGCCTGGGGTGTTTTGTTGTTTCTTGGGGGGGGGGTTCTGTTTTCCAATGTTAGATATGCAAATTAGCAAAATATATTGATAAACGTCTGATAAAATCACAGCGCCTGATTCTGGTCTCACAGCAGGGTAGATCAAGGTAACTCCAGTGACATCATTGGAGTTACACCAGGGGAAAATGGCAAAAATGAGAGGAGAATCAAGCCCGTAATGTTTTCTCTAGAGGCCTAAGGAAAAGGCTCCTACAGTAAGCTGGTTTTCTTAGGCCCTCATATCATTTATTTTCGGAAGCCTTTTCTTCCTGTTTAACACTGTTTCTAGCCATCTCCTTTCCTTGCTCTGATAAATTATCCATGCTACAGCTACTGTATTGAAGAGCTACTGGTGGTGGGATCAGGTGCCACAGCAGACTTCCTAAAGAGAAGATCAGCCAATGCTGACTGGTTTCCAGCGCCGTATGCCAGCTCAGTGTTGCTCAGACCACCTGTTCCCAACCTGTCTGACATCACGGGCGATCAAACTAGGATTTCTCAGCTTGCATTTTCCTTTGCTGGTGTACTAAGGCATGGTGACGGCTGGCTGAGTCCTATAGTTAATATGGGTGCATGGGCCCATAATGGTACATTGTAAGTAAATGTCTCAGACTAGACAGCAATAATAATTAGCTGTCATGATTTGAAAAAAGGATAATCCATGCCATTGAGTTAACAATCACTCACACAACACACATGGATTTAACTAATCTTAATTTGGAGAAAAATAACAATTCTAAATATATCAAATAGCCTATTTCATGGCAACCTGCGGCAGTGTTTATCTCTGGCTTCCAGCACATGCCGGTTATTTAGTTTCTCTACAGGCAGTTTTACCATTTAAAAGCCTGAAATGCACATTCATGGAGCAGGGGTTGCAGTTAAATCCCACATTTGACAGGGAGGGTTTTGGTTTTTTTTCACCTTACACATCTAGTTCGAGTCCATAATGGATGGAACCCAGTACTGGTAGCCTCACCTGGATGGACAAGGAATTCAAATTAACTCCTACTCCCAGCACTGTCTTTGCAGAAATTAACTCCACTGTCCTAATGAATTTCTGCTGTTGTTTTGGACACCCTGCTTGGAAATGTATGGCTCCTGGTCTACACTTGTGAACTAGAGACAAAGACCACAGAACCTATCCAAGGAAGGCAAGACAAGCTACAAAACACCACTGTATTTCTCGTACTTCTTCTAAAACAACTGACATTTATAAAATACATGCAGTGATTGACAACTCCTAGCTAATTCACTGGCCTGGCTTCATTTTGTTGTGGAACAATCTGAAGCATCTGTTAATACAGTGCTTTCTGCAGGAGAGCGAGAACGGGTTTCCAAACAGGTTAGCCAGTTTAAAATAAAATTTTTTTTTGCAGAATAAACCGCCTGTAGTCAAGTCATGTCTTTACATTGGCCATGTAACATTCAAAAGCATATCTTATAGACAGCTTTCGTGATAACAAAAAGAAAGCTCTTTGATCAAACAAAGTTCGGCCTAGCAAATTACAAGTTAAGAGAACACTACAGACTTCAATATCAAAAGGTCTTTAAAATCTAATCCTGATTCAAGAGACAAAGTTACAGCAGTCCAAAAGTTCTGGATTTGTGTTATACACACACACACACACACACATGCACACACACACACACTCTCCTGCAGATCCTCAGGATCCACTTGTCTCTTGTTAGCTATGCAAGTACTGTAAAGCCACCAGTGATGTGGTCAAGTAGGATTCATTGAGCATATTAAGTGGAGTCACACCTGGCTTCAGATGAAGGCTGTGAAGAAAGGAAGAACGAAAGAAAGCTATCCATCGGTCTATCAAAGAAAGAAGAACTTGGCTAAATCATGGAATGTTAAAGAACAAAATTCAGGGCTTCGGCAGGTTGAGGCCGTGAATCCAGCTGGAAATTTGCAATATGGAACCTTGTAACCCAACCATTCCAAAAAAGAAAAAATCTCACAACTACGGAGCACCCTGAATTGGAATTAAAGTTTTACAATGTGCTGCCTCCCGGCACTCCGGAGGAAACACCCACGCACGCAGAGAGTAAGAGGGTTCTGTGGCTCAGCCAAGCTCGGTGCTTGACTTACCTTGGCTACGCTCAGCCACGGAGGGCTGTAATGTCGTGCAGCTTAAGTCACGCAGCAGAAGGCCACACAAATCATTTCGACTGAACAAGAAGGTCTACGAAAACAACACGGGATCAAGGAGAGTAGCTGAAACCTATTTGAGGGCAGCAGCGGTGGCAGCATATTTCAGGGAGCCGGAGTGGCGAGTGGGTGATTTCTGGTTTCTCTCTTCAAATATAAAGACTCAATTATCTTTGAACAGCTTGCTTTACACATGAATTGACACGTTTATTTTACAATAAATAACTGAAAGTTATCTATGTTTCCTTTACTGTTAATCTACACAAAGAAATAATAAACAGAGCTTGTCTACAAAAATGCAACTACTGCAGTCCTCAGAATTCAATTAAGCTAAAATAATTAATGCTTCCGCCATAATAAATTACTTTATACATTTGAGCCACTGAAGTTTTTATTCTTTAATCTTTTCCTTTTTATTTAATAAAAAAAAAAGTTTGTTTCAAAGTGTGTGTGGAGGGGGGTTGGTTAAGAGGGGAAAAAAAGGAGCATGATTTGCTGTTAAAATGTAATGGTCTCCTTTAGCTGACACAGCATGTAGAGTGTTTTGTGCCTTTGATTAAAATAGCATTTTAAATGCTTTGAACAAACATATCTCCCCATACTTCTAAGGGATTATTTTACATATTTCTTGGTGGAATAAAAAAATCCATTCTTCCTGTCACAGTGCAGAAGGGCTAAGAATATCTTTCGTCACATATAAAGTAAAAATACTGTAGGCTGCTGCATTATTACCAAAAAAATAAAAAAAAAACTAAAGGGAGGGGGCTGGGGTAGGGGAAAGCTGCCTTAGAGATTAAGTTTCCCTTTTATGAAATCGTATTTAGCCTCTTTTTTTAACAAATCTAACAACAATGCTCTACAGCCTCTCACTGGGAAATACCTTTAATGTTAAATGCAGATTCTGATTTTCTTGGCTAATGCAGAAAGCCTTTCTATTGAAATATAAATAAGGGTCCTGGTATATCCCACTAAAGCCTTTCCAGTGAATGACTTCTGTGGGTTTTTCATGGCTACCCTCCATGGCTGTAATGTGAGGCTTTTATCCTACCACTGAAAACTATCCTCTGCTATTAAAAAAAATAGAAGGACACCACCTTTTTATCTGAGAGTTCAGTTCCTAATTGAGAAAGCATTATTACTGCAGTATTTAGTGGTGAGTCCCTATCTGAGTGCAGTGCAGAGAAAATCCCAATCAATCTATAAACCCCTTTTATTTTTGTAAATTCAGAATATCCCATACACATTTCCATTTGATCTTCAGGTTAGTGTGAAAGAGATAAGGAGCTCTGGATTGGCTTGCTTCTTTTTTTTTTATTATTCCTTTTACTTATGTGTGAGCATTTTTTCCCTCTGCAAATCTTCGATGTGGCAGTGCCCTGGCTGCCCTGAGTCTGGCCCAAAGAATAGCCAAAGCATCATGAAATGGTGCACTAGGTTCTGGTCTGGGATTGGCCAACGGTGTGTTTTAACTATGGATTACATTCGGGCATGACGTTTGGCAACGTCAGAAAAGACTCTAGGCCCAATCCTGTCAGGCACTATGCACCTCCTCCAAGGTGCCAAATGCCTTCAACTCCCACGGAGGTCGATGGTTGTTGAGAGTGCTCAGCACCTTGCAATATGGGTTCAGTGGCTGCAAAATCAGGTGCCAAGTGCACACTTTGAGCTCTCTCTTGCTCCCATCAAAGTCAATGCCTGAATCGACTGATTTCAATGGGATCTGGCCCTTTAATAAGGTATTAAACCACAAAGAAGCCCTATCTGCCAGGAAATGCATTCACAAGGCCCTCTTGGAATCATGGGAAACGGGTGGGAGAACTACCATAGTGCAACCTGCTCATGATGCTGCCACTTCTGATGCCCAAAAAGCTGCCACCTTCACATGCTCCACTTCAAAAGCTAATGCACTCTTGTGAGGAAATGGGGTGAGAGCATGTTCTGACTAATCACATTCCAATGGGAAAGACAGAAAAGTACCTGCTCAAGATCTAACTTGGGGGCTAAGTGCATTAATTGAGGGGAAGACGTGTGTCTGTTACAGTGCCTAGCTACAGAGCCTGGCTCTTCAGATCATCTGATAGAGACTCATGTGTTTAGCTTTGGAGGTTCCCCGATTCGCTCTCCAGTGTCAGCCAAGATAGCAGCTATCACAGGGCGGGCGGCATAGCACATACCAGCAGTGGTTACATACTTCCTCTCAACAGAGGAAGCTCATCTGGAGCATCTGATGCCCACACTAGTTCAAATCCCACTTATGTAACAGCAGACACTAGGGCTTGAACCAGCAGCCTCCACTGCTAACAGCATAAGTCTTTGTAGCTCAAACTAAACAGACAACCGCTATATCTAGCGGATGTAACCGACACACATTTTCTGTCGCTCAAGCCCCGCTGAGGACACGTAATACTCACTGACCACTGGGGTTGCGCTGTGGTCACTAGCAGAGAAGGGATACTGGGCCAGCGGATCTGATCCAGTATGGCAATTCCTATGGAAGCCAGCATACTGAAAGCAATAACTACATCCTGTTGCTCTTCGGGACTGGATGTAGAAAGTGGACTCCACCAAGAAGACAAGTTTGACTCAAGATCCCATGCTCTGATAGTACAGGAAACCCGCAAACTAAGAGAGAGAGCAAGTCACATAACTGTCATAAGCAGTGTGTGCTTAGTAACCGAGGAAAGCATAGGTGCAGAGCAAAGGAACGCACTATATACTTGATGATATAGAAAAGCTTTTCCGTGGCGTGTACGCTGCAGAAAAGGTTTCTGAACAGCTCATCCAGGTGGATACAGTCCCCTGTAATGTCCTGTCAGTGAGACCACTGGGTGATCTGCTGAATAAGTGCTGGCCTTGGGGCAGCTTTAACCTACCCATCCAATTTCTCCAAGAAATCCAAGCATTTTAGAAAAGAAAATGCCTGTAATCTGCTCTCCCAGGCCAGCGCCTGCTTGTCTCTACTTTCAAAAACTCCTTTTGGGGCATGCTTTTGAATAGCTCCCTTCCTTTCTGCCTAAATCTATGAAAATCCAGGATTTACAGGGCATCGGTAAACACAGCCCCATCAACATGTCATTTGGATAATGAGACTGAAATTCACCCCATTGCAGAGGGAGTGAGGAAGGCCCTATACACCAGGTAAGCCCCACTTTATTCCTCAGGACCAAATCCTCCTGCCATTAAAATCAATGGGAATATTGCCAATGATTTCAATGGCATCGGGATTTGGCCCTTTCCGCAGGCTTTAAGTGTTGCATAAGGCCTCTGCACTGGGATGAATGTCCCGAGTGTGTAATGTTCTGTTGTCTTTCTGGGCCAGCGGAACTATTTGCCTTCCGACTTGGGGAAGACACCACCAAAATGGCCTCTCTGACCCTGGGCCTTGAACTTTATTTGTGTGTACAGGCTGTACCTACAGCTATCCCAGAAGACCAACTTCAAACACTGAAAACAGTCGTGTCTCACTGACAGCTGGCCCTTCACAGAAAGGTATTGCCATATTAAAAAATTGGTCAATATTATTTCTGCAGCCCTGACTAGTGAGGTTGCTCCAGGCAAATGGCTCTATAAAGACCTGCTATTGAAGACTTCGTTTCATAGCACTTTCTAGAGGGCTTGCTTTAAAAGATTACCTAGGTAGTTGATTGAGTGTAAAACATGCTGTACCTGCAATGTTCTCCTGCTTGGGGCAAATTCCTTTTGTAGGCGTGAGAAGACGGTCTTCTTCATCGGGTGTGACTTGGATCCCGATTTCCACTGGCTCTGACACTTTCCTGAGCTCGGAGCGGGAGGAGGGGGGAGGGCTGCTCTTATCCAGGCTCTTTTCATAGCAGACACCACCAGTGCCATTGCACTGTTTCTTCTTGTGCTCTATAAAAACCAAGATGTCTCCCAGGGGGAAGTTCATCTGACACTGTCCACAGGTTAACAAATCGGGGTCTGTCCCACCTGGGGCGATGCTGATGCCACCCGGCTCCGCTATTGCCAGGCTCTCATCTTCGTCGGCAAGCACCGTTTCCACATGGTCAGCCTCTGCTTTACATGGACAAGAAGAAAGAGGGAAAGGGGGTGGGGAGGAGAGAGAGATTGGTTTGAATGTTCATAGAATCTGAATGATGCACCATGAGGTCAGCCAAAACAGCCTGATTGTATCTTTCTTTTCTTTTCCATGTCTTCCTCCCCTCCCCATAATGATTTCAATACATTTTGCAACCAAGACTGTCTGTGAAACAAAATGATAGACTGACCTGGCCTAGCTTTCCTGACAGCTCCTTCTAACTGCTGCCAGCACTGCAATAATATCAGCAAAGAGCCATTTTGCAATGCTCAAGTTTCGTTCTGAAAGGGTTACTTTTTTGTCCCATCTTCTCATTCCTACTGCATCTCCCTGCCAACCAGCACAGACCCACTCCAGCAATCCTTATACACTCAAAACTCTCACATGACTACCATGGGTGTTTTGGGTGCTTTGAGGAATGCACGGTTGGGCTCTCTATAGCACACACTTATCCAAACACATAGACAGCAGCAAGGCCAAGTGGCAGCCAAATAGCACTAGTTACATTAACCTACTCAAGTGAGTAAGGTGATATGGCCTGTGGTGAGAAGTCAGGGACTTTTCAAAAGCCTATGCAGAGAGAGAGAGAGAGAGAGAGACTTATTTCCATGTAGGAATATTAGCTGGACTTTAAATTTTCTGCTCATTATTCTACTACCAAATTTCGGTATGGTTCTACAGCTGATAGAACATTTTCTTATTAAGTTGATAGAGAATTAAAGTGTGTGGGTTTCAAATAATTACCTTAAAACCTTCAGCCTCAGAAAATATTTCTTTATCCGATCACCCAAGTCAGTTTCGAAGGCACATGTAATTTCTATTAGTTTCATAATCGATCACTAAGTATTCTAAGCTAATTAATACATCTAAAATAATTGTAGTTCACAAGCCTCTTCTAGAGCAAAATGTTTTGTTTTGTTTTGTTTGTTCTACAGCCGAACTGACAAAACTCACAAACCTTAGTCTTTACTCAGGCAAAAATCTCCATTGACTTTTACCTGAGGGAGTTTTACCTAAGAAAGGAGTACAGGATTTGGCCCAAACAGTACATAGAGAACTAGCAGTATGTAAATCAACAAGTAGAGAGACAACACTATTGAATCTGGAGTAGGGAATAGTAGGGAGAAAGTTCTACATTAGCATCAGTGCTTTGTTTTTCAGTTTCCTGGAGAAGGGAAGGCGTGCAAATCTCTCAAAGCAGTGGGTAAACAGCATGTCGTAATATAGAATTGGATCCTCCTCCCTTGAAGTCAATGGGAGTTTTGCCCAGATATATAGCAAACTGCAGAAAAAGTATACAAAAAGGGATGGAGAAATGGGAGAAATATGCTTTATATCTAGGAAGTTACTAAACATTCTGAGCCACAGAAAAAGTTTAGAGGAGGCTTCTTCCCTGCCTTCCCCTTACAAGATAAATTGCTGATTAGTACCTCCACCAGCTGTATCGCAAGTTGCATCAGGATTCACTACCAGCTTAGAGCAGTGGTTCTCAACCAGGGTAGGGCACATTAACTCATCTAGATATTTCCCTAGTTTTTCAACAGGCTACATAAAAATCACTAGCGAAGTCAGTACAAACTAAAATTTCATACAGTGACTTTTTATACTGCTCTATATACTATATACTGAAATGTTAGTACAATATTTATATTCCAATTGATTTACTTTAGGATTATGGTAAAAATGAGAAAGTAAGCAATTTTTCAGTAATAGTGTGCTGTGACACTTTTGTATTTTTATGACTGATTTTGTAAGCAAGTAGTTTTTAAATAAGGTGTAACTTGGGGGTACGCAAGAAAATCAGACTCCTGAAAGGGGTACAGTAGTCTGAAAAGGTTGAAAGCCACTGGCTTAGAGGATGCAAAGTGAGAAAAAATACTATGCTTCATATATCTACGGTAATAAGAATAGGACTAGCATCCTATGAAACAAATGTCTGAGCAAGTCACATCCTATCGACGGAAGATATATACTGTAGGGCTTTGAATTTACTAACTTATAACAAAATAAATCTACAAGGTAACTAAACTCTAGGCATAATACACCTTCTGAAAACGATTAATTACTTTCCCCCCCTTAATCTAAGTTTAAAAGGAGTTTGAAGACAATGCTACATAATTAATTTACCAATTTATTTTCTGAAAAGATGCTATGCCATAGTGAATATGTAATCATAACCCTGTGCTGAACAAAGATTGCTGGGGAGAGAGTGAATTTCTGTGAACAGTGTGTCAGAATGCAAAAGGTAATTATTTAGTGCTTCTGTTCCCATTAATGATCTAACATTGAGCAATATTGTTTATATTGAAGAAAGATTGCACCTTTAATTACCAATTGCATATACATAATTTTAGAGCCAAACGAAAAGGACTGTGAAAAAGGTCTTTAAGAAATATGTGCACCATTTCTGGCTAGAATTCTTATTAAGTGGGAGCAGAGTGTCAAAATATTAAAACACAGACAAACTAAACGGAGATGGGACAAAGACCTGCAAAAGACAAAATAAAAATGAGAACTGAATTGAACTAAGGAAAAGTGGTAGGGAGGGGGGGAAATGCCTGTTACCAGGTTCATATAACATCACTGTTCAGCCTTCAGATTAAATATGTCTCTCAAATTACAAAGGTTTAACTCTGGTATATGTTACTGATAAATAAAAACACATATGGATCTCAACTTTATTATCTTTTTGATGTATAGGATTTTTTTCCCCTGCTGTTTCAGAAAATGTAGCAAAACTGCTTCATTTGATAAGGGTTCTGACTATGCCCGGGTGGAAAAGATGAAGTATCTTTTTGTTGTTAGCTGCTAAAATTGTTCAAAATTCCTTCTTTTCAATTCTACAGTTAATCTGAATATTAGTTACGTCCACATATGTCTGTTCATTTATACTCTCTCTTTTTCCAAGGATTCTGCACTAGTATTTTTTAAAATAACATCTGGTATTCTTTCGTATTTTGGCAGTCTTCACATTACAGAAAATCAGCTTTTCATTTTCTGGGTGCACTAAGCCCTTGTGATCGGTAGTAATTGGGTTCCAAAGTATTCAATAATTTTCACGCCACTGTATTTTTGATTTTAGTTTAACAAATCATCCAGAACAAGATCGGTCTGATAGCTATCAATCCAAAGCGATGTAAGATACACACACGGCTTTCTATGGGGCCTGGAAATGGTCATAAAATAATGTCTGGCAAAACACTGACTATATCTTCAAATGCATTTTATCCATATCAATTTGCATATTAATTTTTTACTCAGAAAAGAACAAAAAAGCTCCCTCTCAACAAAGATAAGCCACTAAAAACCTACATTCAAATAGCATTACAGGACAGACATAAACTCACAAAGGTAAGGACAGAAAAGGCTAAACATCCAGCCTTAACTCATGTGCCAAGCTTGGATAACAACATAAGTTAAGTCCTCCGCCATTTAAGATCCCTGCAGTTTCAACTGGGCACTTTAGGCCAGACTCTGAACAAAAACTCTGACTCTGCTTGTGGGTTTAAAATGAGATGCTCATTATTTGAACTTTGCTTTCTGTGGTTTCATTTCTGTTGCTGGGCTGCTGGGTTTCACCATTACTTAGTTTTTTTTCTAATTATTATTTATTGAAAACAGAATGTTAAAAAGGAGGAAAAGCTGAACCACAAAAAAAAGAAAGGAACTAAAAAACACCGGCTGCCCTCACATGGAAAAGGGCAAAGTGAAAACTAGTTGCTTCCAGCCAGGTGGGTTAAGGTGTGCCCAGCCTCTCACCACACCCCGATGCATTCGCTAAGTAACCCGTCAGTAATCGCTCACAGGGAATATTGCGATCCATGGAGCAGAGATGGTGTCCAAAGTGGGAACCCTCTGAAACTGGTGTCATTCAATGGTTTCATGTGAATGTATTTAAACAATGTTCATTCACAGCACTGTATTTGTCAGACTCCTAGCGGCATCTCTAAGCACTGTTACTATCTATCGCACCAATCTGCATTAAAAATAAAGTGCTTTTTCATCCAAGACTGTAACGGCTCTATCACAATACTGACATTACAATTCTTAGCCTGGTGGCACCATAACAGCATTTATGCACATGTGTATATTATCCAACACACCATATTAAAATTACTACACCTGCAATGGTTTCTGACTTTCAGATGCTTCAAACTCATTCATAATACCAAGACAGTTTCAGCTACTACACCTTGGGCCTGATCCAAAGGCTGTGGAACTCAATTTAAAGACTCCCACTGGGTTTTGGATGAGTCCTATAATAGGGAGTGTTACATTTCTTTCTATATTTTAGTTGTATTTAAGTACTAAAAATACAAAAGAACCCAAAAGCAATAAACTGCCCTCTTTCTTATTTTCCCTCCCTTATCGTACAGCATAAAATATAAGAAATGTTAATATATTTTATTTTGTTTAAAGAAGTGGGAGAGAAAAAACTGATCGCAGAACAAGGTCCTGCATGTCAAATTTCTTCTCCATGAACCGTTTCTACAGCTGAGTAGCAAATCCATAAAAGCAGAGGTTGATGGAAACACTGCCACAGCCTTCACTATGGAGGCGCTAGCGGGTGCCCCAATTGCCATGGGTACTGTGAGATCCGTTACCATGTAAATCTTCCACAGTCCCAGATGAGCAGAGCTCAGATTAACCAGATCTGACTGCGACTTGTAATGATGAACTGATAAATCTTGCGGCATTTGCCAGCTGCACCCCATCTACAGGGACATTCTACCTCCAAGGGTATGGCAAACGCTCCCTCCTGCCTATGCCCCATGTACGTGGAGTTACCAGCTGCATGATCCATGTGACAGTCACTGCACTGAAACACAGGAAACTCTACAGTGCCTTGAAACCAAATCCCTGCTTTTAATGTTTTACCCGTCGTCCTGGTAAAAAGGCACAAAGGAAAGACTGGGCCCTCAGGGAAGTGGATTTCAACCTAGGGTCCGCAGACTATGTCTAAGAGATCCGAGAAAGGTAGTCATAACCATCGAACAGTGGTTCACCACTTGTGGACCACGGACCCCTGGGAGTCCGCAGACTATGTCTAAGCTTTCCAAAGGGATCCGCACCTCCCTTCGACATTTTTTAGAGGTCCGCAAATGAAAAAAGGTTGAAAACCACTGCCTTAAGGTGTTACCCACAAACTAGACTTTAGAATGATGTCCCACTGACAACACCTGCATGTCACACTTATTGTAATATTGAATTATTGAAATAGCACAGACAACACACGCTGTGGCTAGGTTATCGGAAGCACCCAGTGTCATGATTTTACCTGCTTACAACTAATACTTTGGAAACCAAAGGCTTCATCTCCTCACCACCCAAAGTCTAGCAATAACCTGCATACAGATTCTTTTCATCTTCACAGCTGTGAATTGCAGTGTTTAGATATTGTATTATGTCTAAATTGCACCAACATCACACTCAGCAGCACTGGCCGGTTTTAGCTGCCATCAATATTTAATTTTTCTGATCCACATGATTAAAAATCAATTCTTCATAAAAAGAAAGCTGGGGATGGATTAGTAAAGAGAAAAACAGCAGTAACGGGGAATAAAGCTCTACCGACAGAGAGACTCATATTTTTGTATTACTTTTAAGTGAACCTCATGCCTGTGAAAAGTGCATGATGACAGCCCAAGAGATTCAGATTCCCCACTTATCCACAGAACAGCACAGGCAGCAGCTGTATGAGCTTCCCCAAGCTGTCTGGCCAATGTGCCTCAACCTTGACCTGTGGGGACAATCTGTGGGTGTAGAGGACAGTTTAGTCTCTTTGGCCCATTCAGTCTGCTAAGACAGTCACACAAGCATGTCAATTAGTTCCAACTGTGGTAGAGAGGGGCGTTTTTTGCTATGATGTGAACACCTGTCCACTAGGTACTGGACAGAGATCACGGCTTCACATAGCCCACTGCACAGCCTTCAGATGTTAATGATTTTCGATCACTAGACAGCACAGGGACTAGTATGCGGGGAGAGGAGAGGGGAATAACCCATTTAGATCTAATGCATTAGCAAACAGAACACACAGCTGTGAGTTTCAGGGCTCTTCTGCAACACAGTACATCAAACACCTATTTCAGAAGTATCCTGAACCTCTCAGAGCGCAGTTTAACCCTCAGTCCACACCTGAGACAGAACAAACCTCTCTGCCACTGCAGAAAATGCAATAAGGATTACAGTATAAGAAAAATGCAAATGGAAATGAAATAGTAATAACAATGTAAATACCAAACAAAACAAAAGCCAGGCATATCCAAATGTGTACTTGAATCTTGGGCATTTCTCAGATGTAATTTAATCAGAAGCTACACACACACAATGTTACAGAAAGGGGTGATGTATGCTTTCCTAAATAAACTAGATGCTCTTGAAAAAAAAATAAAGATTTACTGCTATTGAGAGCCTAAAATGCATCGGTTCTTTTATAGACCACAAAAGCTGTAAATCTTCACAGATAAAACAGGGATTGTGATGATGTGATATAAAAGCATTCTTTGTTCCCAAGTGAATAGATTTGTTTTATTTAAAACTAAACACACATACAAAAAAGATACTGGATACACAAAAAGAAAAGAAAAAAAACTGTACTGAGGTACAATCTTTTAACTGTATTGGAAAAGAATCCCTGAATTACAGACGCTTAACAAAATATTTAAAAAGCATGATGGAAATTAGGTATTTTGTTTCTCGTGTGGATTTAAACACACAGCTATATTGTTTTTTAAAATTTCAGTCTCCAAAGAGGTTGTGTTCTGAATGAGGCATAAATCACTGTTACTCGTATACAACTTTCTCGAGCCATTTTTTTGACTTTCATTGAAGCATATTCATTATAACATTCAATTAATTTATGGCTTATGCCAGTGGCTTAGTGGAAGGGGTCATAAAAAAGTTAAGTAAACTAGTGATTTTTTTTCCTCCCCCTTAACTTTGGATTCCCTTTTTATAATGTGCTGTCTAGTACTGAGTCTCTGGAAAGTACCCTGGTCACATAACAGCACACACACAAATTATCAGCTGCTTCAGACAAAAAAAACTGAATTTCTTCCATTGAGGCAACTACACAAAAGACTTGCATATGTCAAAAATACAGAACTCAGTCCCTGTGAATGCCATACCATTAATCAAATCCCCGATCTGGTGTCACTTTTGCCAGTAAAATGATGGTATTCTTCTAACCCCCTCCATTGGCGCGTGCCTGCGATGCGTGAAGTGCGTCCCTCTGCTTTAATTTGTTTTCGAATAGCCTGCTTTAGGCATTTTTTATATATTCCTTGGGGAAAGCTGCTGCTGCGTAGAGCTCTAGTGAGGGGATACGGTATAGGCTAGGCAACAGCTTTTTAGGGAGGAAAGCAGTGAGCAAATTTAACTGATGTTTAGAAGCTGTAACTTACTCTGAATACACAACTGCCTTTGAGGGTGCAAAGGAACAGTGCGTAGTGTGCAGCCTGCATAGACACATTTTATGAAAGTAAATAAACATGAAAGAGGAAGGTGCTGTGGTAGCAGCAGCTGAATGAATCATACATTTATCAATGCTTCACGCTGTTATTGATGTCTTTTTCCCCCCTCATTACAAAGATATATATAAATCTATCTGCATATAACAGCGGTACACACTTCGCAAGGCGCTTTTCTGGCACCCGTAACTTTACTATGCATCATGATTCAGCCCCACAAGGCAGCTTACTTTTCCTCTAGCCTTCTCTGAGGCTACCTGACTCTTAACCTTGAAAGACCAAATTCTACAGACAATTCTAACTCAATGTGTTGGGCGCGGAGAACCAAAGAAGACTGCTGCGCTGCAGAACAACCACCAAAAGAAGAAAATGTTCAGCGGAAGTGGAGAGCCATTTTGGTTGTAGTAAGTCTCTTCAGCGAGACTTTTTAAAACGTGTTTCAATCTCAGGGGGTTTCTACCCAACTATAATGTATGGGGGAGGGGAGGTATTATGTCTCTTAGTCAAAATTTACAGTCGTGGAATTGAAGCAAAGCCACAATCAGCAAAGTTTGAGGTTTCTGCAGAAAAGGTTTTCCCATAGCTGGAGAATGTTAGCATCATCAGGGTTTGAGCCACTGTGCTCTTCATCTTCCAGGTCTGTCAAATGAGCTGGCTGCTGTCTATATGCTTCCAACTAGCTCAATTCAAACATTAAATGAAGTAGAGAAATCATCAGATAAATTGCTGGCCCTCTGTACTCAAGAGTGAAGGCTTTTTCTACAGTTGATGACAGCCCTGATCTTTTGTCTGACCTAATTTATTTCTCTTTCAGGTTAGAATAAAACACTCTTTCCTGTCACGGGATAACCTCCACCCACATATTGTGCCCTAAAATAAGAATAAGTCATTGCTATGTTAACAAAACTATAACTTGATGAATTTCTCGGACTTGGTGAGGTAAACATTATATCCTAACATCCAGTGATCAAAGCTTTCTATGTGTATGCCATTAAATTATACGTTTGGGCAAGAAAGTGTCCCACTAAAGTCTATCAACAATGCACAGGCAAACTAAATCAGTGAATGGTAGAAGCCTGTATATTAGCCTATCGCTCATTCCACGGAAAGTTTTACACGTTGTATATGATTTGTGTTTATTTCTTTAGGGAAAGACGTATTTTTATTTACAGGAACTGCGGCCTGTATGTTAAAAGGAGACAAGGATCAAAAGCAATACAAGCTATCCAAAATTTGATACAATCGAGTGGGATTTCAAGCTTTCTGAAATGTAAGCACATACAATTGTATGAATGTGCATGTTCATTTTTAGTGTACACAATCTTCTTCTCTATCTAATATTTGCTGTATGTTTATACATACGCTGGAAGCAGATAAATAGATGCACGTCTTTTTACGATGAATCCATACCTATGGCTATCATCAGCTTTATCTGACAACAACAAACTGAGAATTTAAAAATTATATGTTGATGATAAAAGACACGGTTAAAAACTAATTTTAATTAAAAACTTCTAACTGCAGGAGTCCGTTAATCGGTCATGATTTGTTTAAAAATAGATTTATCTAACTTGCAATCCCACTCATCTAGATCTTTGCATGAAAATCAATACTTCAACTTTACACTTAAAATATTTTGCAGCAACATAAACTGCCTCAGATACAGCTATTATTTCCCAAGCTATTGTATCCCACCCACCAGTACTACAGTACTGGATGATTCAAACCATAATCTACTATGATACAGACTATGAGCTCCCCCTAGTTGTCAACACATGTCACTTAAAGCCAGAGGGCACAATTGAGACTGGCAATTCAACTAAAAGCCAGCAAAGTTTATTTTGGAAAGTATTTTATATCAACAAACAATCCACAGCGCAAAGCAATCTAGATAGGAAATGTGAAAGGGAAATAAATGCCTTGTACAAAGCATTTTTAAACAAAAAGCAAACTCAGTTCTGATAAAAACAACAGAATAGGTGTCAATGGAAGTCAGTCATTGATATCTATAATTTGTACTATTTTACCTAGCACACACTCATCTAAGTCATAATTATTGTCAAATATGCCACTAGACATCCCTTTGTTCAACATAGCAAGATACATTTTGCACTAGACAAGGATTCAACAAACATTACTATTAAACACAGCCACATAGGAAAATCTTAGACTTGTTTGCTAAATGTTTAAATAAGCTTGACAAAATATTCTCTGTATTTGTCTACCAACGAAACAACGTGAAACGCTTTCTTATCCATCGTACAGCTATTTAAATCACTAAGCAAATCAAGCAAAAACTAGGAAGCAATACAGATTCATAATACACAGCCACAACGTGTTGACTTTTTAAAATATGCTATTTTTTAAAGCCAGGAAGGCTATGAAAATGAGCTGCTTTTATCTCATGAGTAAATTACAAATAAATTTAAATAAAATGCATCCCAGAGACTGATAAAGAACACATCTTTTGTATTGCCTTACTTAAAGCTGTCATGTAACATGTCTTTAAAAAACACATTATGCTTTTGTATGCACAGCCATGCGTGTATTAAGAAAAACGCAGCCATCTCCAAAAATCATTTCCTAGCTAATTCTTTAGTAATATCTTACATTCTCAATGTGTAACACTAGGAGAAATTGTTTTCTTTGAAGGCGAAAAGCGCATTAATTGCAGCAAATCTAAATGCATTTTAAGTGGAGTTCTTTGCACTTAGAAGCAATTTGCAAAACTTTTATGTACTAGAAATGTTATTAGTTTTTTCTTTTACTTAAATTACTTTGTACATATATGAATTGATAGGGTAAATTATTAATCTTCTTAGGGAACCTGTTGACCAGTTATGAAAGAAATCTCACTGGGGAACTCTAGTTCTCTATCTGGAATTTTATCATTTTACTGTGCTTTTTTCCTCCATATTTTCTACTGTTTTATTAATTTTGCTTATTTTGCCTTATTCTGCAAAACTGGTAGAAGCAGGCTTTTTACATGGATTCTCTTTCACATTTCCTTCAACTCCAAAAAATAATTCTAGTTTTAAAACACATTTCTCTAGTTTAAAAAATTGGTAAATTGGAAAATAAGCAATTTTAATCAAACCAAAATAATCTTTCTTGGTATGGAGCAGTTCTACAGCATATCATCATCTCTTCTGTATAAGACCTTTTTTCACTTTGTCTATAAATTTAACTAGCTCAGGTACAAGTTTTTGTCTCTATCACTGGATAAAGGTCCAGACTTTTGTTTTAAATTTCTTTTCTCTTTTTTGCATTGCAAGTATATCTATTGCAACACTGTATGAGGAACCTAGAGTGAGGCAAATAGGCCACTCAATTTTGCAGATTATAAATAATAATAATTGTTCCAGTTTTGGAATAAACAAATATATTATATATATATATATATATATATATTGCAGCCTGCATGCTTGGTTCACATTCACTATCTAAATGTTTCTTTGAACACCAACATGAAACCCAATAAATATCAGTGGAACAGAGTCAGAAAACCTTTTTTTTTTTGCACCTTGCACAGGACTCCTATCCACCCTGCAAAGCATTTCTCCTGACAGATGCCAAAAAGGCAGAGGTAAACATCAAATATATGCATCTCAGGAAACAATATCAAATTCATTCTGGGTTGTTGTTTTGGTTATTAGTTTAGGCTTTTTTTCCCCCAGCTACTCTCCAAACTCTCCTTTTCACAGGACAGACACTGGCTCTTTAATAATGAATTAAAGCCTCCTGAAAACTGGTAGGACTACTCCTGTCTGGCAAAACACCCTTCTGAAAGTCTGCAGCTTAGGCTCAGGGTATGTGTGCTAAAATGCCCGCATTTCCTGCTTTCCCCCTCTCCCCCCCAATTGATACCTTTATTTTTTTCTGCCACTATGCAGTATGCATCCTGATTTCTCCGCCAGCTTCCTCAGGATGGAGAGAGAGATAAATACAAGAGGGGAGGGAGGGAAACTGCATGCAGCTTTGCCTTCCATTCCTCGCAGGCTCCCCTCCAAACCCATTGTGCCCGCTGCTTCTTGGAACCCTTATTAATGATTCCCTGTCTCATTATATCCTTTCAAATAAGGCGATATGAAAACAAGATGAAATTGAAGAGCGAACCTACCTGGCTCCCCTCCCTCCCAAAAAAAATATGTTTCTCCCTTTTAAACAAATTCAAACGTGCGCAACAAACCAGATTATCCACAATCCACGGCCCCTTTCAAAACCAAGTATCTCCTTGCAAATGAGACAGAAAATAAGTAGTAGAAATTGCAATTGATGATGCAGATGTTTTTAAAAATCAACAATCACCCTCCCCCCCACACACACACACACACACAAAAAAGGAAAAGGAAAATGCAATTTCCAAACCAGATTTTTTTTAAAAAATAATGCAAATAACAAAAGGATGGGAGAAGAGTCACCTTTTTTTAAATGGGCATGCAAATCTGGTTGCAAAATAACAATGAATTAAAAACACCCCCGCCCAAAAAAGAGTCAAATATCAGATGCATCTTCATTTTGTTGCACCAGGTGCTGGTTGGGGGGAAAAATGGAAGTAAAAAAACGAAGTAACCAGATGAGCTAAAAAAAATAAGAAACTGAAATTTCAGAAGGCAAACGCCACCCAAGATATCTAATAAAAAAAGTATTTCCAACAAATTCTTACAAACAAAATTTATCAGCTGTAACAAAGGAGAGATCGCAACCACCAAATGCTCCTGGCAGATGGCTTCTATTCTTGGTTTTCAGGGGAGGGGAGACTCTCGTATATATTTATTTATTTATTTATTTAAATTTTTTAAAATATAACATAAATATTCGGATTTGCAGCGTTTGAGACTCAGCCCTTGGCTTGCTCCATGCGCAACACTCCTTTAAAAGCAAGTTCGGGACTTATTTTGTTGTTGTTGCTGTTTGCTTGTTATTTGGCTACATTTTTTCCCCCACATCAGATGGTGGGATTTCGGAGAGCCATGCAAGGGAAAAACCTGCCTGCAATCTTCATTGCACCTAGAAGAGGTTTGATTTTTACTGCACTAAAATTGTGCATGGCGAATTAGGGAAATAAACGCTAAAAACAGGGGTGGGAGGGGAGGGAACGTGCACAGAGAAGGTGCAATTGCAGCCGCTTCTGTAACGCGCGCGCACACACACACACACACACACACACACACAACTGCACTGTCCCCCGGATCTTCGTAGAGATGTTACATCTTATTACCTTCTCTTTCTTTTACAATGGGCGCTTTTGCAAAGTGCAGCTCCCACTCCTGCCCGGGCTTTTTTGGGGGGGGGGGTTCCCAGCGTGGATCTAAGGCTCCTGCCTAGTTGCTTTATTGTGATTGTGATTATTAGTAGTATTAGTATTATTTGCTGCAGCTGATGCCTCGTGGGGTAATTCTCCCCACCCCCACCCCCTTGCAAACTGGGTCCTGGCTCGCAGCGGAACACGCCAGCCCACTCGCTGCCATGCCTGGGTCGGTGGCCGGTGGAGGGGCAGGAGCCCCCTCCCGTGCCTTGGCACCTGGGCAGGTCCTTCCGTAGGGGGCTAGGGGAGGGCAGCCGCCTTCCCAGCTACCTGGAGCCTGACAAGCGTTCCGGGCTCCCGCTGCCGCTGCTCTCCCTCTCCGACTTCGCCTCCCCCCCCCCCCCCCCCCAGGGCCGCCCGGGCCCTCGCCCCCCCCCCAGCCGGCGATCTTCCCCAATCCCCCTGCCCGCATGGTGCCGGGGACGGTCCCGGCTTCGCCTCCTTTCCTCCCGGAGCGCGCTGGCCGAGAGGGGCTCCCCGGCGACAGCTCCCTCTCCGTGGGTCCCCCCCCTCCTCCACTCCGTCCTCCCGCCGCTCTCCTCCACTGCCCGCCTTTCCCCCCCGGCTCCCCTTCCCCGCATTTCCCCCGGCCGGCTGTCACCCCGCCGCGTGTGCTCGCCAACTTTCCCCGGCTCTTCCCACTGCAGCCAGCACGCGCGCTTTGCAAACCAAAACACCGAGACCCCACCGCCAGCTCCTTCCCCGGCCCCTTCTCTGCCCCACGCCGCCTGCCGCCTCCCTCCCGCGCCGCCACAGCCTGCAAATTCACTGCAAACTTTGGTTTTCTCGAGTCCCCCCTCCTCCTATCCACATACACCCTCCTCCCTTTAATTCCCTTCTCTCCCCCCCACTTCTCTCTCTGGCTCTAAAGTGACTTACTAGACTTGGCTTTTCCTGGACTTTTCCCCCCTTTTGAGCCTTGATTTCTGATCGTTCTTGTTTCAAGTTCAAACTTACGTGTGATAATCTCTCTTTGTGACAAGTGCTGCGGGTTTCCCTGCTTGCGACGGGACATTGCCCTGGCATTTACACTGGCATCGCCCGGAGAGCTGTACTGGGTTGGGGGGGATGTGTGGGGGGGCGGATCTTCCTCCTCTTTTTTTCGTTCACTCTTTCGTCGTCTTCTTTATTGATTTCTTCTTCTTTTTAAAAAATAAAATAAAATGGAGACAAGAAAACCCCTCTTTTTTTGTTGTTCTGGTGCACCAGGTGGGATATCCCCCTGAATTAAAAAAACATCATCATCAGGAAAGGCTCTTTCTTTTTTTTCTCTCTCTCTCTCTCTCTCACTGTCTTTTCTCCACTGCTTCTGTCACTTGGACTTCCAAATCTCTTCTTGAACTTAGGAGGATTTGCACCAACAGTGACACTTTTTCTCTCTCTCTCCAGAGTGCTTGGCAAATTGGCAAGTGCACTTCTTCCACCAGGAGGGTAAAAAAATCAGGATTTTTTTTTTAAAGTACAGAATGGGGATTGCCCACACACAAAAAAATGCCCCCAAAAATATTTTTTTCAGAAATTGACCCTTGCTGGGTTTTTTTAAAGGGGTAGCCAAAACTGTGTCTCCTCTTTCCCAGTTCAAGTGGCACTGCTTTGCCCTAGTGCTTTTGGATTGCCAATGCCTCTGCACCACTTTGCACTGCTCCCCCTCGCCTGGCACTGGGACTGGAAGGAAGGAAGCCCCCAGTGCAGCTGGGTTGGTGCTGGCTATTACTATTATATATTGCAATGTGAAGATGGCGGAGTCCTGGTTCTCTGGGAGCGCTCTGTCTCTCTATGGCTGGGGCTGCCTCTGTACAATGGGATAAAATTCAAGTTCAAGTGCGGACGTGACGTTTAATCTGCACTAGAGACAAAAAGACCCAGAGAGTAGGAGCACTGGGGGCGACTAGCGGTGGCTTTTTAACATTGTACCCTGCAAGAGAACAAGAAACACACACACACACACACACACACACACAAACTAAAGCACATGCATGGATCGGGAGCAGCTCCGGGCTTTGTGCATTGCCTCCTTCACCGGCACTCCGAGTGCCAGCGAAATAATAATGATCAATAATCACCATAGTGATAAATAATAATCATGCAAACTAAACTAAACTTCCCCCTACCCTGTTTTAAGTGTCCTGTCCGTGCTGAGACCAGCTCTAGCGGGTCGTTCACCCCGGCCGGGGACTCACTAGGGGAGTGACTTGGGGATCTCCCTGGGGCAAAGTGCCTCGATTGGACTTAAATCGGCCAGGGGATTATGCCAGGCAGCGTGGCACCGCCGCCCGGGCTAAGAGAGGTCAGGATCGGAGTGGACAGCTCAGGGCGACGCAGGCAGCGGGACTGAGGCGGGGGTCCTGGCAGAGTGATCGCTCCGCTCTGTTATTAATGATGGCATAGGAGCTCCATGGTCCGGGCTTGACTCTGGGTCTTGCTTCGTTGTGGTCCATTTCTAGGATCACTGGCGAGAAGGGCTGGGGCGGGCTTCTCTTTCCTTCAGACGGCACCCCAGGTACTCGGCTGCAGGCACATCCCCAGTGTATTTCAAACAGTTTTGCACTAACACAAATATCTGTGTGGGCTGGGGAAAGATTTTTCTCTCCCTAATCTATGAGTGATGCTACCGGGAGACTCTTTTTGTGTCTCTCACACACGCACACCTCTTCGACCTTTGGTGGTGGTGATGGTGGTTGTTCGTGTAAAAATTCCTGACAGGGAAGATCTTTGTGTGAGTTAGTGGCACTCACCCAAGACCGGGAGAATCCAGAGGCATTTAGATCACGGCGGAACAAGACACTGCATGTACTTTTCATTCGATTTCACAGGCAGGTAAATGCCCGGCTGAGTGCGCTTCTAACTTTAAGATTCTTGGAAACAAAACTTTCCTTTCCCCGCCCTCTCCTTCTTCCCACCCCCCTGTATTTTCCCCCCCCCCCCCCCCCCGAAAAGCAAACTGTTCTTTCCGAAGTGCTTTTCAGCACTAGGTCTGGACAGAGCGAGGGAAGTGTGGGGGGGGGAGGACTTTGAAGCCAGATATGGGGGCTGCAGTGAAATCCAATAAAAATCATCAGCCTTCACCCTGAACACGCTGGGCAAGACATTCCGCATTCATGTCATTCGCTTTCTACGTTGAATTAATATTTCTGTGTGTGAAGTCGCAGGGGAGCCTTGGGGGACCAAAATTCATCTCCGTGCCCTTAATCTGCTTTGAGCAGAATTTGGCTAACCAGCTATACTCGCCTCCTCCAGCAACTGTCGGGAAATCTGCTTCCCCCTACAGAGAGCGAGACCCTCTCAGATGTGTGAGTTCTACTTCGTCAGCCCCACTCTCTCCATAGACCCTGGTTCTGACCTGGGGATTTCACATGGGGAAAGCCAAGGAAATCCCACCACCAGGCCTGGGGATGGGTTTTGTTGGCGGGCACAGGGCCAACCTCGCCATGTCCTCTTCTCCCTGCTCAGCCATCGTTCTCCCTTAATAGTAACTATGGCAAAGCCAGTTCAGCTCCTAGCACGCTGCCTAGATTCTTCCTGGCGTTTGTTTGTTTTGCTTAACAGGGTCCTACAAAGAAAATGAACAGTGTGGTGGTAACACAACTCGCAGCAGCTGGGCGGGAATTCAGAGATCCGCGGCTGCTTTTAACACACACACCCCAACACACACGGAGCCCTGTCAAAAAGTTGTGCAAACAATCGGGTGAGAAAAGGGGGGCACAGCAAGGGCCAGAGGTGGAGAAAGGTCCGAGGTAGCCTACAGCTGGAGGGAGGAGAGGAAAAACGCCTTCCGCGGAACCTGGGCTGGGGGAGCAGCAATGTCCCCTCCCGTGCCTTTCAGGGGATCTTTTGCTGAACCATTCTTCCTGCAGCTCCACCCCCGTTTTACCTAAAGCTTGAAAAGCACCAGCCCCACCTGGTGTCAACATGATGGATGCCACAGGGGTCGGTTGTAGCCTTTCCAGGAATGCAGCTGAAAGTCCAAAGAAAATACAAAAAAGAAAAAGAAAAAAAAAGTTTAAAATATTTCTACCGACTCTCTCTCTCTCTCTCTCTCTCTCTCTCTCTCTCACACACACACACACACACACACACATACTGCACTTCATGCATTTCTAGATACTTGAGTCATATTTCTACAGCCATTTCCTATAAGGGTTCGCTTTCATTCATTCCAAGAAGAGTTTCTGTCTGTCTTTATGTCTTTCTTTCTTTCTCGGTCCCTCCATGCTCCCCACCCCCCATTTTCTTGCACTTTGCTTGGCGTGGCAAACAGGCTTTGTGTGTGTGACTCTCATACAAAATGTGTCTCGCGATTCTGGGGGAGGCATTTGCAAACCCACTGGCTGCTCCTGGTTTAAAGGTGCAGCGCGAATGGCCTTACTGGCAGCCAGGGGAGCGGGGTGGGTGCAAAGTCCATCTCGCATTACTTTGGCCGGTTTCAAATCGTTGCAGGAACCTGCACGTACCTGAAGCAACCCTTATCAGGAAGTTCCTGGGCATCATTTGTTGATTCACCACTGTCTTACAGTGGGCATTCAAATCAAAGATAAGGACACATAAATGATTGACCATGCTGCGTTCCCTTATTGCCTTTAATGGTTCAGCCTGGGGTGGACGCGGTCTTTCTCCCTTTGAAGTGCGATCAGGTCTAGTGTAAGAGCTGGCATTGCCTTACACGTAGCTTATCTGAACCATTTTTTTTAAAGCCTGCCTTCTCTTCCTCCTCCTTCTAAAATATATCCCAATACGGGGGGGAAATTCCAAGTGATTTTTCAGTCTCCTCTTTTCTCCCCTGTCTGGCACTTGTGATCATTAGCACTGAAAGCTGTTAATGTCTTGTCTCACAGCTCCCCCTTTAGTCTCTTTGCTCTCCCTGTCTCGCGTTCAAAGCCAGATCAATAGCAGTCTCTTTCTAACCTTGACCTATCCCTCGACCCCGCCTCCATCTGCAGCTGGCCCACTGTTTTGTTTTCCCACTCTGTCGATATCCAAGTCACAATCGGTGACAGCAGACAAACAAGAGGGGCTTGCTTCTCTCTGGGGGCTAGCTGAACTCCCCCCCCCCATTTCCCCCTCCCCCAGGCGGCCAGCCACAATAGCGCTATGGTCAGAGGATTTCTGTCCCACTGATTATTTTACTGCTTTGTCCAAGTTCCTTTTCTGTTCTCTCTCTCCCCCCATCGCACTGTTTTAACACATAACAAAAACACACACGCGAACATTAAAGCTAGAAAAGGCAGCTTGCCACTTAACAAAAAGGAACAAGAAAAATAATTTAAAAAAAGAAGCGCTGCCTTTGTACAGGCTTTACAGATTTTAGTTTCTTTATTTTGAAGGGGAAACAAAGCAAAACAAAAACCCTGCCCCAACGTGCTGAGCATTCTGTTCATACTATAACACGGATCATAACAAATCACTCTCACCCAGTAACATCTTCCTTAAGGGAAAACAAACCAATACAGTTTTAAATATTCGATTTTATTCTATATGCAACAAGGCATGGCGAGTCAAGAGCTTTCGGCACGCAGACGTGGTTTAGCTCCTGAGTCCCCTGGCCTCCCGCCCCCACTTTTTTTAAGCATGTGATGTCTTCTGCTGAAATTTGGCGTGGGTATAAATAACTGTAACTTCAATGTAAAAGAGGAACTCCCAATATTCTTGCAAGAGGATGAGATGAATCTGTCACTTGGACGCATTTTAAATCCGTCTCCACGCTCTCCCTTTTGGCCAAACAACTTTTCAGCTGAATAAGAATTTCTGCAACAGAGTCTATCTGATGTGACTTTAGGTTTCTTCACATGCTTCACTCGAAAAGCTCGTGCCAAGTTAGAAGTACATGTTTTTTTACAGAGATCTGGGCAAAGTGGGCGAGAAATCAACCTTAGCTTAAACAAGTCTACTCGTTCCTGTTCCCTTTGAATCTTTAAGTGGTGGTGTTTGTGAACAGGAGTATAAACACAGGGCATTGGTCCGATCGGCTTAGTTATCCGCTCTGCCTTGCGAGGAGATATAGAAACACAGGATCTAACCAGATCATATTTACATACATATTAATAAAGCTCCCGTGGTGGCAGTTCTGCCTTCACATATTGTACAAGTATCTCCATGAGCTCTCATTTCAGATCCATTACAGAAAAAGATAAAAAGAGGTCTTTGGGGTTTCCTTGTATATTTATCTGCAATGATTTTACATAATTTCTGAAAATTATATAGTTGTAGCACCAAATTTGTGGGTGATATAATAACTCAAAATGTGTAATTTTTTTTGTAGCAAATCACTTTGTAGCAGTAAACGGGGCTGCAAAACATCAATCAGAGGAACAGTTTGGTGGCTCTCTTTCATTTGTGGCTTTGATAGCCACTAATATGAGACAGGGAGAGAGCATCGCTAAGACACCTTATTTTCTTTGTCATGAGTGAGGTAGGATGAGCCTTAAATGAGAACACTGGCGTATTTCAGACTGTCAGTCAAATGAAAGCTGAGGGGGATAACGCATTATCTGCTACCACTCCCCAGACCTCTTGACAGAGCCACAAGGGATGCAAAGTTCGCTCTTTCTTTAGACTTCGGGTTGTCCCACTTTTTGTCTCTGTCACTTGCTGACGTCTTCGGGACCGGATTTGGGAAGCAACATCCCGGCAACATTGACACCCCCAACGCTTATCCCCAGTGCTCTGCTCCTTGGGAATCTTCTGCCTTTCCAGCTGAATCCTGTGCCTCCATCCTCGTTCCAAACATTCACTGAGTGACAGCTGAAATATGGGGGCCTGATCGTGCCCCCCTCCCGCATCAAGGAGGAGGGGGGAAGCCACACAACCCCAAACAAACCTCCAACAAAGAAAAACCCACCCATCTAAGTCTGGAGCAGACGGGAGCGTTGCTTTAAGTCAGGCATGCAGGATCGGGCCCTCCGCGTCTGTGGAAGACAGGTCCCTGCAAACACAACGGCAGCCTGTTTGTATCTTGGACCCAAGCACTAAATGGTCGAGGCTGCCCCCCGTGAGGGCAGTGTCAAAACTTCCATTGACTTCAAAGGGGGTAGGATATTTGTGACCCGAGCGCCTCTCTTGCTAACCAGAAGGCAGCTCCTTTTCTGTCTCTCCTACTTAGGGTTTTTGTTTGTGTGTTTGCTTTTTTCTGTACCACTTTCCAGGCAAAAGCAAGACAATCGGATGAACTACAGGGAGTGGGGGGGGCACTTTATCAACCCCCTCCCTCCAGTGACTCAGTGCGTGAATCACGAGAAGATGCCACTTGGGTTCTTTCATGTCATGAAATAAACACCCGGGTTTCCGAATCTAACTGAAACCCAAAGAAGAGGGGGACCGGTAAAGTTCTCCATTGTTGTTGGGGGGGTGGGAGAGGGCCTTTATCAGCAGGGCTGGCGTGCTCGCTATTGCTAATGAATGCAAGGCAGGGATTGCTGCTTGTGTCTTTGCAAAACGCTGCGCTTTAAGTGCCATGGATGGCTCCATGGAATAGACCGAGGACAGATACGCTGTGAGGTCCCGCTGCTGGCACAACTGTGCGAAAAGTTGGGACGCTATTAGAGACGGGCTGGTATCTTCCTGGTGAGAGCCCGTTTGAAAAAGTTGTTCCATGATGTAACTATATCGAACATTATCTCGGGACTCAATTTGCATGGGGAGAGGGAGGGGGAAATCACTCCTCAATCCAGCACTGACAAATCCTGAAATTTGGGAAACAGAGCGATGATCCTGTCGTCCTCTGCTTTCTAATGTTGGTTTCAATCAGCTTCCCCCAGCCATGATTTCACGGGGATTTAAACTCCTTGGAATTGTTTGAAATAACAAAGGCCTCTAGGATATCGATGTGGCAATAAAATCTTCCACTTAAACTTATGGCAGAAAACATTTCAGCCTGTCTCTCAAGGATCATGAAAATATGAATCTGGACATCACAAAAGAAAGACATCTCGTTTGTCTTTCTCCTATTCTCTAAAATCTCCCTGCTTTGTGGTCTTTAAATAGGGCAGATTTATGGTAATTCTTTTATCTTTTTTTTTAAACTTGGACAACTGAACTCAAACTGGCAAATTCATCAGCCTCTAGATTTAGTATAAACATCTGCAGCTTCATTATTCCTATCAACAATTAGGGATAGGAATATCAACAATTAAAATTGAGGATGTCTGGCCTGGGAGTGATTGTATATTGCACCCAAACTGCACATTCTTGTTGGTAAGGAGTGGAGCGATGTAGGAAACATCGATGCGTTTAACACTTTAACATAGAGTTTGTGTTTCTTAATTGAAACTGATCAAATAATAGTACTTCCTTTCACAACCAAAAAGCAGGCATTTTTCATGCTAATAGGAAGTGGTAGGAAAATATTTTAGGAAAATAAGGAGCAGTGTCTGGGATTGGCTGTCACCATTTTTTTCATGTGGTGCTGGATTCTGATCTCCCTTTACTGCAGTTTTCCACCTGGGTAACTCCATTGACTTACCAGAGTCCCTGCTGATTTCTGGATCAGGTCTATGGCTTTTCTGGTTCCAGTTTTACAATGTCCCCAAACACATTGCTTTTGCTTCCTGCTTGTGGTCTGCAGGTCAATGCCATAATGATAGATCCCATGTTCCCCTCACCTCAGCTGACACTTTGAAATGTAATTTAGGATAATTAGGCAACCTCCATGCCTGATGGACCAGAGGTTTGATAATACCATGGTAAAAGGCCACAGTGATGCAAAGCTTTTACAGAACAGCAACTGAAGTCTTTTTTGAGCCAACTGTTCCACCTGGACCACACTACAAATTATTGTTTTCAATTACCACCTGTGTACTCCTTCCCATGCATCGTATTGATGTAAAATTACAACAACACTAGTATAAATAAGTTATGCTGTGGTAGTAAAATGGAAGAAATTTTGTTGTAGCAATTATGTTCAGCAAGATGACAAAATAAATTTCCAGTGCTGTGCTTGCAGTAACCTGGGGAATTTAAACCTCATAATTTCCATTCATTTCAGATAATTTGGAGTAATTTCTATATGTAATAACTCTGTAATGAAAAACACAGCGGTACTGAAGTGATTTCAACTCTGTTTTTTTTCCTATGGTATACATGGCACAAAATAAATAATAAAAATAATATTTCCTTTTGTATGTGTTGAGTAATTCTCTCAGCAAAATCATAAACTAATACCAGGACTAAATCTCTATCCATGAAATGAAAAATAAATTGAGTTAAAGAAAGTGAAAAAGTATGAAAGGCCTTGGATGTTTTATTGTGACTTTATTAAATTGTATTGTCTCTATGCTCTATTGTATCCCCCAGGGTTACTGTTCCAGGGAAGGGCATAGAGATAGATGGGTACGTGTCCCTAGATCAAAAGGAGAGATGGTTGGAGCAAATATTTCTGAACATATTTAATTCAACACTTTAGTTTGTAAAAATAGAAACTGGAAATTAAAAGCGAGAGGTGCAAGCATGTAAAGGACAAAATAAATAAGTTGTTTGAGGCCATTGATTTGCATTAGTGTTGAATGGTAAATTACTTGGAAGACTGTAAACATGTGCATTCACTGAATAAGTTCCAACACATAGGATTCACCTTTAATTAAAGACAAGAGAGACATTATTGAAGAGCGGGGTCTGTGTCCTACCTGCAGTCATGACACAAGGCAATTATTACATAGTTAATATGAAACCATATGTGTTACTTTGTGGCAAGTACATAATAATTCCACTGGAAATAACAGTAATAAGACATAATATTATTATTGTGTACTTATATATCACTCTCCTCTCCAAGTGTTTTACAAGTGTGGTTATGGATTGAAATACTTGCTTTTCAGGTGAGAAAAATGAGGCATAAAGAGAGTAAGTAACCTGGGCAAGGCCACATAGCTAGTCTGTGGCAGAATTGTGATTATTTAGGCTAGTACTATTTAGGCCAAGTCCTGTATGCTAATCCAGTGGCTCTCAACCTTTCCAGACTACTGTGCCCCTTCAGGAGTCTGATTTCTCTTGCGTATCCCCAAGTTTCACCTCACTAAAAAACTACTTGGTTACAAAATCAGACATAAAAATACAAAAGTGTCACAGCACATTAATACTGAAAAACTGCTTACTGTCTCATTTTTACCATATAATTATAAAATAACTCAATTGGAATATAAATATTGTGCTCTCATTTCATTGTATAATATATAGAGTAGTATAAATAAGTCATTATATGTATGAAATTTTAGTTTGTTTATGTAGCCTGTTATAAAACTAGGCAAATATCTAGAAGAGTTGATGTACCCCTTGAAAGACCTCTGAATACCCTCATGGGTATATGTACCCCTGGTTGAGAACCACTGCTCTAATCAATAATCCTATTTCTCAGTGGCATCATGATGAGCCTTCCTTTTAAACAATGGCAGTTGAATTGCTGTTTTATTGCCCGATATTATGCAATTAATTTTTATCTCCACTATCATTATATCTCCTATTATGAACAATACAGTCAGGATCTATGAATGGGCAAACTGGTTGACAAGCAATAAGAGCTGGCTTAAACTTCAACCCTGCCATGAGGGAAGTGAATGAGAACATTCTCAATGACACAAGCTGATTCAGGTACGTTCTCCCAAGCTACACACACGCCCTGCACCCAAGGTCTGTTCTTCCTTCAGCTTATTCTGTTTTTGCTGGTGACCATTGTGAGGTCTCATCTGGTCTGGAAGGCTCTGCTTGGCCAATTGCTGTCTTTACATCTGCCTCCATTGCCATTACTGCAGGTCAGGGCACTACCACTTATGTCGATGTAACTTACATCACTCAGGGATGTGAAAAAGACACCTCCCTGAGCGACTGAAGTTACCGTGGCCTAAGGGCTGTCCACGCAAGTGATATGTCAGCAGGAGACACTCCCGCCAACATACCTTCCGCCTCTTGAGGAGGTGGAGTAATTATGCCAATGGGAGAACACTCTCCTGTTAGCATAGCGCATCTTCACCAGACGTGCTTACAGCGACACAGCTGCATCAGTGCAGCTGTTCTGATGTAGTGCTGTAGTGTAGACTTGCCCTTAGAAATCCTTTGGTCTGAGGATGCCCTGGTCCAGCCTCCTGGACTACTGAAACTTTTTGCGAGGACCTTCCAATGGCCCTGAGAGAATATCAAGAAACTAGAGGAATCAGAGGGTCAGATCAGACTTGGTTGTGAGAGAGACAGAGAGAATGGAAAGGGTGGGGGGGCTGAGACTGACAATGTGGACTTTTAAGTCCAAGCCAGTGGGGTTAGACAGGAAACCAACCACAGTTAGGGGAAAGAGGAAGGAAACAGGTTTGGGGCTCAGTGGGGTAGCAATTGTGTGAAGGAAAAGAGCAGTATAAAGAAGTGTCTGAGGCCTTGTCTTCACTGCTAAAAGAATGTCTATTTTTTACCTCAGGGTAACTAACACATGTGAGCCATCCTGAGGTAAAAACACAGTGAAGACCAGGCACTATAGTTTTACCCTGAGGTAAATTCACCAAGGTCAACACCTGGAGGGGATAGAGGTCTGCTTATCTCATAGTAAAACTAAAGTGCCTGTCTTCACTGAATTTTTATATCAGGATAGCTCATGTGTGTTAGTTACCCCTATAGTAAAAATGTACCTTTTTAGCTGTGCAGATAAGGCCTAAAAGTGTTGGCAAGAAGAATGTGATGTGTGAGATGGAGAGTCAGACAACTGCAGAAAGTTTGGATACGTGCATGCATTTGGACTGGCTTGTTGAAGATGGGTGAATACCTCAATATTCAGATATCTTAGGGACTTACATGGCCCCCATTACCATGGTATTTGATCACCTCACCATCTTTTAATGATTTATCCTCACAACACCCCAGTGAAGTAGGGAAGGGCTATTATCCCCGTTCTACAGCTGAGGAAATGAAGCACAAAGAGACTAAATAACATGTGCTAGGTCATACAGGATATTTGTTATGGAGCAGAGATTTGAACCCCCATCTCCTAAGTCTCTGATTTTCAAGATATATGGGTTCAAGTTCCCTACTCTTCAGTAGATATGGAGGAATATTTGAATCTGGAAACACTTATGGCAGGAAACATAAGGTAGGCAGGGGGTCAGCCACAGTGCAATAGCACACAGCAGTTGGTTTTAAAAATAAAATTCGCATCACCAGCCCCTATACAAAATAAATGGGAATGAAAACTAAGTTCTAAAGTTAAAGGTAAGTAGGGGTCAACAGCAGCATGTAATGAATGGCAGGGAGCTGAAAAATGCAGATCCATTCATCAAAAGCAGCCTTTAAAAGCATACACCCAAAACAAACTTTTGGTCCGAGTTTAAGGGCTGCTTTTGAATGGTAGGTAGATTTTGTGTGATGCTATTGCAGCTACGGAGACCAGGAAACCTCTGCGAGAGGCGATGACCATTGCAGCAAGTGCCAGGGTTAGGTTTTCAAATCTTTTTTTTAAAACAATACAATTTTTTTTAAAAACTGACCCCAATCCCAACTCCCCCAAAATTCAAAATCAATCCCCCAAATGGGAGGAAACCAAAGAGTTTTTTTAGTATAAATCACCCTAAGATTGGACCCATATTTTTCCCAAATATAATTTTTAAATGAGTATATTAATAACCCTAGGCAAATGAACAATTGTCCCACAACGCTCCCAAACCAATGAGTGGCTCTCTCCGTGATACCCATAAATGCTTCTCTTCTCCTCACAAATGGAAACATCCTCCTAGTGTCTGCTGTTAACTGCCATTTGGAGCCCAACTCTGCAAACACTACGTCTTCAGTGCAAAAAAGTGCATCTTGATGTAAAATCCCAGTGAAGACAGGCACCATAGTTTTTACCTCAGTGTAGCTACAGATGAGTTCAATGCTGTACCCCCCACATGGGGTTTACCTCAACTAGCTACACTGAAGTAAAATCTACAGTGCCCTTTGTCTCCATTAGCTTGAGTGAGCTGCCATGATATAAAAATAATCCCTTCTGAGGTGAAGACAAAAGCATGAGTAACTTTACATACGTGGGTAGTCGCACTGTGGGATCCCTTGGGCATAAAATCACTCGTGTTGGGAGAATTGTGGCCTTTAATGTAAACTCCTCAGGGCAAGGACCATGTTTTCCTTTAGGTACAGTGCTGAGCATGCTGTCAATGCTTACCCTATATATGAATTCACAACATAACAACACAATAATGCTAACAACATTCCTCCACCCCACTCCCACCAATTAAGTGCATAATGAACATGCGTGAGAGACGAAAGCAGCAGGGGAGGCCTGGCGTGACACATTAAACTGTATCTCCGGTCTGCCTCCTCCTCCACCTCTTTCTTTTCCTCCCCCTCGCCATGTGGCATCCTACTCTCCTGCTGCTCTCCTGCTACGCCTCTGCATCCCCTCTGATGAGGCACAGTACTGTAGCAGCAGGAGCAGTAGGAGCAGCATTAGAGCCTGCCAGTCCCTGCCTAATAATCCCCCCATGATGCAGTCCTTTCAGGTCAAGACCAAGGAGAGCTCTTTCTTCTCCCACTGCTGTGGTGCTGATTGTCACACAGCTAACGGGAGAGGTGATGGCACTGAGTCTGCAGCCTTTTTTGTAACTGGTGGAGGAGGTGGACACAGGCTTTAGGCAGCTGATGGATGTTCCACACCAGAGGTATATTATCCCCTCGAGCTCCACCTACTCTGGAAAAGTGCTGCTGCTGCCATGCCTTTCATTTATCCAGCAGTCTGGAAGGAAATGTTTCAAAACTTCTCAAGGATGTGCTTATGGTAGGGCTTGGAAGTATCAGTCACTCCACCACTGATAGACAGAGCTCCATGCACACTTTCAGAGCTCACTGGAGTACTTAACTATTCTGCAGCTGCTACCAGCCCATTCCCACCCTTCTTCCACTTCTCCAGCAGCTTTCTCAGTTCTCCAGCCAATGCCACCACCAATATCATTACACCAGCTCGACATATGGTGACATGCCTAAACCTTGCCCAGTTTGACAGGCTAGTAGTCAGTAATGATGCTATGGCAGCATCTGTTGCTTTGCTCATACCCTCATTTTCATGGTCACCAGGTTTTATAGCTGGATTCAGCCACTCGCTGGTTGTGGGGTGATGTAACTTCTCTGTTCTTCTGTTTACCTGTTATGCAGGAGGAACTGCAACACCAGTGCACCAAGAGGTGGGCATCCCTCTGGACCTCAAATAACAAAATTCAAGGCCAGCAGCAGCAACAGCATGTATAACAATAGTAGCAGCTCCAACACATCGAGAGACTTCAGAACTCGAAGCCGAGGTAGAGTATGTCCCTGCTGTTTGTTACTGTGATGACTGATGTACTGATGCACTGACTTTTTTAAGGGTGAAAAAATTGTGTCTCTCTGGACTGAAACAATAATAACTCTGGACCTAGGGGAATAAAAGTTCAAAGACAGCAGTATCATCCCTTACAAAAGCATCTGCTGCACACTAGCTTTCCACAGACCAGGCACAAATGCACCACTCCCATATGATAGCCCCTAGCTCTCAAAAGTACACATCAGCACTTTCAATGAGACTATAAGCCATGCCCTTGGGCTAGCCACTGTTTCAGTGTTACCAACTCTCAGGATTATATTGAAAGTCTTGTGATATTTGGTAGTTTTCTGAAAGCTCCAGCTCCCAGATTCATGTGATTACATGTTAATCTCAGTTTTAATTAAAATAAAGTTAAGTTTCTAGCAGAGAAAAGCTTGAGAAAGTCACCCAAGTGCATCCTTAAGGCTCAGCAACAGGAAGGAAAAAAAAAAAAAAGAATCCAACTTTTATTATTTTAAAAAAATCTCATGATTTTTAATCCAATCCCATGATTTTGGGCAGCCAAATTCACGATTTTTGAGCGCTCACAGTTGCCAGTACCACAGTTTGCTTGCTTGACATGCTTCAGCTTGTCATTTAGCATAATAACACTGCAAAAATGAGCCACCAGCCATTGTCACAGCAGGCAGCCGAGCTTAGGGCTTTGGCTGACAAAGAGCAGCCACCATGCCATTGTGGGCTGAGTCATGCCTGGCAATGTGCAGGTGCACAATGAGGAAGGGAGGGCACAAAAAGCTTCCTCTGCAGGAGCCAGGCACAACAGCAGTCCCTGAGTGCAAGGACTGCTCCAAGCTAGTGCCAGCTTCCCTGGAGGGCAGGATATAATGAAGGTGTGACACGTAGGAGTGCTGGCAGAAGGCTAACATTTTATTTACTGACCCCAATCACATGATACTGGTCAGGGTTACGGAAGGTAGGTGTAGGGATTAGATATGGCACAGCCTATCCCTTCCTCTCTTCACTAGCTGTGATAGCTGGCACTGCACAGCGTGGCGTACATGCTTTGTCCATAGCAGTATTTATGTCCACCAGTATTATGGACTGGAATGCTCTCCTGTGACTCTGAGGGAAGCTACTAAGATTTAACCCCACATTGGCACGGGCATATTCCCACATGCATAGGATCTTGATTTTTTCCTGATTAATATTGGGAAACATTTAGGTGCCTCGAGGAGACTAATTTTGTAGCTCTCTGGGACACTGAGCATCCAGACTGCATGTTCCTAGAGCTGATTCAATTCGAACCTTTCAGTTTTCTGAGATTGGCCCATTGCCCTCAAACATTACAAATTTCTAGATTTCCAGGCCAGAAGGGATAGTTATGATTTGACAACCTACATAACAAAGCCAAAGAACCTCACCCAATAAGGTTCATCAAGTCCATAACTTCTGTTTGAACTCTAGCATATCTTTTAGGAAAATATCCAGTCTTGACTGAGGCCCAGCTCCTCAAAGTATTCAGGCAGCTCACCGCTGCCCCACTGCCCATTGGAAATCAATGGGAATTAGATGCCTAAATACCTTTGAGGATCTAGGCCTTAACGGGTATGTCTACACAGCATCTGGGAGCAAGGCTCCTAGCCCGGGTCCCCAGACTTGTGTCAGCAGGGCTTGCACTAGTCTTCTACACTAGTCTTCTACTAGCTGTCTAGATGTTGTTGCTCAGGCTCTGAAGCCTGGGGAGAGTGGGGACTTCAGAGCGTGAGCTATGCAACTTTTAAGTATATACTTTATATTTTACATCAAAACACCCTCTACACTGCTATTTTTAGCATGCTAGCCCAAGTGCTGCTAGCCCAAGTGTGTGGCCCCCGGGCTGGTGGCTCACTCTCAGATGCTGTTCAGACATATCCATCTGCAGGTGATGGAGAATCCACCACTTTACTGGGTAAGTTGTTTCAGTAGTTAGTTACCCTCACTGTTAAAAATTTACACCTTATTTCTAGTCTGAATTTGTCTAGCTTCAGCCTCCAGCAACTGGAGCTCATAATGCCTGAGATTAAAGAGCTGTCTACTGTTAGAAAACTCTTCCCCATTTAGGTACTTTTAGATCGTGAGCAAAATACCTCTTAATCTTCTCTTTGATAAGGTAATTGAGATTGATTGAGCCTCTTCATCCAAAGCAGGTTTTCCAGACTTCAGATCGTTCTTGTAGCTCTTTTCTGAACCCTTTCCAACACTTATGTACATTTTAAACCGCTCGAGTTCTGAGGATAAATCAGAGTGAGACACATGCTCAAAAAAAGTCGAACCAAGGCAGCCCTCTAGAAATCAGCCAATCAGTTATGGCTATGTTGAGCAGCCATCCAGGAGGGTTAGTTTTATTTATATATTTATAAAAGGCGGAGCAGGAGAAGGACTTTCAAATGACTTGGAACCAGCAAGTTGTGCTATAACTCATCTGCACAACCACATGATTTTATTGCTGTTGCCCTTGTCTCTGCTCTCCCTTCTCTCCTTTTGGTGCATTCACTTTTTGCACCTTGCTTCAAATTAGATTGTATGCTCTTTGGGGCAGGGACTCTGTACCCAATTTTTAAATACATTTAGGTCCCCAAAGATGCAGATTGGTGCCTAGGAGGATTTTCAGAAGCACCTAGGTACCAAACTCCTATTGAAATCAGCAGGAGTTCAGCAGCTAGGTGCTTTTGAAAAGCCCAGTGACAGTCTATCTGCATCTTTCGGTCTTAAATACCTTTGAAAATCTGACCCAAGTAGCTAAGTGGCTAGAGCACTGGACCGGGACTCAAGAGAACTGGGTTCCAGTGCTTGGTGACCTTGGGCAAGTCACTGCACTGCTCTGTGCCTCAGTTTCCTATTTGCTAAATGGGAAAAATTATACTTACCTCCTTTGTAAAGAGCTTTGAGATCTACACCTGCAAAGTGTATGTGAGAGTCAGTGTTTTTAATAGTAGCCATCATCATCATCCAGTGTAATGTCTGTAAGGTCTCTGGGAGAGGGATTGTCTTCTTATTTCTTGCTTGTACAATACCTAGTGGAATAGAGCCCTGATCCCTGGTTGAGGACCATAGACACTACCAAAATATAAATAATAATAATAATAATAATAATAATAATAATAAATCAAAGAGAATGAAAGGGCATATTTTATCAACTATTGTTGCTTATATGTGTTAACTTGATTAAAGTTTCAAAATGTATCTACAATAAAATATGCCACTTTTAAGTATATACTTTATATTTTACATATTACACCTCTACCTCGATATAACGCTGTCCTCGGGAGCCAAAAAATCTTACCGCATTATAGGTGAAACTGCATTATATTGAACTTGCTTTGATCCACTGGAGTGCGCAGCCCTGCCCCTCCGGAGCACTGCTTTCCTGCGTTATATCCGAATTCGTGTTATCAGGTCACATTATATCGAGGTAGCGGTGTATATGTTGGAATAAAAAGACAGGCACAGTTAGTAGTGTTTTACAGTTAGTGTTATCTTTACGTTCATACATTTATCATGAAAAATGTCTCTCTTACAATCTCTGCCCATTGTTATTTTTGAAGGTAATTACTGTATACAGCTTTCATTTGAGATTTTTTGTAAAGCAAAGTCAATTGAGAAGGACATTTTATACAGGCAAAGATTCGTTATTGGTTTTCACCAACAAAAGAAACAACTGATTACTTTCAAATTTTTTACCAGAAGTGAGGAGACCTCAGTTTATTACATTAATGTTGGTTGCTATTTCACCAATAATTAATGTATGTGTAAGTAGCTACAGATAGCTGTATACACTGAAACTGCACAGTTAAAGAAATTCAGTGGGCCACAGTCTGGCCTCATTTGCACTGGTGTAAGTGGAATTGCTCCAGATTTAAATTGGTGCAACAGGTTTTAGAATCCAGCCCATAATCTGTAATAAGAAATGTACAAACACGTGGCTACATGCCAGCTTGTAGGCATAGAAGGCAAACCACAAATTTAGCCATCTATTTAAAATATAGGTTAAGGGAATAACTTCTGATGATTATATACATTAAGTGCATAAGGCCTATTGCGAAATATACATTGCACTTTATAAAACAATAACATAGAGGCTCTGGGCCTGATTCTCCACTACCCGCCTGTCCAAAGTGAGTGTAAAATACTACCAAGTCAGTACAGTAGTGTTTGACATTAGCTCTTCACACAGCTTGCACAGGTGTTAAATGACTAAGCAAGGCAGCTGAGAATGAGGCCTTCTCTGGTTATGATGCAAGGGTCAGAAATTGTATGGGCAAGTTTCTCCAGCCCATTCTAGCTCCTTTTTGTTGCTGTGGTCGTGCAAAGGAACAGAAATTGGCCAGATCTCCTCAGCATGCATAGAGCTGGCTTGACTGGCTGCTTCACCCACAAGTGGTGAGGAGGATAACCTTGTGGCAAAGCACTGTGCTCTGGCTACCCCGGCTGGCAGATGGCTCTGGGATGCTCTAGTATATGATGGGGCTGGGGTGCTCATAGAACTGGCCCTAGAATCAAAGAGCTGCTGTTGGCTTCTTTGTGCCCTTGGTCCACTCATTAGCTATGCTGGACACAATGGGGAATGGGGAGGGTACTGTCTTTATTTCACAGTGGGAGAATGCTGCCTAAGCACAGTCTGTTGACCCCAGTGCTTGCTCCTCAGTGCTGCCACTTCTGATACCCAGGGTACTGTCACCTCAGCCCCCACTTTTGTTGATGCAGCACCCACGTTGGGATCGCTGGAAAAGGGACACGTTCCGAATCATCATGCCACAACATGAAGGAGACCTTGTTCATTTCCCCGGTGCGTGACAGAACTGCTAGCTCCACTCACCAAAGAGTAGCAATTGTTACAGGCTAGAAAAGAAGGGAGCTTGGGAAAACGGGGAGGAAATATGGGAGGAACATGATTTTGCGCTGTTTTCCTGGAAGAGGGGCAAAGGGGAACTCAGCCACTAGAGGAAAGTAAAAGTTTATTTGTATTGCCTCTATAAATACTATGGGCCTGATTCTTCAGCTTATCGCTCTGGTTTTGTGTCAGTGCAACTTCACTGACTTCAGCGCCCTTATACCAGTATAAGACCAGCATAAGGGAGTAAAGAATCCAGCCATACATTTTTAAAAATAGATGACAAAAAAGTAGATGAATGAAAAGCCCTGCTTCCCTGGTGTTAATGGAAAGTCTCTATGTGTTTAATACTGTGGGAAAAAAATTGTCCAAGAGCAATTGAACCAAATGTAAATATTGCCCCCTACTAGCACTGCCAAGATCAATGAGAAGCTGGATTATCTGCCTCATAAGCGCTCACCATTTAAGTTAGATCAGTGCCAGGGGCTGGTTTAACATAGGCACCTGATTTTCTAGCACTTTTCTTTTATGATTTTTTATTTCTTTTTACCGAATGTCGTGCTCATGAAAGGCATCAGACTGAGAGCTCTTGAGACCAAAGTCCTCTAGTTATCCACAGACTGGCTGCAGTAGCACTGCATCACCAGTTGCCCTCACCTTTATTCTGGAAGGCCAAACACTGGGAAATTCATTCTGTCTCAATGTCTGCTCGACTGTTGGCCAGTGAAGTGCTATTGAAAATTTCGCAATTCAAAATAAATAGATTGCAGAAGGCAACAAAACTCGTTCTTCATTATTATTGTAAACTAGGTATATGTTTGCATGATGAATAGTTTGGGGAATACTATAAAAAAGAGTCAGCGAACATTCTTTCATACATAAAATGTGAGTGATGGCACTCACATGTCTTTTTATTCATTTCCCACAAACATTTGTAAGAGACATTCTTTTCTGTTCATTCCAAGAACATTCCCAGAAAGTGAAAATCTTGCAACCGTTACTCTGTATGTTGTGCTCCAATCCAGCAGAGCAATTAAGCATGTGCTTAACTTTAAGCACGAGTCATCCCATTGACGTAAGCGCTTTGCTAGATCAAAGATATATTTCTCCTATCCAAGTTATTTGTCTTTGCTGAATGATTCATTTTTGGACAGCTTCTTATTGATTGATTGTAAACCACCAAAGTCAGTACTAGAAAATGAGGCTCAGTGCTGCAGTGCCTCCATGGGGGTGCTTCATTGATTTGCATAAGTGCATCACTGGGTGTATGTCAGAACAAAATTCAACCCTCCTTTTTTAGAAAAAAACCCTTGCAAGGCCCAGACATCTCCAACTTTGTCACAGATCTAGTAACATTGGAGGAGCAGCTTTGGATGGATGAAGTGATGCTAAAGCTTTTTAAAAGCTGTATTGTGTTTTACGTGAAACTGAAAACGGTTAGTATGTTGTGAGTTTATCTTTGTGGTGTGACTTTTTGTCCAGTTTAATCAAATTCCGCACACCTCCTGTTGTTTTGCAAAGTTTGCTGGCCTGTGATGTTTGCTGGCCCGTGATGTTAGTTGGGCAAGTCTTTACAAAACAGGGTCAATTTTCAAAGAGGAATGTACACTAGCAAAAGCTGCAAGTATACCTAACATGATATGAGAAAAAGATTTCCATTTCCTTTGCCTTTTTGCAAAGAGCTCGATCCTCCAGGTGCTGAGCAACGCTTATGGGATACTCAGCACCCTGCACTGCAGTGGCTACCCAATCTTGGTCTCCCCACAAAAAGAACACGTTAAGGGGATTTGCTAAAAATCCACAAAGAAACTGGACACAGGCCGTTTGCAAAAAAAAGTATTTCTCACCATTGAGCACGAGTGTCCTTCTTCCATAACAGTGAAGAAAAGAGTATGACATTGGCAAGATTAAAAGAACCAGATAGCTATAGCACAACTAAAGAAGTGATTATAGTTATAATAATGTAGTGAGCCAGCTAGTAGGTATGCATACCAGTGCACTCTGCTCTGAATCAGAACTGCTTAATGGTGATAGATGTACTATGGTATGCCCTTTAGCCCAAGTAGTATGGCCTTGTGCCTTTGGAACTAGGGTGACCAGATGTCCTGATTTTATAGGGACAGTCCCGATATTTGGGGCTTTTTCTTATATAGGCTCCTATTATCCCCCACCCCCATCCTGATTTTTCAGACTTGCTGTCTGGTCACCCTATTTGGAACACAAGAAGCTGAGAACTGGCCCCATTGTTATTGCAGTATAGCAACAACTGCAAAGACCTATGTGACCATGTACCTGTTGCAATAGTTTATATTTTTAGTGCCTTTCATCCAAAAGGTTTAATGTCCATCAGTAAAGGGATTAGGTAGATAGATGTCCAAGGAAGTGGAAATGAACCTTTGGGGGATTATGGCATATTCTGACTGACCGGTTCTAAAAGCAGAGAGCTGCTTTAAGTGTCCACTTTAGCCTAGGAAGGCAAGTTTTGACAAGTGTGCAGTTCTGAGCACAGTTTCACTGCTAGAAACTTTGCAGATGCTCATTGAAAAAGACATGACACTGGTGCCTTTTAACCACAGACAACTTTTTGGGAAAGTTTATTCTCACTGCCTTCAATTATGCATTTGCTTTTTCTCCTTTTAGTCAGCCCACTTTGTATTTCCCAACTTGGAACATAATCTGACATTAAAAGACTCCATCCACTGCTCAGGTTTCCCCAGGTCACAGAAGAGTATCTTTCTGCCCCTTAATGATAGTGGAATCATGCCTGTTTGTTAAATATAACAGCTAGCAATCTAATGAATCATTTGCATTCAGACAGACATTCAGGGCTTAATATACAGTGCACGTCAAGATAGTCATTACACATTTTCAAAGGTAGGAGTGGGGAGATTGTTTTGTCTTTCTTCACTCTTAATTCTGACAATTGCAAATATGCTGCAGGCTTCTCAGTTCAAAAGCACCATCACACCATCATGGCTAACTCTTAGTGCACAGAACAAATGAGATCTCTTGGGTGACCACTACAGCATTCTGGAGTGGAGCGTATTTCATATTTTGTCAGTGTTGCGGTGAAAGCAAAAAAATCTTTCAAAACATCCTTCATGTATATATTCAGACTCTTGATATTTTCATTCTGCACTTTAAGAGCATAAGATCATTGGAGACCCTTGTTCTAAGAAGGATCATGGAAATACATTGTCAAACTCTTTTAAAATGTTCCCTCAGATATTTGATCTTATGAGGCAGCTGGGCTTTCAGCGGTTGTGAGTTACTTAGTTAGCTACCACTGTTAGAATTTGTTGCAGCTCAGCCTCTTGGAATAATTCTTGTCAAAGAATCATTATGGATTAGGCCAGCCTTAAAAGGTTAATTTATATACAACTGCTGGAGCTTGTATTGACCCATCTTACACTGGCCTAGAGCACTGAAGGTTTTATTGCCACTCTGTATAAACAAAAGTTCCAGATAACTGCATATCATTGACAAGATGCACTTAACTCTTTCAGGAGTAGGGAAGGACTTAGAAGAGGGTTCTGTCACTGAGGGAGTGAGGAGCAGTTGGATAGGAAAAGAGTATGATTACAAACCCAAATCTCTTTGCTTTTAGTTCCCAACTATACTACAAAGAGCTAGTATGTCTTGCAACCCAGTTACAACACAGTAGCACCTAACATGGTTTATACATAACAAACACAGGCATGCTCAAAGTCATCATCATTATCCAGGAATATGGTTAAAACAAGTCTGAACCATGTCTACCATGTGGCTTTTAGGATAGATAGGGTCAAAATGTGTTTTAACCATGACCTCAAATCTTCGACAGCCTGGGAAAAGTTCAAAGTTTTAGCCTGATTGAGAAAGACAGTTAAAACATAGTTCAGTCTTGTCTACACTACAAACCAAACTGTGTCTCAATTGTCTACATAGTGTGGTCTTGGAGATGTGATTCAGTTGTGTTTTAATTGGGTTCCCAAATCATGCTAACGAGTTGGTAAAATGTAAGGTGTTTTCATGCAACTGGAACATATAGTTTAATCTCACCTATACTACAAGGTAAAACAATCTTTACTGTATCAGGTGCTAGCTACAGTGTTGTAAATAGGTCCCACAGCACAGTAATATTTGGATATTGTGAACAGGGCCTCTGACATCTTGATTTACTGTACAGTGGAATTAGGAAAAATCAGATGCTTGCCTAGCCAATAACGCTCACTCCATATGCAGTGATACAGTCTCTTATGCTCTACTTGACTAATGTATGATCTTTCTGGCCTGAAAATTGTCTGGTGTTTAGGTGACATTAGAAATTGTAGCCACTGAATTCATCATCATCATCAACTCTGATGATCTAGATGGTCCCTTGCTACAAATTAGAGATTTGTCGAAAACCACAAAGTTTAAATTCTGATCAGGACTCCTACAAAGCCAGGGAGTCTTTAGATGCAGAGATTTGGTTCAAGCCTTTATCTAGGTCAAATGTTGGGATACTCTACAGGACATGCATGGAAGCTGTGTGTGGGAGAGAAAATTTAGATTCTGCCCACGTAGGACCTGGAAGGAAAACGGCACCAGAAAATTGATTTTTTTTTTGTACCCTCATCTCTTTTTTAAAGCCAAAGCTGTAATGCACCAGTACTTGAGTGTTTGTGTCCTGCTGCACTTTACTCCATGGAGTATGTTAAGGGACCTTCAGCACATTGAACATAGGCTTTTGCTTTTGGAGTGCCATTTTAAAGTTATATGAAATTTAGGCCATAGGATTTAGTTAGGAATGTGAACTTTTCATTGAACCTTGAATAAGAGTCACATGTGAGTCTGAATCAAATTTCTTGGGTTGATTTATGGTGTCCAGTAGAAACAATGAAAAGCTCTGTGGTTTTACGTGGTTTTGAATCAGTCAGACAAAACTGGATGGTTTTTGACTGAATTTTGCTCTAGGTTTGTGAAACACACAGAAAGAGAAAGACTCACATGGACTGCAGCTTAGTCCAGATGCATATGTTTTAAATTAATTAAACCTTTAACTGCTGAATAAACCACAAATGTACAAGGGCTTTATTGAAAAAAATGTGGTGAATTGCACTGTACATAACAGGTCTTGTACTGACAGTACTGCAGTAGAAGTTTCCTATTTAGCCACAGAACAGGCAGCAGAAAGTTCCCTACATATCCCCATCAATAGGCCTTAACCCTTACCTGGAGGATAACTCCACCTCCATTCTTAGATAGTTATGGGCTTGCCTACTGAGTCTTCTACCCAGGGTTTTAACTTTGGCACTGATTTTTGTGGAAATTTGGCTAGTGGACCTGAAATAGCCCACCACTTCATCTTACACAGGGAAACCAAAGAGTTATCACATGGTAACACACTTCACTAAATATCCTGAATTTGAATGGGCCGCTGAGAGGTGAAAGACTCCACAGTTCATTACCCTAAACCATCTAGTCCCACTATATTAAATCACATCTTTTTACTGAAAGGATGTTAGCCCTTCACATTGGCTGGTCTGGAATTTGGGACTGAACAGAAATTGCAAGTGCCTCCTATTGGAGGCACGAACCCCTTGCTCTCTCTGATGAATAGAGGGTATTCCCATTAATTTCAGTGGGCCCACTCGTATGAGGAACTTTCACTCATGTGAGCGAAGGATTCACAAGCTGGCCTCTAAGAATTTTTTTAAACTTAAAAACTGGGTAAATCCTCAAAATGATGACTCACTCCAGAAAGACTATTAAGACTAGGAATGCTGCTGTATTCCAGGATCGTTTCTTCCCAAAAAATTGTCATGACAACATATTATTAATAACTAAACCTGCTGTTTTTTAACTCCATGGCACCAAGATGCTAGAAACTACTTACAAGAGGAAACAAACAAAAAAATCTGTTTACCAACTGTGTCTAGTTAGTCAGGGACTTGGATGGCTCAGCATATTGGCAATGTGGCTTTGTAATACCTTTCAGATCTAGGTTATTGGTTCAAATACAGGTCAGGCTGGTAGCTATCCACCTCTGATGGCTATGTGCAATGAATAGGTGTTGATCTTAGGCCTTTTCTACACTAGGATGTCACCCATCAGTGTAGCTGCAGTGGTGTAAACCCCTGGAGTAGCCATGATTTTCATAAGGGCAACTCTCCATGGTTTTAAGCAGGGGCAAACTGCACCAGTGGGATTCTCAGTCTGGCCTGGCTTCACTAAGGCAGTTGTTCTCAACCACTGCATGCAGGGGTCTTTCAGCAGGGTACATCAACTCATCTAGATATTTACTTAGTTTTACAGCAGGCTACATAAAAAACACCAGAGAAGTTAGTACAAACTAAAATTTCATACAATGACTTGTTTATACTGCTCTATATATTCTATACACTGAAATGCAAGCACAATATTTATATTCCAGTTGAGTTATTTTATAATTATATGGTAAATGACATAGTAAGCAGTTTTTCAGTATTAGTGTGCGGTGACACTTTTGTATTTTTATGACTGATTGTGTAAGCAAGTAGCTTTTAAGTGAGGTGAAACTTGAGGGTACGCAAGAGAAATCAGACTCCTGAAAGGGGTACAGTAGTTTGGAAAGGTTGAGAGCCACTGGCTTAGAGCACAGGACTTGGCTTAAATAGGCCTGGCCTAAATAATCACAATTCTGCCACAGACTAGCTATGTGGCCTTGCCCAGGTTACATACTCTCTTTATACCTCATTTTCCTCACCTATAATGCAAGTATTTCAATCCTTAATCACACTTGTAACACATTTGGAGAGGAGAGTGATATATGAGTACACCGAAATATTATGTCTTATTACTGTTATTTCCAGTGGAATTACTATGTACTTGTCACAAAGTAACACATATAGTTTCATGTTAACTAGGTAATAATTGCCTTGTGTCATGACTGTAGGTAGGACACAGACCCCGCTCTTCAGTAATGTCTCTCTTCTCTTTAATTAAGGGTGAATCCCTTGTGTTGGAAGGTTGAGGAGCAGAGCTATTATGGTGGCTGGCCAGCAATGACTACAATCCCACATGGAGAGAAAGCCTTAGTCCACTATCTCCTGCATCAGAATCTATGTCCCAGAAGCCTCAGCAGAGAGTCTAAGGCTTGAGTGGGAAGATATTCTCTTACCCCTAAAGGCAGCCTTTTAAAAATAGGAGTGAAGCATGTTTGCAGGGTTGTAAGGGTCAGTTTGCCCTGCCACTGTCCAAGCTGCACCCATTTTGTGGCTGAATATAGGACTTCAGCCTGCAGGTCTAGCACAAGCTACACATTCAGTTAGAAAGCTTCTTCTGAAAAATAAATGTTACTCTAAAAATTTTTCAGTCTGCAGCAAAGCGAGTAACTGGGTGTGTGTCTATTGAAACTCTGAGTCATTTCTCAAGTCCACTCAGCACCAAGTCATTTGAGTTCTAACGGACAAAGGAACAGTTGGCCAGGTTGGCTGCCCTGAAGTCCATGCTGATGATAAAAGAGCGGGGCCTATGCTCGTGGTCATGGCCGAGAGAGAAATGACTGTCCCCCCCCCCCCCCCCCTTTGCTATTAATAAAAAGGGTTAAAGTTTTAATTCACACCCTTGTTACTTTTGCTGCTACAGGATGTTGAACAAAATTGGATACATATTCCTTTCAGTCAACCCAAGTTATAATTATTGGTCAAAAGTCACAATGCCAGGCACATTTATTGCCAGTTATCTCAGTAATCTTTAACCCTCCATGGCAAAAGAGCTCAAATGAGAAATAGAAAACAAACAAAGGTTGGGCATTAAAACATAATGACTCAACTGAACCTGAGCTGGGTTAGCCAGATACTTTCTATTCTTTTGCTTTTAATGTCCCCAAGCCTGTGGAAATTTGCAAAGCAAGATGAACACTGTACATTTCATGTATCAGAGGGGTAGCCGTGTTAGTCTGGATCTGTAAAAAGCAACAAAGAGTCCTGTGGCACCTTATAACAGATGTATTTCATGTCCTGGTACTGGACTCAATTCAGTGCTGATTACATTCGCATAGGAACATCTGTAAAAGCTAGTCAGGCTTTGTTGCTTTCGAGTTCATGGGTCAGCGCTATGAAAAAAGAGTCATGTGCTGTAGTGTGACATTTTCACATGTTGTTTCAGAGTCAGGTTTGAATTTAAGCAGTTCCTAGTGAACAAGTTATCAGCTGTTTGTTTTGCAGTGAGAGAATAGTTAGTTCAAACAGGATGCAGAAAGTTCTGAAAAGGGGCTGGAGGTATGTCTGTATCACTATTTAGCATGCTGTAGGGTGAACAGATACATCATCTGGTTTTAAGTGCACTAAGGCACACAAGTGTGTCCAGTCAAAGATCATTTAACCATACAAAGTGAACCATGATGTGTCACTGGTAGAAGCAGAAATATACAGCATTTAATTCAGGAGGAAGAATGAGCTTGTGGTTAAGACAGTAGCTGGGAAGTGAGAAGATCTGGGTTCTAGCTCTGACAGTGATTTCCTGTTTGACCTTGTGCAAGCCACTTACCCGTCCTGTTAATCTTTGCAAAGTGAGGTGAGATCGCTGACTGAAAGGCACAATAAGGGCACAGCATTATTGTTATGAATTTCTGTTGTCCCAGAATGTCTGTGAGCAAAATACTGAAAGAAAAGTGGCATGATACACCATGGTTTCATTTCACATGGATTCATGTGATTTTGATTTACACCCCCATGTTCTCGTTTGAGTTTTGGGGTTCAAACAACCCAATTTGGGCCCTGACTCAACAAGAAAATCAATGGGATTACTTGGATACTCCAAGTTAGGTGCTTAAAAACCTTGCTGAATTGGGTTCTAAATTTCTAATTTTGCAAGAACTGGTCGTTTTCCTGGAATTAATCACCTTGCTTCACCTGGTTTTGTGTTGACCCATGAGGAGCGGTAAAGTTAGCAGGGTTTTGATCCAAAGCTCTATATCTATCTAGCATCTAAATATGGTGGAAATCATTCTTTTTAGAAACTCAGATAGATAGATAGATAGATAGATAGATAGATAGATAGATAGTCTTACAAACCTTTTGACAAGCATGGGCTAAGTTTCAAGTTTGTAATGAAACCTGAAGCTCAGCAAGTATCTTGTGATTTTAGGCTCTGCTATGAACATTTTGCACAGCTCTAGCTAAAAGGATCTTACCTGCTATGCTGCACTCTGTGCCCTGTGTGCAGTGCATTTGTCATTGTGCAGAACAGAGGGGAGTGCAGATCAAAGGCAGCACAGAAGGATGGGCCCAGCAGCAGCTGAGGATCAAGGTGCCCCTTAAAGTTTTTGTGTTTTGCTGTTGTTGTTAATAAGTTTTTTAGAGAAGGGTAGAGGAGTCCATGGCCCTGTAATATGTACTGTGTTCCCAAAACTTATTACAGTCTTCTCTGCCCTTTGACCAACATGCCATGTCTAATGCCTCAGTGCCACTGAAGAGGCACATTTGTGATCCTCACATACATATAGTAGGGGAATCAATCTGATTCCTCTTGGGATCAGCCCCTGCATGTCCAAGCTGGAAACCCATTTCCAGACCAAACTCTGTGCTGCAAGAAAAGAAGGCCTTGGAATAATTTCTTCTGCCCTGTTTGCATGCAGGTATCTGCAGGCCATCAGGAGAATCAGGAGACGGACCTGCAAATCTTCCTAACAATAGAATGTTGCCTTTAGCTATATGTGGGTCTCTCTCTCTCTCTCTCTCTCTCTCTCTCTCTCTCACACACACACACACACACACACCTCTTCGAGTCTTACTGTGCATAGAATAGTGCTAGTTCCCGCTTAATTCATACACTCAGCATTTGGCATTGTTTGTAAGTCTATCATTATCTTTGTTCATAGTGACATCAAAAGCCTTCCTTCTCATGTGTATCTGTGAGCGCAGTGGAACTTCTCTATCAATCAATCAAGCGGGCAAGCAATCAATCAACTTACAAAGATTTGAAGCTGCTATGTGGAGCAAGACGGTGTGTCAAGAAAATACCTGGGTTCTAATTAGGAATGGGTATTATTCTAATTTTGCTGACTTGTTCTGTGCTTTGTAGGACCTGGGGAAGCACTTTGTCATTAACATGTCAATAGAGCAATACGAATGAGGCTGGAGGGAAATATCATAGTCCAGAGCCACAGTGTCAGCCATCGTCTTTGATGCATTCTTTACTTGGGTACACAGTTTAAGTATGTAGGCGATCAAAGAAATATCATATACAATAGAACCTCTCTTACACCAATGACAGGGTGGCCCATTGCGAATGACTGAATTTTATGAATTAGTGACAATGACAAGGTGATTGTATCACAAAAGCTAATGGGCCAGATTAGGCGTCAGATAAACCAATGCAAAGACAGAATAATCACAATGAAGACAATGGAGTTATACTATATTTATATTGATATAATTCAGATAAGGGTCTCATCCACTTTCATGTTCATTTATTTTGATTAGTTTGAATTATTTATGCTAACACTTCATGCTGTACTAGTAAATGTACTGCAGTCTAGTTCCAAATGAGTGAACATTTAGTAAGAAGGGATCCTACTGCAGTGTTAATGCTATTAAATCTTTGGTGAGAAGTGGGAAGAGGCCACTACTATCTGTGTGAAAATTATGGGGTGAGTGAATTAGCACATTGTAGAATAATAAAGTTCCACTGCCGGAATGGGAGTAACAGATGAAAATTCCTTTTTATATTTGTTAACATTTGCAAACATAAAAAATTACTTGTTCATTTTCTCAGAATGATATTTATGAATATTACTAAAAATAATTAAAACATCTATGATCTCTATAAAAATGCATCTGTATACATTTGAGGTTAAAAGAATTCACTTTTAGACCATTCCAATGATATTTTTTCTTTCCTATCAATTTCCCTACTGTAGCAATGACAATGAAAAAAGCAAGAGAATATCAGAAATAAAAGCTTGGTTTATTATATGACATGGATAAGCAGAATGTGTGTGCTCAGTAAATAATGACTTTTTATTCTTACGTGGTTGCATAACAAGGATAAGTTTAAGGAAGAGCAGTTCTGTACATGAGATTTAGAAAACTCATAATGCATGAATGAACTGCTGCCATCTTCTGACTTTTCTGAGATCTGCAAATTAAAGAGACAATTTTCTACTGTAATCAGTGCCCTGGGGAAAATCAGCATAATGTTCTTACTTGGTGGCACAGAGATTTTTTTTTTTTTTTATATAATCTCATTCTTAAAGATGCTGCAGCTCTTCCATTGACATATATAACAGACCTAAACATAGGGCATAGATAACTACACTGAATTCATATCACCTAGGGAAGCAGATGAACATTTTCTGAATAGATGTTCTTATTCACAAAATTTAGGATGTAATTCTAACTTCAACTACCCTGTGGACAACCCCACTGAAATCACTGGGGCAGCACATGCATATAATGGAGAGTGAGGACCTGGCTCTTAAAATTGGAAGCTATATTGAGATTCTGACATCAAACAAAAGAGAAAATTCTAAATGAAGCCTCTCACTTTTAGAAACGGGCCGAAATTAAAACCCTGGATCAGAAGAGTCTTGAACTTGTTAGACAGTGTTTGAAATATGAATTTGGATCCAAATTTTACACATAACAGGCCAAGCCAAAATCCCACTTCCGAACATTCTCAGCCTTGGGGTGTTTGAAATTCATAGCTGAATTTTGCAGCTTAAGCCCATCTCTGGTACCTGTATGAAATTTTTCAGATGTCTTATTTGCACTCAGACACCATAAACCTGGGTTGGATTTAAAACTTGGTATAGATGTAGTCCTGTTTATCGTGCTATCAATGTCTCTGTCAGGGTTCTTATATCATCATCCATCATTATAGTATTTGAGTGCTTTACTAAGTTGGACAAACATTGGTTAAGAAATAAAGAAGTTCTGAATTATTTAAAGTAATCTATGGCACTATGCACAGTTACTTAGAATTTCTTTGACCATTTCTGCAGTCCCTACTCAGGCAAGACTGTTGTGGGAGCTTTGCCTGAAGAAGGTCTGTGGTACTGGGTCCTGAGTGTGGCTATTCAGACATTCTAGTGGGAGGGTGTTGTGAAAATGGCCTTTACAACCAAATTTTCAAAAGAGTTTGCCAGGGCTAGGTTTTGAGTGTGCAGCACCCCACGATTGGAGCTAGGCTTTTCAATCATTCTCAGCACCCAACAGCTCCTACTGGGTCTCAAAAGAGCTCCACACCTAACATGCCGAGCAATTCTGAACATCTTGCCACTTATTTTGGGGCCTACATGGCTGAGCTCACTTGAAAATCTGACCCTAATTTTGCAGGCTGAGCCCTTTTGAAAACTCTGGTCATAATAATGCCCATTCTAGGAGTGCGAGTCCCTCTGCTGGAATGTCTGATCCACTGAACCACCTGATCGAATGAAGCAAATGAGAGAGCACATAAGCTGTAAGAGGCGACCATCCACGTCACATCCTAGGTTGGAAAAGCAGAAGAGGGGCAGGGCAGGGGACAGGGCAAGGGTGTTCAGTTTTGTGTGAATAGGAAGTTGGCAACCCTATACATGTACAGAAGGAAGATGGACTAGAAAATCTAATAGACCTCTTTCATTTTGGTGACCTTGAAGAATAATAACAAAAGGACATATTGTGGCCGGCTTGCATGGCCATGCCAGGGAGTAAGGGGGCATAAGATGCTCTCTTAATCCTTCTCGGCTACCCAAAAGTGCAGGTAGCAGCCTTCAATGGCGCTACTATATGCACCCTGTCCTGCACAAGTGGGTGGGACAGAACTGGACAGGAAGTGAATAGAGTCTTGGCTCTGCCTCCCAGTTTGCTAAATAGGGCACTGGGGGAAGTACAGTGTGCTAGGTATAGGTCTGGGAAAGAGTAGCAGGAAACCATGAGGCAGACTGTGAGCTTACAAGGTTTGCCACAATAATGTTGCCCCTTGCTCACGCACAGTGGCAAAGACAAATCTTTGCTCCTTCCAGCACCTGTCTGTGTAACTCACCATTTTATTTGCCTACACACCTCACTTGTGCTAAACACAAGCAGAGCCCTATTCATCATGCCTTTATTCAGGTGGTTAAAAGCCTCTTGAGGCACAGTTACCCTCTCTCACCCTGGCAACCTGCACACACTATTTACAGCTCAACTGTGCCAGTCCTGCTGCCAGTTGTTACAGTGCCAACACACTTCCCTTCTAATGTTGCAGAGGGCCATGAGACTGGAAGGCTTCTGCCTGTGTGCTGAACTGGTGTTGGCTTATATAGCATATTTAATGTCCAAAGGCCAGCTGTGTGCTGTTCCAGCCCTGAAATCTCTAGCTCGTGAATAAAATGAATGAAATGGCAAGTACAGTTCTATGAGCATCTTTTATTTAGTCACCTCAGGCTGCACAGGTGTGCTTGGAGCTGTTTGGAAGTTAGCTATACTCAGCACATGGCTAAATGATGTGGCGCCATTTCATTTCTGAAGTACCCAACAAGAAAAAAGGGAAAGAGACCACATAGGGTCAGGCTGAAAGTCTGTTTCAAAAGGACTTATTCAGATAGATCATTGACTTTGTGGCGTATGAGATGCTGACCATGTGTGGTAATTAAAGACATCTCAGTGCTTTCCCCTGGTATTATTAGCCCTGGTGTCCTGGCTAAATTCCAATGTGGACAATTCCATTCCGCATAGTTCAATTCTTCCTGCACTTTCCAAATGGATTTAGTATTTTCTACTTCCTGTCCTAAACTGTTGTGTAGCATTGCTGCATGCACTATTTATCACCTGCCATTAAACATATTCCATATGCCAGTTTCTCTTTGTCTTCACTATTTGGAATGGTTCTCCAATCAACTTACTAGGGTTTCCATGTTATCTCGGGTTGGGGAGAGGGGTTTCTACCATGTTATAAGCTCTATCCCCCTGAGAAGTTTGATATTATTAGGTTACGCTGCTGCACATGAAAGTGATGATTTTTCCCTATGTTACATTTTCTTTTCCTATGTTGTGTCATTAATCTGAAGATCTAACTTTTGGTTTGGCATCCTCCCAGTAATGTACATTATACTTTGCTTGTCTCTGAGACTTCAGAAAGTAGCTTCTTGCTTGATGAAGAAAATTTAGGTTCCCTAGGGCCTCCTTGAAATTTGCTCTCCACCTGCCCAAGGAGTTTACACTTTGCTGATATTTCCTTCATTTATTCATTAACAAAGAAAAGAGAAACCAACATATCTTAGACAGAAAGAATATTAAGAGGTTTTTAGTTCCAACTTAACCAGTATTTAGTGGAAGTTATTTTGAAACATGTCCATTATATTAACAAGAATCTACTTACCTCAAGAAATTTGGCAGAAGCTTTGGTGTTTTACAAATTAAGGATCATCCTTCACAGAGAAATAAAGGTTTGTCTGCCGTTGTACAACCTGATGTATTAAATCAATCTTAGGACCTTATGCCGTTCATTGCCCTAGTCTTTGAGCAGCTAACAATCTTTGATTAATTTATCCTCACAATGCCTAGGTGTGGTAGAGAAATGCTATTATCTCCATTTTACAGATGAGGAAGTGAGACTAAGTGACTTGCCCATGGTCACACAGGAAAACTGTAGCCAATAGGAAATAGAACCTAGGTGCTTTAAGTCCCAGACTCTAACCACTGAACCAGGTGTTCTCTGTTATAAGTTACCCTCTTTGTCTATAACTAATCTATCTCTGGCTGCACCCTCCCAACTACTGACCTTTGAGCCAGCAGCTGGTATGCTATTTGAGCTCTTCACAAGTATTTAAAAATAGAAATAACACCAATAGCCACACCAGGTAAACAGGGTTGAGCCTGGTCAGTGATTCGTTGAGAACCCTTCAGGGAAAACCTGGGAGTGCAGAAGGTGGTGATTCCATAGATGTCTCCCTTCTCTCCGATTATTAAGTTTGCCTGACACTTTCCATTATAAGACCCTGTTTCCAGTTGCGTATAAGCTTGTCAAACTTTAACCATTTGGGCTGGAATTACTGAAAAATTTCAACCCAAAATGGTTCAGCTGTTCAGGGTTAAGAAGAATGCATTGTTTTGCCTATATTAAAAATTCTGGTGACTTTTTCTTGGAGACATTCTAGTGTATTCTAGGGACTTGAAATTTTGTGGGGGAGTGGTCTTTGTGCCTGGGTTGTGCCTTTTGCTGTCCCTGTGAAAATCCACCCAAATTTAGCCAAGGTATAAGCCTTTGGAAAAATTGCAGTTTGCTCATGCTCAGTAAAGAAGTCTTAGATTTTAGCAGCTAAATTCTCTAAAGAGTCCATCCACACTAAGCATGCTGTAATCTGGGTCTGAGCAGAACTTTCCTGCAATTGCAACTCTGGGCTGCTGCAGACCAGGCCAGGGCCAGGGCTAGGCACCTGAACTAAAAGCAGGGAGCCTGTCTCTCTGGTGCATTCAATGGCCCCTGCTTGGTCCAGGCAGCATGGGAGAGGGAGGTGCATGATACAAAAGCAGAGGAGATGGAAGCTGTTCCTGCAGGGAGGAGAGAATTGATTGGGACAAGGATCCAGGAAGGCAGGGGAGAAACTGAGAGTTGAGGTAGGGGTGGAGACTGGGACTGGTGGGGCATGGCGACTGGGAGCCAGGGAGGGGAATGTGGAGGGAACTGGGATCCAGTAGATGGGGACAAGACTGAGATTGGATAAGGATCTTGGGGGAGCCTAGGATTAGCTGGGCAAGGAAACTTGGACTGAGAACCAGTGGGCAGAGGGGGGGCCAGGTTTGTGGAAGGGGGCTAAGAGGGACTGGTTGGGCAGAGAGACTTGGACAAAAGGCCAGCAGGGGACACAGAGATTGGATAAGGAGCCCTTGGAGGGAAATTAGGACTGGGAGGCAGTAGGGATGGGGAACATGGACTGGGGTGGGGGACGGGAGCAACTTGAGGCCAGGGTTGGAGGGAGAGACAGACTGCATGAGGAGTGGAACAGAACTGGGGCTGGGAGAGGAAACTGGGGACAAGGAGCTGGCAACAACTGGGATAACTGGGAATGGCTGGGCAAGGAGATGGAGATTAGAAGTGTGTGTGGGGGGTAGACTGTTACCCCAAAAATGGATTTTGGGATGCTGCTATAATAGCCTGCCTATACCCCCCTTAGTCTGTTCTTCCTGAGGAATAAATTCCTAGGGTTGTTAAGGAAACACTAAAGGAAACGGATATAACCTTCCAGTAAAGTAATTTGCACAGGCAATGTCCCTTTTCAAAACAAAGTACGTTTTATTAATGTAACTAGTAATTCCTAATACAATGTATCCTAAAAATACTAAACAAAACACAAAATCCCTGAGACACAATCCCTTATTGCTAGTTAAAGAGCATTCAAACTACAATATCATATAGTTTAAATGATTCTAAGCAAAGCGATTTGTTACATGTGGTCACTTTGTAACAAATCACTGACAGCAGTTTTTAAATTTGCTTTAAAGTTTACATAGATATGTTGCAATTAATAACAGAATTTTATGCATTCTTATAAACACACACACACACATACACACATGCTAACCCTATATATTAGCCTACATTATACCTATACTATGCTATAATTAATGAATAACAGGTTTACTTTATATATTCTTTGGTATCACTTTTAAATTCTTCAGTATTTTTCTTTAGTTGCTGTTGCTGTTCAGTTCCTGGTCAGTCAGCTTTGCACTGGGTTTCTCTTTCTCTCTCTCTCTGTCTCTGCAGCAGCTTTTCTGACTTCTTTTCAGCAGCTTTTCTTTGGCTCTTCTTGCTGGCTTTCGTCTTCTCCCGATCGCCTCTCTCTCTCTCACTACTCAGGCTCAGGCGCCGAAACTGTCTGCTAGCAGCTGGCCTTTTATGCTACATTGTACCTCTCTTCTAATATATCTTTCTGTTTTTAGAAGCAATTACCTCACTCGCACATGCCCAGTATTAACCATTACTTCAGAGTTCTTATTGACAGCTCTGACTTTTAAAACTAGTTGTGACCAGTATGAGTGGGCTCTGACCAACTAGCTGCTCAGTTAACGGACCTCTCTGTCACCCCCTTATTGCACATGCTCATTGTTGTCATTTACCTCAGAGCTGTGATTCTGTTGATCCACACTCACACATACTTGGCTCTTTGACAGGGGTTTCCAGTGAGCATTTTTAGGGTTCGCAGCATCCATTTCAGGGTGGAGTGACTTTTGCTTATTCAGAATAAAGATCAGAAAAACAAAGTGGAGACTAGAGAATTTCTCTAGTAATATGACTAGGATGGAGAGTCAGGAGTCCTAGTCTGATCAGGATGAGAAGTTAAAAAAACATTATTAAGGTTGGAAAGTCAAGCACTCCAAAGTTAAGAAATATCATAATTAAGTTTGCCTGTACAACCTCAATTTGGTCCCCCTCATGTGTATGCATTATGATCAGGGCTGCAGACTTGTCACAACATTCTGTATCAAAACTCAGGGTAAATTTAGTAAAAGTCACGGGTTACTAAATTTACTATGACTGTGCCCTGATTTTTGTTAAAACATGCATTCCTCCTCACCCGCCCAGAGTAGCACCAACCACCCGCAGCAGCACCCTCTACCCTGACCATAACAGCCCTAATCCCAGTCTGGTGTGCCAGAGAGCTCTGGGGGCTGGGGAGGAGATGTAGAGCGAGCTCATCAAGCACTCACCTTGCAACAGCAGCTCCTGCAGCTCTTGTGTCCTCTGGGGATGGGCCCAGTGCCCCACCTTGGGCATTGCAACCTGGTGCTGCTCAAGTTTGGCCCATCCTCCTATCCCAGTCATGATGGCAGATCGGGTGGGTCAAACCTGAGTAGTGCTGTGATGCGGTACCTCAAGTCACAATGCTCAGAGCATGGAGCCAGGCCCAGCCCCGGAACAGCCACTTCTGAGAGCCAGTCATGGACACAGAAAACAGGCACAGACTAATGGGAAAATCATGCTATTTGTGATAGTACCACTCTATTTGGCACTGGTTAGGCCTCAGCTGGAGTACTGTGCACAATTTTTGTCACAATGTCTAGAAAGGATGTAGAAAAACTGGAAACGATCCAGAGCCAAGTGACAAAGATGATCAAAGGGATGGAATGCAGGCCATTTGAGCAAAGACTGAAGGAACTGGGTATGTTTAGTTTGAAAAAGAGGAGATTAAGAGGGGATATGATAGCAGTCTTCAAATACTTGAAAGGCTGCCATAAAAAAGATGGAAAAAAGTTGTTCTCTTTTGCCACAGAGGACAGGACAAGAGGCAATGGGCTCAAACTACAGCATAGCAGATTTCAATTAAATCTGAGGCAAAACTTCCTAACTGTAAGAACAGTAGGACAATGGAGCAGACTGGCTAAGGAGGTTGTGGAGGTTCATTGGAGGTTTCCAAAAGGAGGCTGAATAACCATCAGTCTTGGATGGTTTAGACACAAACAAATCCTGTATCTTGGCAGGAGGTTAGACGAGATGACACTTGCAGTCTCTTCTAACCCTATGGTTCTGTGATTCTTGCTGTAACTTCCAACACGGTACCAGACCACTTCACGGTGCCTCTATTCAACATATCTTCATTTTCATGTGTCATGCTATTTTCAAGCCTAGTCCACTGTCTGATTATGGGATATTATTTTTTTAATACATGCCTCTGCATTCCATAGCTGATGTCTCTTTCTCCAACTCCCACACTCTAAAACCATAGTTGCATTCAGGTGGTTGACATTCCTTATGGAATAGTTTGTTTCCTCAGAATATCCTTGTAATAATTGACTCTCCTTATGGAATTTACATAGAAGTCCAGCAGAGACAGACTGACTAACATTTTATTTTAATGAATTGGGTGGTCTATAATTTGATTCAAATGTTAAATGCTAATGAAGGTATAGAGCATGTGTATTCTTCCAAGTGCAGAAATATTTCACTCCAGTTGGCTTGAACCCACAGGATGCAATATTGACTTTAGAAGTGTGTCAAGTCAGATTTTTTTTCTTACCTACAAAATCCAGAGGAATTTAGGCTTCGCCAGGTCTACTTTCCATGGGAGTTAATAGGTTCTTTTCCTTTACCTCTTTCTTGAGTCCACAAAGCTTGCATTTCAGCTTGGAAATAGTTTTGTAGTTACTACCTGTGTGGAAATATAATAGTGCCACACAAATGTATGCAGCCCACCCCCACAGAGTTAATGCTTTGCATATAGGGCCTGATCCAAAGCCCACTGAAGATAATGGGAGTCTTTCTATTAACTCTTCTATTCTGTTCTTATGCCACCCTCCTCACTGTAGTATCTGAACACCTTCCAGTGGTGTGTTAAGTGACGTGACTACCCATCTGTCACATGTGGTTCTTATCCTCTCCCCAGGGGGAGAACTGTCTGTGCAGTGGAATGCTTTGGTTTTGGTTTAAATGTACATGCTGCCCCTGTATTTATGTTAGAGAAGGCAAGATTGAAGACGTGTCCCTTGCACTTGGAGTGGAAAGTGGTGAGGTTTGTGGTGGTCCTTAACTCCTGGGGCAGTGCATTCCCCAGTCGTGGACCAGCCTGCTGAAGAAACTCTGTCTCCTGCACAGGCAATCTTTACCCTTATGACAGAAAGATCCGTTGTGCCTGAGGCATGGAGTTGCCTTCATCCTGGAGTGTTAGGTGATCTTTTAGATATCCTGGGCTGAGGCCACTGAGTGCCTTGAAAATAAGGACTGAGACGTTGATCTTGACTCCATATTCTATGAGATGCCAGTGCTGAGAGAGGAGGACAGGCTTGCTATGCTCGGGGTAGCCCATGTTGCTGAAAAGATGTGCTGCACAGTTCTGTGATCATTTTCATCTACTTCACTGGGCTTTGGGCCAGGCTCAGACTGCATACGTGTTGCACATTATATATGTATTTCTAGAAGGATGGGAAGGAGACTGTAAGCAACAGGAGTGGCAACCCAAAGTCAGCAGATTAACCTGTGCTTATGTAGCTTTGCCTTGAATATGCATAGGCTTTTGCTATCCTACTGGTGGGCAGAATTACCCTGACCTGTGACCCCAAACAACTTGTGAAAAGAAGCAATAGGACTGAAATGGTTACAATGGTTACGAAGTTTATGCACAAGGGAAACCATTAAGGCATAACTTTTCTCTTATGTGTTATGTGAGAATCATTCCTCCCCAGCAGTGCCCTATGAAATATGGAAACAATAACTTTAAAAGAAAGCAATGTTTTTTTATTGCAGCCTCATGTGTTTCCTTGTTTAAATCCAAAGAAAAGAGATTGCATTTATGATTTCCACAGAGATATTTCTTGCAGATATAAAGGCATTAGGACAAGACTGACCTCTCCAGAGATAAACCTTCTGGTTTCTTTCCCCACTGCAGAACCAGGGGCTTCTGACTGCTATTAGGCATGGGCTCAAGCCATAAAATGTGGAAATGAATTTCAAAAGATGCAAAAGATGAAAAATTCAAGGGTGCTCATTCCTAGCACAAGATACTGCATAAGTGCTGACCTGAAACTTTGGTCAAAAGTCAAACTATAGCTAAGCAAAACTATATTTAGGGTAAAAAGGAAAAATCAGATAATATCACTCTCCCCTCAATTATTTTTTATTTTCATGGGCCTCTGTTCTTCCTGATCCTCGCCAGCAACAGAAGTGATGGAATTGTAACCTGATCCCTTACCTGTGCTCTAAAATCCTGTGAAAAAAGGCTGCTCTTACCATACATCTGACATGAAAAATGCAGAAAATGTCTGAAACCTTGTTCTCAGGATATTTTCAGCTTCATTCTGCAGCCCCCAGTACTGCAGAGTGAAGTGATTTGGATAGCCCAAATCACCATTTGAAGTTTTCAGTACTTATCTGAACTGAACCTCCAGGTCTTTTGAGATTTATCATTAGCTTTAGGCAGCACTTCTTCACGTTTAGGCAGTGTTAGCTTAGTCTGTCTCCCACCCCCTTTAACAGAGGATCAACCTGTCAGGGGCTGGTTTGCCTTAAGAGATCCTTTGATAGTTACTTGTTAGACCTGTTACCATTGACTTATTGACAGCAACTCCACTTCCTGATTATTGCCATGCAGGAAATATAAACTTGTCGTTAGATATCTATCAAGAGTGATCTGGATTTATCTGTGATGAGCAAGTTACAACTAACACATATGTTCATACATATAATTGTAATTTTTCTATGAAAACTTTCTTTGCCCTTTATTCCTATAGAATAGGAACCCTATCTTTTGACAAATATCTCAGATATCTGAGGCTAATCTTTAAGAGTCCTAAGGCTTGGGCTTTCTGAATTGGACAGGAATTTACTAAGGAATATATCAGAAGAGTTTACAGTCAGCCTGTGACTTCCAAAGAATCATGCTTTAAAAGCAAAACTGTTATTTAATGGTACCATACTTTATTCACGCCTGCAAGGCCTCCGTTCTTCTTGCTGCACTACATTCATTCTTACATGCTAGATTCCATGCCCACAGCCCAACTCTGTGTATTTTTATGGGGAACACTGCAAACCAACGCTCCTGTAGATAGCTGCACACTTGTGATGGGATTATTTCACTTGTGAAAAGACAGTATATTAAGTCCATTGCAGGATTCTTGAGATATGCCAAGTGTACCGCTTTTCTGTAAAGCTGATGAAAAACGATACCTTGATGTGCTGACTTGGAATCTTTCCCCAAAACTTGACAGTTTACACTTCAGAAATGTTGGTAAAAATTTCTCCTTTGGTGTAACTCAACTGGAGCAAATTCTATGGTCAGCTACATACCTGTAAACGTGGAGTTATTCTATTGTATGCAATGGATTTACTCAGGATTTACACAGTGCAACTCACCAGGCCCAGTGTAGTAACACCAGGGGATGAATATGATCCAGTGACATATATGATTGTGTCTGGCCAAAGGAGAGTACAATTGCCATTGTTCTTCCATTTAAACTCTCCAGCTCACAATCTACAAGGTGAACATACTCATCACTCAAGATGGAAGCATCACATTCTCAGGTGTAGCTTCATTCAGTCCCCTTACAAAGGAACTAAATGGCTTAAGCTGAAGCCAACCGGGAGCTGCCATATAACAACATCTAGCTTTTTTCTAATGCTTTTCATCCGTGGATCTTAAAGCAATTTACAAAGGAGGTCAGTATCATTGCCCCATTTTATACATGAGGAAACTGAGGCACAAAGAGAGGATGTGACTTACTCAATGTCACCCAGTGGCAGACCCCAGGTATTGAACCTGCATCTCCTTTATGACACTCAAGTACTTTACACCCAAGTCACACTGGGAGGCAAGCTTGTAAAGCAAGCAAGAGTTATACAAAGTGAAATGGTTTTCATTTGCATGGGGTTTGACAAATTTTTTCAGGGAGGCAGGTGGGGATTGGTGCATATGTGTCCCTGAATTTCAATTTGAGTTTCAGGCTCAAACCCCATTCCCCCCCCCCAAAAAACACCCCTTCAGAAACCAACCAAACAAATGGAATTATCTGGCTTTCCAGTCGCTTGGGCCTGATCCTGCAAGTCTATCGACTCAGGCAGTCATTGCTTTTAGAGACTCAGCCGGTATGAATTGTCATAGCTTCAATGGAGCAATGACAAATTTACACCACCTGAGGATCTCCCCCACCCCCTTCCAATATGCCTTATCTGGTTGTTACAGAAGATCTAGGCTCCCTCTATCCACCTGATTTATGATAAGACAGACACATCCAGGCACCAATTTGCAGAGGCAGCAGTTTTGTTTTTACTCTCCTTAGTTACTCTCCTGTTTGTTTTCATTTAATTGAAATCTAATGCTCCTTGCTGTATCTTCCCACCATTTTCTGATGGAACACATTAGGCCAAACTCAGGCCTGGGATAGCAGGGGCAATGCCATTGTCTTCAGCTGAGATGCCATTCCCATTTGCCCTGCATCTTGATTTGATGCAGTTGTGTTTTTACTTTCACAGACGGGGATGACATGGTATAATGCTGTATGCCCTTCTTGGTTCCTACTGCTCCTCTTTCCATTACATTCCATGCTGCTAAGACGTTCATGATACTTTTCCAGAGCTAGCATCTAATTTTGGTGACCTTCCCAGGTACCTTGCACTGAGGTAACTGAACTTCTCTTAGGTTTTCTTGTGGCTTAGGATACTGCCAGACTATCTGGACTGCTTTCTTTTCTTCGATGCCCTTGTCCTATGCCTTCCTTTTAATTCTGAGGAGTTTACACCTGATTATGTATCACACCAACATTTCATCAGAGCAAGACTGTGCTGTGGTGATGTATTGCACTAACACATCATCAGTCAGCCATTGCAATAATGAGGCATTAGCGTAATATGCCTCAGGATGGAGATGTGCTGATGATGTATTTTCAAAAAGATGGAGTCCCAGAGAAAAGGAAGAGTCTGGACCCAATTCAGTATGAATACAAGAGAAAAGCACGCCCCAAGCAGCATATGATATGAAGCTGACTCTGGCACTGGGGTAAGAATGATGACTTTACATCACTCACTCTGCCCCTAATCCTTTTTTCTTTTTAATCTTTCACTTTTTTCCTGCTTGCTTCTTTTTCTCCTCCTCTAGCAAGCATTCTTTTCTCTTTTTTAAAAACTCTTTGTTCCTCTTTCTTTTCTTCTTTCCTTTGTTCACTGGTTACTCTCATGGCCACTGGCTTATTCATATATTTTCATCTCATGCTCTGACCTTGTGCTGTGCTGTATAACTTAATATTATCCCACTAGAAACTTTTTTTCCTCTCTGAGTGAGATAATAATAAGTTGACCTGTAAGAGCAGTGGAAAAAAATCTTCAGGCCATCGAGGTAGTGACATTAAAAATCATCACAACCCTTAAGTGATGGGGGTGGGGTGGGGGGAAATCTTGAGGGATCCTTCCTTGGCAGTAGCAGCAAATGTGGGAGGAGGATTGGCCACCCCTGGGATTTCTCATAGCCTTCAGCTCCTGGAATATGAGAAGTGTGTTAACCCATTCGCACAGCTAACAATATTAAAACAACAAAGAGCACTCAATCACACACTGCTTGTCATCACTCATTTAGGAAAATGTAAACTTTCTAATGAGCATTTCAACTAGTAAAGGCTACAAAAGTAATGATACTATTAGCTCTCTGCCTCTGATAACCAGACATTCCGTTCAAAGAAACTTTTCTGCAGTGTTTAGACCTAGACGACGGAAGATGGAAAGATATTATACCGAGACCAAACAAATAAAATTGGCTTCAGTCTCGTCTGGAATTCAGGCTATACATGGAACTCTGTTAATGCCCTCAGTCTAGTACTAACATGTTAACATCTAACTCAAGAAGACACTACAGATGAATTCCTGGAATTTGATCTTGTAACACTTGAGAATGTATATTCTATGAAGAAACAGTATTTCAGAGTTCTTTAAGGCTACATATTTTTATCTTTAATGGCTAAGTATTTCAGAACAAATATGGACAATGAAAACTAGAGAAGACTGTATAGTATTTTAACACAGTATTTGCAATTTTTATTCTTGAAGTATCCTTTTGTCATCTATTGGGAAGATAAATATTACTTATTAGTACTGCAGTAGTCTGAAAGGCTCCATTCAGGGCTCGAGACATCATTGTGCAAGGCTCAGTACATACATAGAATGACAAGATAATCCCTGACCCCAAAATGCTTAATAACTGCACACTGAATGGTGATATTTTTTCTTCTTCTTCTTCTTCTTCTTCTTTTTTTTTTTTTTAAGATCTTGGTGAAAGTGCAGGGGCTGATAAGTCCTCTGTTTATTCACAGAACATGGACACCTCAGCCATAGCTCAGTAATAAGCTGAATGGAACATATCAAGGTTTGAGAAGTTAGTTGATTTCCATGACTGTTAAATCTTTGGCATCTCTGCAAGACGGTCAAACAAGGGTGCCAGCAGTGATGGAATGAGGTTTTTTAATGATGTGGACACACGTAGGAACTGGACTGAACCCAGTTACATAGGAGGCCATGGTAATTTCCAACCAGGGTTTGAAATCTGTGACCTATGATTTTCCTCTCTTAGCTGTTCTCAGACTACGGTCAATAGTTTACCACTTAGAGCTGTTGCCAGCAGTGCCTGAGACCAGTCCAATGTGGCTCAAAAAACCACTACGAGATGGTTTGAAATATGGAAAAACAACCTCACAGTGAGAGACTTAATAAATTCAATCTATTTAGTTTATTCAAGAGAAGATTAAGAGGTAACTTGTTGATGGTCTATAAGTACCTAAATTAGGAGATGACTTCTGATAGTAGCAGACAAATCCATAATGAGATTCTATAGCTGGATTCTCAATCTAGACAAATTCAGCCTAGATGTAAGGTGCTATATTTTAGGAAATTAACCACTTGAACAAGGTACCAAAGGATGGGGTGGATTCGTCATCACTTTAAGTCTTTAAATCAAGATTAGCTATCTTTATGAATGACATGTTGCAGAAGTTATGAGCTTGATGAAGGAATTACTGGATGGAATTTGATGGCCTATGAAAACAGGAGACAAGCCAGCCACCAAGCAGCATCTGGTATGAAGCTAATGTTGGTATTGGGGTGAGAATGCTGACTATGTAGGAGGTCAGACTAGAATATCATAATGGTCCGTTCTGGCCTTAAAATTTTGGATCTATAACAATCACTGGTCCATGGAGCCCTTCCTGGTGGTCAGCATATTGAAGCATATTAAAAATCAAGCACCTGGTATTTGGCAGGGAAGATCGTCCAAATTCGATCAAACTGTCTACAGAATGGACATGTTGGAGAACTATTGCTCTATCTCAGTGCCAATTCCATGAACTGTCCAGTCACTCTTAAGAGTCTAAATTATAGAAACATAGTAGTTAAGAGACAGAAAAGATGTATGCAATCACTTAGTCCATCTCTCTGCCAATGTAGAATACTCCTTTTCAGTACACTCACCTTCACTGCCCATTATATACAACTGTATCCAGAGGAAAAAAGTTCTAAAAACAGGTGAATATGAAAGTCCTTGGAAAAAGTGCCTCACTGAGGAGGATTTTTTTTAAACAAGAATTGTTTATTTGTACAATAGAAACAAATGAATCCATTTGCATATCTTCAAATTAATTTTAATGTATATAGTTTAGGTTGGGAAACTGGTATTATTGACAATCTTCATAATTGTTCCCATGCATTTCATTTCAAAGCCAACATCAGCTAATTAATCCTCACAATCATCCTGTGAGGGCCGCAAGTATGTGTTTTTATTCCCATTTCACAGATGGTGAAACTGAGGCAAAGAGGTTAGTTGACTTGACAAAAGTCACAGAAAGTAAGAATGTGGTAGGCAGAATTAAGTAATTAGAACTCCAGAGTTCCTGGCTGCCAGTTGTGTTTTCAGATCTCTAGATCTCATTTTATTGATAAAACCAGTTGTTTCAGTTACAAACATCGGAATGGCCACACTAGGTCACACCAATGGTGCATCTAGCCCAATATCCTGTCTTCCGATGCTTTTGAGAAAATTAACAGAACAGGGCAATTTATTGAGTGATCCATATCCTGTTATCCAGCCACCTTCTGGCAGTCAGAGGTTTTGGACACCCAGAGCATTGAGTGGTGTCCCTGACCATCTTGACTAATAGCCATTGATGGACCTATCCTCCATGAAATTATCTAATTCTTTTTTGAACCCAGTTATACTTTGGCCTTCACAACATACTCTGGAAATGAGTTCCACAGGTTGGCTGTGCATTGTGTGAAGAAGTACTTTCTTATGTTTGTTCTAAACCTGCTGCCTATTAATTTCAATGAGTGACCCCGGATTCTTGGGTTATGTGAAAGGGTAAATGACACTGCCTTATTCATTTTCTCCACACCACTAATGATTTTATAGACCTCTATCATATCCCCTCTTAGTCGTCTCTTTTCTAAACTGAACAGTCCCAGTCTTTTTAATCTCTCCTCATACGGAAGCTGTTCCATTCCCCTAGACATTTTTGTTGCCCTTCTCTGTACATTTTACATTTCCAATATAACCTTTTTGAGATGGGGAGACCAGATCTGCATATAGTATTCAAGGTGTGGGCATACCATAGATTTATATAGTGGCATTTTATTTTCTGTCTTATCTATCCCTTTCCTAATGGTTCCTAACATACTGTTGGCTTTTTTGATTGCTGCCAAACATTGAGCAAATGTTTACAGAACTATCCACAATGGCTCCAAGATCAATTTCTTGAGTGGTAACAGCTAATTTAGACCCCATCATTTTGAATGTATAGTTGGGATTATTTTTTTCCAATTTGCATTACTTTGCATTTATCAGCACTGAATTTCATCTGCCATTTTGTTGTCCAGTCACCCAGTTTAGTGAGGTCCTTTGTAATGCTTCACAGTCTGCTTTGGACTTAACTATGCTGAGTAATTTTGTGTCATCTGCAAATTTTGCCACCCAAGTGTTTGCTCCTTTTTCCATATAACTTCTGAATATGTTGAACAGTGCTGGTCCAATACAGATCCTTGGGGGGAAACCTGCTATTTACCTCTCTCCACTGTAAAAATTGACCATTTATTCCTACCCTTTGATTCCTATCTTTTAACCAGTTACTGATCCATGAGAGGACCTTCCCTCTTATCCTATGATTGCCTATTTTGCTTAAGAGCCCTTGGTGAAGGACCGTGTCAAAGGCTTTCTGAAAGTCCCAGTACACTATATTCACTGGATCACCTTTGTTCACATGTTTGTTGACACCCCCAAAGAATTCTAATATGATTTCTCTTTACAAAAGCTCAACATATAGTGTTCATTTATATGTCTGAGAATTTGGTTCTTTATTTAAAGTTTCAACAAATTTGCCTGGTGCTGAAGTTAGGCTCATTGGCCTGTAATTGCCCAGATCACCTCCGGAGCCTTTTTTAAATTCAGCATTTCATTAACTATCCACCACTTATCTGGTCAGAGGCTGATTTAAGCAATAGATTACATACTATCGTTAGTGGCTCTGAATAGATTACATACTATCATTAGTGGTTCTGCAATTTCATATTTGAGTTCCTTCAGAACTCTTGGGTGAATACCATCTGATCCTGCTGACTTATTATTGTTTAATTTATCAATTTGTTTCAAAACCTCCTCTAATGACACCTCAATCTGGGACAGTTCCTCAGTTTTCTCACCTAAAGAGAATGGCTCAGGTGTGGGAAGCTCCCTCACATCCTCTGCAGTGGAGACCAGTGCAAAGAATTCATTTTGCTTCTCTGCAATGGCCTTGTGTTCTTTGAGTGCTCCTTTAGCACCTTGATCATCCGGTGGCCTCACTGATTCTTTGGCAGGCTTCCTGTTTCTGATGTACTTAAAAAAAAATTGCTTTTAGTTTTTGTGTTATTTGCTGGTTGCTCTTGAAATTCTTATTTGGCCTGCCTAATTATACTTTCACACTTGACTTGCCAGAGTTTATGCTCCTTTCTATTTTCTGCAGTAGGATTTGACTTCCAATTTTTAAAAGATACCTTTTTGTTCCCAGCCACCTCTTTTATTCTGTTGTTTAGCCATGGTGGCATTTTTTTGGTCTGCTTACTGTTCTTTTTATTTGAGGTATACATATAGTTTGGACCTCTATTATGGTGTTTTTAAAAAGTTTTCATGCAGCTTGCAGGCATTTTACCCTTGTGAGTGTTCCTTTTACTTTCCATTTAACTAGGTTCCTCATTTTTGTGTTGTTCCCCTTTTTGAAGTTAAATGCTATTATGGGGGTTTCTTTGGTATATTCTTCCCTACAGGGATTTAAAATTTAATTACGTTATGATCACTATTATGGAGAGGCTCAGCTATATTCACCTCTTGGACCAGATTCTGTGTGCCACTTAAGACTAAATTAAGAATTGCCTCTCCGTTGTGGGTTCCAGGACTAGTTGCTCCAAGAAGCAGTCATTAATGGTGTCTAGAAATTTTATCTTTGCATCCAGGGCCGGCTCCAGGCACCAACGAAGGAAGCAGGTGCTTGGGGTGGCCAATGGAATGGGGCAGCACGTGCGGGTCTTTGGCGGCAATTCGGTGGCGGGTCCCTCAGGGAGCGAAGGATCTGCTGCCGAATTGCCGCCTAAGGCTTAAGCAGCGCGATTGAGCTGCCGCCGAAGTGCCGCCGATCGGCTTTATCTTTTTTTTTATTTTTATTTTTTCCGCTTCGCCACTTGGGGCGGCAAAAAAGCTGGAGCTGGCCCTGTTTGCATCCCGTCCTGAGAAGCAGTAAATAGAGATAATTGAACTCCCCCATTATTACTGGGTTTTCTGTTTTGTGGCCTCTCTAATCTCCCTGAGCATTTCACAATCACCATCATTGGTCAGGTGGTTAATAGTATATCCCTATTGTTATATGTAAATCCTTACTTAATTTGTGATATTGTGGAAATTTCAGATCCTGCAATATTAGGCTTCCACCACACTTTTGACAGTGGGAACTCCCGGTCACCCCAGGACCGGCAGCAGGAGACCTCGCTCTCAGCCCCGGGCGGCTGACATGGAAAATCACGGAAAAGTAATAATGGACATTATTACCACAAATAATAAGGTCCATTATTACTTTTCCGTGATTTTCCATGGCTTGTCCACAACTCAGCTGCATTTTTTTGAGAATCAGTCTGTGATTCAAGTAGGGCCTTAGTTATACACTTATTATTCAAGCATGGAATTTCTATCCATGTCGTTTCTATGGTACTGTTTGATTCATTTAATATTTTTACTATATTTGACTCTAAGCTTTCTTTCACATATAGTACCACTCCCCCACCAGCATAACCTACTCTGACATTCCTTTGTATTTTGTACCTTGGTATTATCATGTCCCATTTATTATTATCATTCCACCAAGTTTGTGATGCCTATTATATCAATTTCCTCACTTAATACCAGGCACTCAAGTCCACCCATCTTAGTATTTAGAATTCTTACATTTACATACAAGCACTTATAAAATTTGTCAGTATTTAGTTGTGTTCCTTCATGTGATGTAATAATTGAATCAGACATTATTTTTATTTGACTGTTTCTCTTCAGCTCCTACCTGTACTTTATCAACTTCTATCCTCTCCACTTTAGTAGGATATAAAGTATCCCCATTAATAAATCCTCCCCTCAGGGATGTGTCTATCTGAGCTCTGTGCTCCTCTGCACCTGCTGGCTTTCCCCCAGCCCTTAGTTTAAAAACTCCTCTATGACCTTTTTAATTTTACATGCCATCCATTTTGGTTTAGGTGGGGCCCATTCTTCCTGTATAGGCTCCTCCTTTCCCAAAAGGTTTCCCAGTTTCTAAACACTTAAAAATCCCTCCTCCCAATACGATCGTCTCATCCACACATTGAGACCCTGCAGTTCTGCCTGTCTAACTGGCCTTGTGCATGGAACTGGAAGCATTTCAGAGAAGGGTACCATGGAGGTTCTGGGCTTTAATGTCTTACTTAGCAGCCTAAATTTGGCTGCCAGGACTTTCTTCTACGTTTCCCTATGTCATTGGCACCTACATGTACCATGACCACCAAATGCTTCCCAGCACTGAACATAACTCTGTCTAAATGTCTTGAAAGGTCCACAACCTTTGCTCCCATCAGGAATTCACCATGCAGTTCTCCTGGTCATCATAAACCCAACTATCTGTATTTCTAATAATCAAATTCCCCATTAATATTACCTGGCTCTTCCTAATAATAAGGGTCGTCCCCCCAGGAGAGGTATCCTCAATACGAGAGGATACCATGACATCATCTGGAAGGATGATTCTCCTACCCAGACACTTAAATTCTGAGAAATCGTCTAATTATCAGTATGAATGATTAAGATTCTTTGATGTCCTTGTGACAGTGTACCCCATAAGGCTTTATGGGGGGGGGGGTGCTTATAAATGTATGTATGACATAACTGGAATATATTTTGTGCTGCCTGTGCCATGTAACATATCTCCGTAAAGGTTATGGTCTACTATATCTATTCATCCTATTTGTACACATATATCATTTTCTACTTGAGGTTAAGAATATGGACTGTATACTTGCTTGGTTTCTAAGTAAGCTTTGTGAGGCATTTGGTCAGTTTCTTTAGGAAGGAATTCGCAAGGTTAAGTACCTAATCAGGAAGCACTTGGGGAACAATGCATCTTGGAATGCTCCAATACACATAAGAAGTCTTCCTGGAGATATACAAGATACCATGTGGGCAATGGCTTCAGCCTGTAAAGACTGAGTCATGCAGGGACATGTGACTTGCCCAGGTGACTCCAGAACTCCATCTTGGAGCTGGACTTTGCATAGGAGTGAGGAGGGGGGTCTCCACCCACAAAGTCTATTTAAACCCGTGGGAGACCCCTCCATTTTGTCTTCAGCTGGCTAAAGAAGGAGCCTCTCCACCCCCCGGAATACTGGAAGGAAACTGGAACAAAGGACAGTAACTACAGGGGATGTGAGTGATTGCTGGACCCAGGCTAAAAGGAGGATCTTATCTGTATTCAGTGTTTGATTAGACATAGATTTGCGCATTTTATTTTATTTTGCTTGGTGACTTACTTTGTTCTGTCTGTTACTACTTGGAACCACTTAAATCCTATTTTCTGTATTTAATAAAATCACTTTTTTCGTATTAATTAACTCAGAGTATGTATTAATACCTGGGGAACAAACAACTGTGCATATCTCTCTATCAGTGTTATAGAGGGTGAACAATTTATGAGTTTGCCCTGCATAAGCTTTATACAGGGTAAAACAGATTTATTTGGGTTTAGACCCCATTGGGAGTTGGGCATCTGAGTGCTAAAGACAAGCACACTTCTGTGAGCTGTTTTCAGGTAAACCTGCAGCCTTGGGGCAAGTAATTCAGACCCTGGGTCTGTGTTGGAGCAGACGGGAGTGTCTGGCTCAGCAAGATAGGGTGCTGGAGTCCTGAGCTGGCAGGGAAAATAGGAGCAGGGGTAGTATTGGCACATCAGTTGGCAGCTCCCAAGGGGATTTCTGTGATCCAACCCGTCACAGTCCTCTTGCCATCAGCTATTATTCGTTGCTCTACCAATCAGTTAGAGGTCACTAAAAATGTGTATACCCTTAGGCACTCATGCCCTGATCCTGCAACCACTTATGCACTTAAAGCAGGTGAGGATCAGAACCTTATAATTCTTAGGCGAGGCTCTGCCTTGTACAATACACATTACAATATATAGCTAAGGGATAATCTCTATTGCAGGGGTCAGCAACCTTTCAGAAGTGGTGTGCCGAATCTTCATTTATTCACTCTAATTTAAGGTTTCGCGTGCCAGTAATACATTTTAACATTTTTAGAAGGTCTCTTTCTATAAGTCTATAATATATAACTAAACTATTGTTGTATGTAAAGTAAATAAGGTTTTTAAAATATTTAAGAAGTTTCATTTAAAATTAAATTAAAATGCAGAGCTCCTCCAGACTGGTGGCCAGGACCCAGGCAGTGTGAGTGCCACTGAAAATCAGCTTGCGTGCCGCCTTTGGCATGCGTGCCATAGGTTGCCTACCCTGCTCTATTGCTTTGTAGCATCCAAAGTCCTAATTGACTGGTGAGATTGATTAACACATGAAGCAAAGCTGAGGTCTTTAATAAATCTCAAAAGTCATTTATTGAGAGTATATGACAAAGCTATAAAGGTTATTGCAAATATATCACATAGTAACATTAAAAATATAACTGTCTCCCCTCGCATGGGTTTCAATATACTTTTTTGTCTGTTTATAAGAAATAAAAAATAATAATTCAATGGGTACAAAATAAAAGGATGTGTTTAAGACTTTGGATCCACTCAGCATAAGGCAATAATCAAGACTGAACTGAAACTCAAGAGTCCCAAGAGCTATTCCTACAGCCCATTGCTGGAAAAGTCACCGGGATCATATTTTTCCGATATTTACCCTATTTCCAAATATGATATTCTTGAGTTAGGCCTCTTATCTGCTCCATTTTTCACTAGACTTTTTTTTCATTCTCTCTACCTCATCTTTGCTCCTTTTTCACAGTTTCCTTAAGTGGAACATTAACCCAGTAACATATGAGATCAAGTAGAACTTTCATGCCTATGATTTTCAAATAGTTTCAGAATAAGACTAAATGAGTTTATCAATCCCCAGTGAAAATAATAAACAGGCAGCACTGCAAAGTTAGTTCCTAGTGCCAGTGTAGCTGGTCATCACACCAACAATAATGGATTTACCCCCCCACAACTCTTCTGAGAGGTTAGGTGGTATTACTATATCCATTTTACAGATGGGAAAACTGAGGCATGGATAATCCTGAGACTTGTGCATGGTCACACAGAAAATTTGCAGCAAATCCAGATCTCTTGAGTCCCAGTCCAATATCTGAACCACAAGACCATCCTTCCATTCATTGATGTGGCTATATACCAGCTATTGACATTTAGAAGCATTTGTTGGCTGCATGTTGTTGGCAGTGAATCAATATGATCAAAGGGCCATAAGAAGGAAGGTGTTCTATGAGCAAACACGTGGCCCAACACTTGGGGGCTGGAATGAGGGACCAAATTAATGACTGCCAAAAAGCCACTGGCTAATATGAGAGGAGAACCTTTGGGGGTTAGAGTAGATGACCCTTGCAGTCCCTTCTAATCCTATGATTCTGTTATTCTGTTGTGGTTTCAGGGGTCCATAGCGAAGTCTCCTGAAACAAAGAGGGGGAGGGGCCAAGAAGAAAGTGGATGGATTATATGGTCTTAATGACAGAGGTCCCCCTCTCCTGTCCATTGGCTCTCAGCACCTGAAGAGCGTGGCTGTGCAGCTAGTCGTGATAAATCAGGGCCAACTGCGCAACGTAGAAGGCTAAGGAAAAGAGCATTTCAGATGCTACATCTGATCATCCACGTTCTGTTGTGCAGAAGTGTTGTTACGAGGAAAAGTGTAGAAATTAGAGACAGGAAAGTCTATCAGGTCATCTCGTCCATCTCCCTTTCAACAAGAGAGGCTCTGAAAGAAGAGAAGAAAAGGTAGGAATTACATGAAATAAGTTCCAGAGGCATTAACAGTCAGTAGAAGTAATATGAGTCAATAAGTAAAATTAAGGTAATGGTCATTAATTTGCCATTTAGGTATTGGTGTGTATATGTCAAGATATTAATGCCAGGCAGGTTCTAATATTTCCTGGCCATGTCCATAGTAAAAGTCATAGAGTCCTCATTCAATAGGATAATGAGGCAGTTAATGGAGGATCTAGCTACCTGATCTGTATTTTTAAGCATTTAAACAGAATAGCTCTAATATGGTAATGAAAGTTGGTATCCAGCAAAAAAAAAAAAAAAAAAAAAAAGACATTTCTTTACAGGACAAAGAGGTGACAGTGGTTCTTCCAAGCTCATGCCATGCTTAAGAGTGGCAGCGAACAAAGAAGAGAGAATGTATCACAAGGAATATTGCATTTCTGGAACTTTTATCAAGACTCAGACCCCAGTTACCCAGGCTGAAGTTAAGGGAAGAATTCTATTCTATTCTTTATCATGATTATTTAGTGTAGGCAGCCGTGGTCAATCAGTATATATTAAAGATTAGTGGGCTTGACCCTTAGTTTGACAGCATGGGGCTGCAACAGGCTGGCAGTGTTTGCCTGAAATGTTCCATCCTGATAGCAGGTGTTGATCCTACTGGAGAATGTTAAGTGGATTCTGCTGAGTTACTGAGGCCAATGGTAGTTCATTACACCCACCCAGATATAAGGGAGCAGCTCTCTAAAGAGCGAGAACGTAAGATGCAGGCTGAGCAACACACTCTTACCAGATACATTATGATGTGACCATGGCCTTCAGTGATGATCTGTACTCCCTACACTGGTTCTAAGAGGGCTGAATTAGCCCAGGTGGGCCCAAACAGCCAATTAAGCAGCAAAAGAGGGAGACATAGGCTGAGTGGCGAGCCTTGATTAGAGAGAAACTCCCCAGAAGCAGAGATGGGCTGAGCTAGTATAAACCCAAGAAGCTGGCAACAGAAAAGGTGGCTGTGAGGAAGTTTGTGATCACTCTCTGTTTAGTAGCGAGGGAAGGAGAGAACCCAGGGAAAGAGTAGGGCACTTAGTTCCCTGCTGTATAGTAGATTGTACATTCCTCCCTGCCTGATGACCATCGGTCACAGAAAGCTGCTCCAATCCCATGTACATGTATTCAGCATTTTTTCAAATAAAAAAATATGTATTTGGCCTGATCATTCCAAGCTCTTTAAATACACATCATTTAAAACAATAGCACTTCTCTGGTACATCTGCCGATCCAAACTCAGATCCTCTGACTCTGTTTTTCTTCCCTCTGAACCCCTTCTTCCAAAAGGTGAATCGCTATAGCATCCCTGCACATCTCATTATCTGCTGGCCTTCTAGCACTATGCTGCAGTAGAGGTGCAGTCTCTTGGGGTTCTTGCTTTCTGAGATGATGGGGCTGGGCCATCAAATAGAAGCAATGCTATAGGCTGCAGTTTCTAGGGAGAGGGTGCATTGCTGGCCACCTGCTTCTGCCAAAAACAATTAATTGAGCATGAATGAACTTAACCTAGAGTAGAGAGAAGGGAAGCCCCCAAAATAGGGAATGTGGTAAGACAAGACCTAGAACCCCTCTCTGCATTTGCGTCTCGGTTCAGATGAGGACAAGACTCCCACATTTAAATTTCTGGAGCGCAGATCCCCTGTACAAATGTAAAAAGCCTATTAAAAATAAGCAACATCCTCCTATTTGTTCCAAGGGACATTTAGCTCGCCCAAGGATTTTTGGTTCGAAACTGAAAAAATTACACTCAATATTTTTCCTGAGAAATATTATATTTGCCACACACCTGAAAGGGTTAATGAGAAACCTTGTTTCATGCCCCGACTTTGTCTTCCCTTCCCGGCCGCCCCCCCGCCATATTCTTCCTTCCCGTGCTGAATCCATTTGCAAATGATATCACTTGTCTGCATATTGTCACTAGCTGCCTGCCCATCCATTTATCAAGTGTCTGCAGCTCAGTGCAGACTTGCCCTGTCCTCCCTGCTCCATTGTTTCTCTTGACCCAGGGGAAGGTGTGTGTGTGAAGTGGGGAGGGGAAGAGGGGTCTCTCCCACAGCAACACGTACCATGGTCATGGGCAAAGACAGGATGGGGCAGGGAGAGAATGCAGCTGAGAAGACGCAATTATACCAGAAGACTGACAGCTCTCTCCCTCCCCCTCTGGCACTGACAGATGACCTTGCAGGGACAGCAGCCCTCGGTCTCCCCACAGACATTAGCTGATATAATGGGCTAGACCGGACATGCCATATTAAGAATGCAGGAGGCTAGGTGAATCACCCCTGCTTAGTGAAAATAAACTTCACCATTTACTTGCATAATAGGTTTCTCATCAAACTTGTACACTTGTTTCTCAGTAACCCTACAGCAAAATGATCATGGAATTTGAACACAACATTTACCAAGTCCTAATGAATAACATAATTATCACTTTATGCAAAACAGAGCTCATTTGCATCTGTGAATATTTAACTATTAAAAACAACGCTTTGATCTTGAATAAAAATATGTATATCACATAATCATAGCCTTATGGAACATGAAATCTACAATGTTTTTACCTTATAGTTTCACTACACTTGGGTTTTCTGTTTGAACCTTCTCCGTAGGGACTCTATCTAAAGAGCGCCTTCCCTGAGGATGTCCACTGGGGTCTCTCTGCAGCTGTCATCATGGTTGGGTGCATTGGGCCAACCATCCAGCTCACTCCATCTCTGATCATGGCAACCTTCCTTCATTTCACCTGCTTTTCCTTTCTCTTGTCCACTTTGTTTGCACAGTGAATGCTGGTCCCTCTGGGCATGATGCCCAGGTTGGCTGAGTTTTAGTTCATTATGTACAGCGTCCCAGATAGTGCCGTGAGATGGGTGCTTTATAAATTAATTACAAAATAAATAAATAAATCTGACTCCTCTGCATATGTAAATTATGCCACAGTGAGATGTATTTCTCTATTAGGCAGTGAAATATGGCAGCAGATGACATAGCATAGGCCTTTAAGGGGATAATTTCATGTTTTAAAGCTATGAGCCAGATCCACTAGTACAGCCTGGTCATTCCGGTGATGCAAACCAGATGGAGCTTACTGGTAAATTTGGCCCCTATATAATGAAAATGGAAATCTAGGGGGTGGTGAAGTAATGGGGGTATTGTCATTCTTTTCACATGCTGACTCTTCTCTCTATTCTGTGTCTCGTGCTTTGTATCATTCACACTAACAATTATGTTTTAAGAAATCCTATATTTATAAATATAACCTCCAATCCATTTTACCAATAACATCTTGTGTTAATGAATCAAGTACATTAATAACAACAACAAGCATCTTGTTTGCTTCACAGGCATTCATGGATTAGGGCCCCAAGTCAGCACATTTAAGCACGTGCCTTGCTTTAAACACAAGAGGAGTACCACTGACATCAGTAAAGCTACTCTTGTGCTTAAAATTATGCATGTGCAGCAGTACTTTGTTGAACCGGGAAATCGCCCCTCTGAAGTGGGTATGGTAAAGATTCCATGGAGAAACTGAGGTACTGAGGTTCAGAGGTGTTAAGGCCTACTTTTTTCAACTTGTGTGCTTAGTGGTAGACATTGAAATCTCTGGGTGGCCCCTAAATAAAAGTGGACGGATTTTCAGAAGTGCTGACCACCCACTATTCCCAATTACTATAATGGGAGTTATGGGCTCTTAGGACCTCTGAAAATTAGGTTACTTCTAAGCAGGGGCCTATATATGGATTTAAGCACCTCCTTCAGGTGCCAACTCTTTGATTATAAACTCTTTGGGAAAGGGACTTTGTCTCCTTCTATGTAATATACAGCACAAAGCACACCAAGAGCTCCATAAATCAGACTTTGTCAGATCACTGAAATGATGTCAATGACTTGGAGAGGGAGTGGCCAAGGCACTGCCACAGGAATAGGGCAGTAAAAAAGTTTGCCTTGTGATCAAGGTGCCATGTGCCTGCATATGTACATGTGCTAGAGGTGGGTCCAAAACAAACGCCTGAACCAAACCGCTCTGAAATCTGGGTTGCTTGGAATTCAGATGCAGACCTGAACTTTGCAGTTCAGGCCCTGTCTAGCAAATGCATGTTCCAGACAAATAAAACATTCAGCAAATAGTTCACACTGAATGGGGGCAATGCTTCTCTGCTGTCCTAGCCCATTTGATTTATTCTGACAGAGGTAAAATTAAAATATGTTCATCCACAAAATAAAAGGCATCAACTCTAACCGCAGCTGTCTGGTGCCCTATCCAAATACAAAATGATATTTCGTTTGTTTCCAAATAACCTATCAAATAACAACAGAAAACTGCATTCTTTAAATCAGTGAATCCACAGCTATGCCTGCGGATTCCCTTTCAATCCTGTAGGACAGCATGCCTCTTCTCTAGTGCTTTTGTCCACTGGAATTGATATTCTGTTTGCAGAAAGGCTCCCTGATCTTTGCATCTTTACAAGTTATTTATTGCTTTTCCTGCACTAAAGGTAACATGGTATGTTCAGCTGTTGACCCAAGAACAGAGGAATGAAAAAGAGTAAAAAGACTTAAAGGAAATCCTAATAATTTTTACAACAGAACTTGGCTTTACATCAAGCACTGGAAGATGATTTTCTTCAAATCAATGAATGTCTCTTAGGGTATGTCTACACTACGAGAGTAGTTCGATTTTACTTAAATCGAATTAGTGGAACCGATATTACAAAGTGGAACGTGTGCATCCACACTACGAACAGTAATTCAACTTTGTGAGTCCATACTAACAGGGCAAGTGTTGACATTGGAAGCAGTGCACTGTGGCCAGCTATCCCACAGTTCCCGCAGTCACCGCTGCCCATTGGAATTCTGGGTCGAGCTCCCAATGCCTGCTGGGGAAAAAAATGTGTTGAGGGTGGTTTTGGGTAACTGTCATCATTCAACCGTCACTCCCGCCCTCCCTCCCTGAAAGCGCCGGCGGGCAATCAGTTCGTGCACTTTTCTGGTGAGTGACAGCGCGGACGCCACAGCACTGCGAGCATGGAGCCCGCTGCGACCATCGCTGCAGTTATGGCCGTTGTCAACACCTCGCACCTTATCATCCACCTTTTTCAGAGGCAGATGCTGAGAAATCGGGTGAGGAGGCTACGGCAGCGCGGTGAGGACATTAAGTCTGAGAGTGGCACAGACCTCTCGCAAAGCACGGGACCCCGCGCCGTGGACATCATGGTGGCAATGGGTCATGTTGAGGCTGTGGAACGGCGATTCTGGGCCCGGGAAACAAGCACGGACTGGTGGGACCGCATAGTGCTGCAGGTCTGGGATGAATCACAGTGGCTGCGAAACTTTCGCATGCGTAAGGGAACTTTCCTTGAACTTTGTGAGTTGCTGTCCCCTGCCCTGAAGCGCAAGGACACCCGGATGCAAGCAGCCCTGACTGTCCAGAAGCGAGTGGCCATAGCCCTCTGGAAGCTTGCAACGCCAGACAGCTACTGGTCAGTCGTGAATCACTTTGGCGTGGGCAAATCTACCGTGGGGGTTGCAGTGATGCAAGTAGCCAACGCAATCGTTGAGCTACTGCTCTCAAAGGTAGTGACCCTGGGAAACATGCAGGTCATCATAGATGGCTTCGCCGCAATGGGATTCCCAAACTGCGGTGGGGCTATAGATGGAACTCACATCCCTATCCTGGGACCGGAGCACCAGGCCAGCCAGTACATTAACAGAAAGGGCTACTTTTCAATGGTGCTGCAACCACTGGTGGACCATAGGGGACGTTTTACCAACATCAACGTTGGATGGCCGGGCAAGGTTCATGACGCTCGTGTTTTCAGGAACTCTGGTCTGTTTAGATGGCTGCAGGAAGGTATTTACTTCCCGGACCACAAAATAACTGTTGGGGATGTGGAGATGCCTATAGTGATCCTCGGGGACCCAGCCTACCCGCTAATGCCCTGGCTCATGAAGCCCAATACAGGCGCCCTGGACAGTGAAAAAGAACTCTTCAACTACCGGCTGAGCAAGTGCAAAATGGTGGTGGAGTGTGCTTTTGGACGTCTCAAGGGGAGATGGAGAAGCTTACTGACTCGCTCTGATCTCAGCGAAACCAATATCCCCATTGTTATTGCAGCTTGCTGTGTGCTCCACAATCTCTGTGAGAGCAAGGGGGAGACGTTTATGGCGGGGTGGGAGGTTGAGGCACATCGCCTGGCTGCTGATTATGCCCAGCCAGACAGCTGGGCGATTAGAAGAGCCCAGCGGGACGCGCTGTGCATCCGGGAGGCTTTGAAAGCTAGGTTCCACAGTGAGCAGGGTAACCTGTGACTATTAAGTTTGTTTAAAGAGAAGCTGAACCTGCCCCCGTTTCTTTACCCAGTTAATGTTGACTATCCTCTCCAGTTACATACCCCCTTCACCCCGTTTCCCCCCTTCGAACACACCTTAAAAAATAAAATAAATGGAACTTTGTTCATTAACACCGTTTTCTTTATTAAGGGTTTCGTGGTAAAGGGTTGAAACTGGGACGCAGACTGTGGTGTGGAGCGGGTGTAGTGATGGAAAGGACGCTTCTAAACTCGAGGAATGACAGTTTCCTGCTCCTAGAGCGGTCCGCAGTGGTGGACTGGTTGTTCCAATGTAGCCTGCCACCCCTCCTTTTCGGGACTCTGTGTGTGGGGGCTATGTGACTTTGTGGCGGGGGAGGATGGTTACAGATCCCCTGCTGTGTGGCTCTGTCATCCAGGCTAAGGACCGGTGCATAAGATCTATAACCGCCCTCCCCCGCCACAAACTCACATAGCCCCCCCACACAGAACATGAAAACCACCTCCCAGACTGACCAGGGTGCCTAGTGACTGCAATGTGTGTGTGACCTGCTGCTGAACCTGCCCCCGTGTCTGTACCCTGGTAAAGGTGACTGTCCTCTCCAATTACCAACCCCCTTTCCCCCCTTCAGACACGCTCTCCTCTAAAAGAACCTGACAGAAACAGTAATTAACAGAAACGTATTTTTTATTAACAACTACACAGTTAGGGGATGACACTGGGACGGGGGCTTGAGGTGCTTTTGGAGTGAAGGAAAGGACTTATCAAAACTTTGGGAGTGAGAGCCGTCTGGTACTTGAGCAGTCTGCAGGGGTGGAGTGACTGTTTTCACGGCCCCTGCCGCCCCTCCTTCTTGGGACTTTGGGTGAGGGGGGGATGGGACTTTGTGGCGGGGGAGGGCGGTTAGAGATAGACTGCAGCGGGGCTCTGTTCTCCTGCCTCCGGTCCTGTAGAACATCTACAAGGCGCCGGAGCGTGTCCGTTTGCTCCCTCATTAGTCCAAGCAGCGTTTGAGTCGCCTGCTGGTCTTCCTGCTACCACCTGCCCTCCCGTTCACTGTGTGATCGCTGGTATTGCGACACGCTCTCCCTCCACTGGGTCTGCTGTGCCGCCTCGGCTCGGGAGCAGCCCATAAGTTCGGAGAACATCTCGTCCCGTGTCCTTCTCTTACGGTGCCTAATCTGCGCCAGCCTCTGGGAGGGGGATGCCGGGGTAGGTCAGGAGACACTCGCAGCTGTGGGATGGGAAAAAGGGAGTGAATTCCTCACAAAGATACATTTTTGTGAACAATGAACATAGTCTTTCTCTGTGAACAAGACCATGCACAGCACCTATCACATGTGCACTCAGGACAAGGTCGAATTTTCGGCCTTCCCATTCACTGCCTGGGGTCTTGGAGTACAGATCACAGAAGCGGGGCAGGACAGCGGAATTCGGGTAGCAGGCGGACATGGTAAGCCATAGACTTTCGGCTGCTGAAAGCTCAATTTATAGCAGTGCCCTCCTTTCACGTTCAAAGCAATGCCCCTAGTGTTGGCCAGTTCCTGCTGCCGGCAATCCGGCCAGCATGAACTCTGCCCCTGTCCCAACCCCCTCACGGCTGTCCCCGGGAAAGATCCCTGTATGCTGCCCCTGTCCCGCCTCCACCGCGTGGCTGTAAACCGCTGGTTACACTTATGTAAAGGAACAGGCAATCAGTCCCAATACTAACATTCCCCTAATTTAAAGCAGGTCACCGTGAGTGATATGGGAGGGATAGCTCAGTGGTTTGAGCATTGGCCTGCTAAACCCAGGGTTGTGAGTTCAATCCTTGAGGGGGCCACTTAAGGATCTGGGGCAAATCAGTACTTGGTCCTGGTAGTGAAGGCAGGGGGCTGGACTCAATGACCTTCAAGGTCCCTTCCAGTTCTAGGAGATAGGATATCTCCATTTAAAAAAAAAAAATATCACTCTGATGAGGATTTCGGACACCGAGAAAGACCGCATGCTGCATGAATGCCAGCAAAAACTAGGGCCGTATGCGGCCATGCTGTGCGAGGCACTGATCCCAGAGTACCTGCTGATAGCCTGGCGCGGAAAAGTTTCCTACCATGGAGGACGCAATAAGGCCGCTCTCCCCAGGAACCTGATGCAAAGGCTTTCAAATTACCTCCAGGAGAGCTTCGTGGAGATGTCCCAGGAGGATTTCAGTTCTATCCCCTAATTTTCCAGTAGCTGCACTGGCAAGGACTAAAAAGTTAAGCGCCTAGAGCAAAGTAATCATGAAAAACCCATTGTTAATCTTCCATTCCTGTTCTGTTCCAAATAAATGTTTACATGTTTAAAACACTTACCGACTGATCCTTCCCCTGATTCAGGGTCACGGTTAACGCCTTGGGAGGGTTGGTAGGGGATCTCCGTGAGGGTGATGAAGAGATCCTGGCTGTCGGGGAAATCAGCGTTGTAAGCGCTGTCAACTGCCTCGTCCTCCTCATCTCCTTCCTCATCTTCCCTGTCCGCGAACATCTCCGAGGAAGCGGCCGTCAACAATACCCCATCGTCAGAGTCCACAGTCACTGGTGGGGTAGTGGTGGCGGCCGCACCTAGAATGCAATGCAGTGCCTCGTAGAAACGGCATGTCTGGGGTTGGGATCCGGAGCATCCGTTTGCTGCTTTGGTCTTCTGGTAGCCTTGTCTCGGGTCTTGATTTTCACGCGGCACTGCGTTGCATCCCGGCTGTATCCTCTCTCCGTCATGGCTTTGGAGATCTTCTCGTAGATCTTCGCATTCCGTTTTTTTGATCGCAGCTCCGAAAGCACGGACTTATCACCCCACACAGCGATCAGATCCAAGACTTCCCGATCAGTCCATGCTGGGGCCCTCTTTCTATTCTGCGATTGCATGGTCACCTCTGCTGGAGAGCTCTGCATAATTGCCAGTGCTGCTGAGCTCGCCACGATGTCCAAACAGGAAGTGAGATTCAAACTGGCCAGACAGGAAAAGGAATTCAAATTTTCCAGTGCCATTTCCTGTGTGGCTGGTCAGAGCATCCGAGCTCAGACTGCTGTCCAGAGCGTCAACAGAGTGGTGCACTGTGGGATAGCTCCCGGAGCTATTAGCGTCGAATTCCATCCACACCTACCCAAATTCGACATGGCCATGTCGAATTTAGCGCTACTCCCCTCGTCGGGGAGGAGTACAGAAATCGATTTAAAGAGACCTCTATGTCGAACTAAATAGGTTCGTTGTGTGGACGGGTGCAGGGTTAATTCGATTTAACGCTGCTAAATTCGACATAATCTCCTAGTGTAGACCAGGCCTTAGCGTGTATAAATCTGTGCTAAGCTGTCATCTTTCAACAAAGTTATGCTTAAGAGTTTACAGAAAACACCACTAGACTACTAGTGCTACTTCTATATTTTTGATAGAGTAGCCAAAATCATTAAACCTATTTTGAGTGGCTGACTATTGTGGCTACCTGGAAGATACAAAGCTTGTAGTCCTGGTGCATTTTTTTCCAAAATCACTTTGTTAGGCTACTTCCGTATTTATATTTTATAAGAGTGCACTGAGAGTGAAGGGGGAGATGACAACGTAAAATTTATGCATGAGCATATTGATTCAAAACATAGTAAATGAGTGTGGCAAATGGAAGGAGTGTTTGATGCTGACACCCATTTATCAAAAATTATAAAACAAGGAGACCCAGATGTTACAATTGTAGGAATGTTAAAAATTTCATCATTTGCTTTCCAGACAAGAAAAGCCATGGAAGGTCAGGCCAAACATACTTTGGTTTCATGCTGAGCAGGAACTGTTCAGAACCTTTCTTTTTTAATGTGCAGTATCCATTACCAATGGATGTCAGAGATTCTCTTATATATGGACCATTTAATGTTTTTACTTAAAGGTGGAAAAATATCCATGGCAAAGTACCAACATATGTATTTAGAGGGAAAGATGGAGCTATGTATACAGGCGATCAGGCTTTTATTTTGACCAGCTAATAACAGTAAATTAAGTTTTATTCAGCTGTCTTCTAGTCCCAGAGTCGGAGCATTGTATTAAAAAAATTAGAAACTTTTGTATGACGTGTATGAAAAAAGTTCTGGAGTCCTCTACTTAAGGAGGGTGAGCAAGCCAACCCTGTTTTCAGCTAGGAGTGAATGTATTTGTACAGTGCTGCATTTATGTGTGCATAAATTGTATAGTGTCTGGTTCTTTGTCTGTGCACTGCCTAGCCTGGGGCTGTGGTCCAGGGCTGGGGCTTCTAGGTGTTACTGCAACACATATAAATAATAATAAGTAAGGATAAGATTTTGTCATGGAACTCATGGATTCCGTGCCTTTCAGAGACCTCTGTGATATTTTCCACTTCAGCCCCATGCCCCGGGGCAGCGGGGCCAGAGCTGTCAGCAGCCGGGAGGGCCCTGGAGCTCTGAGCCACTGGCCCCGGAGCTCTGAGCTGTTGCAGGCAGTGGGGGCCCCACAGCTGTCAGCAGCCACCATGGGTGGTGGGGGCTGGAGCTGTCATTCCCCCCCTCCCAGCAGTCAGCCCCGCCTTCCTTATTTTTATTAAAAGTCACAGATAGGTCACGGGCTTCCGTGAATTTTTGTTTATTGCCCAAGACCCGTCCACGACTTTTACTAAAAATAACTGCGACAAAACCTTAAGCTTAATAATAAATGAAGTGCAAGATATTAGACAGTGGAGAACCATTTTGATTGTTTGCAAAGTGCTCCCTACACATAGCAAGGTCTTGAAAACTTGCCAGGTTTGCTCAAAATGGGGCACACCAAGGAGCAGTGTGCAGGACTTAGGTGGCAGTGCGCAAGCCCAGCAGCAGAAATTTAGGCACTTAAGGGTAGGAACATAGGTGCTTAGAGACATTAGGTGCCTACAGGATTAGGTGAGAGCTTAGTGGGGGTTTTAAGTGTAAACCTTCTGCCCTTCTGAGCTGGCAGAAACAAGGGCCGGGTTCAGTATCTAGGGGTTCTGTTTCAATAACGCAATGCAAAACCGGCTCGAGCCCCCACCCAGTGACCTGGGAAAATTACATACCACCCCCTGGGCTCCTCTAGGAGGCAATACTTCCCCTCTCGCAAGCACGGAGTCTGAGTGTAGCAAAAGCTTTTTAATAAAGGAGGGAAACAATGCAGCATTATGTTGGGGAAACACCACAAACAGGATTCATAACACAAACCATGAACAAAAGACCCACCTCCAAATAAGTTTGGCAGTGTCCTTTTCCCCTCAGGGTCTTAAGTCCAATCACCCCAAAGTCCAACAACCCCAAAGCCTCTGTCCCTGGTCAGTACCACCCCAGAGTTCAAAAATTTATCTGCAGAGTTTTACCCCCCCCCAGCCTGGGCGGAAATGGGGGGGGGCCACATGGGATGTTAAGGGGCACCTTACGTGGTCCGAGGCCGACTGCCCCACCTCTCCGTGGAGTTCTGCTGCAGCCTTTACCACGAATGGCTCCGCTCTACCAGCCGCGCCGCTCCGCTCCTCCAGCCATCCCCGCAAACTGCTCCTCGTTCCGTGGGCCGCTCCAACCGTCCCACAAACTGCTCGGCTCTGCCAGCTGCTTAGCAATATATCTTCAGGCTCCCCCACTGGTTAACACAGCACTCAGTGATCTCAGCTCAGCAATTTTAGCTCTTTTAGTGATTTCAGCTTGTAGTAGGGGAGCCCCAGTGCTGGTGCACCATTGGCCCAAAGTGAATTCAGTTCAGCAACTTCTAGCTAGACTCCTAATGGAAGCAAACTTAGCTCTGCTATTCAACAGTGGAGAGAAGGGGGGATAGTGCAATTGGTGTTCCAGGCCCTCAAAAGGGGCCCATACCACCAGGTACACATACCTGTCCCCAACCTCTCCCAATTCACTGGGTTTTGTAACCCATGCCCCTTGTCTAGCGAGTGCTACTTAGTTACTGGTGAGTCCCTGTCATAACTATAAAGGGAAGGGTAACAGCTCTCTGTGTACAGAGACTCCAAATCCTTTTACCTGTAAAGGGTTAAGAAGCTCGGGTAACCTGGCTGACACCTGACCCGAAGGACCAATAAGGGGGCAAGATACTTTCAAATCTTGGGGGGGGAAAGGCTTTTGTGTGTGCTCTTTGTTTTAAGGGGTGGTTCGCTCTTGGGACTGAGAGGGACCAGACATCAATCCAGGTTCTCCCCATCTTTCTAAACAAGTCTCTCCTATTTCAAACTAGTAAGTAAAAGACAGGCAAGGCGTCTTAGATTTACTTTGTTTTCTCAACTTGTAAATGTACCTTTTTACCAGAGTGTGTATCTTTGTTTGCTGTACTTTGAACCTAAGACAGAGGGGGGTCCTCTGAGCTCTTTAAGTTTGATTACCCTGTAAAGTTATTCTCCATACTGATTTTACAGAGATGATTTTTACCTTTTTCTTTAATTAAAAGCCTTCTTTTTTAAGAACCAGATTGATTTCTCCTTGTTTTAAGATCCAAGGGGGTTTGGATCTGTATTCACCAGGAGTTGGTGAAAGGAGGGTGGGAGGAAGGAGGGGGGATGGTTAATTTCTCCTTGTTTTAAGATCCAAGGGGGTTTGGGTCTGTGTTCACCAGGGAATTGGTGAAAGGTTTCTCAAGACTTCCCAGGGAGGGAATTCTTGTGATGGTGGCAGCGGACCAAAGCTAAGCTGGTAGATAAGCTTAGAAGTTTTCATGCAGGCCCCTACATTTGAACCCTAAAGTTCAAAGTGGGGATACAGCCTTGACATGGTGGCAGAGGTGGGATCGTTTAAACCCAAAAGCCAGTAAGAGATTTTTTTTTTTCTCCTTCTAGCTGCTTGGAGAGCAGAGCTGAAGGTAGATGCATATCTTATCTCTCCTTGCCTGAAGGCAGAGGTGTTAAGTTTTTTTAACGAGGTCCTTTGTTAAGAGAAGGGTTCAAAGGGAGCAAACTTTGAACTGGTAAAGGTAATTTACAGGCTGAATTGTTTTTTTTTTTTCTTTTTACATCCTCGGGAGTAGCTTGTTAGAAAGTCTCTGTTAACTCAGCAGCAGCCAGAGCTAAGTACATCCCAGTCTCAGTCAACTGCAGAGGGTGTGACCCAGCACAAGAAAACAGGAAAATGACTGCCAAAGAAGTAACTAACAAAATAGAACTGGCCAGACTAGAAGCAGAAGAAAACGAGAGAAAACATCAGAGACTGCTTGAAATTAAAAAAACTCGAGGCAGAGCAGCATGAAAGAGAAGAAAAAGCCAAACAGGAGGCCCATGAAAGAGAAGAAAAAGCCAAACAGGAGGCCCATGAAAGAGAAGAAAAAGCCAAACAGGAGGCCCATGAAAGAGAGATGGAACTGGAAGCAGCAAGGACTAGGCAGGATGCAGCAGACCATCCTAACAACTCCTCTCCAGGTACCACTTCCCATCCCAGGAAATTCCCCACCTACAAGGCAGGCGATGATACTGAGGCCTTCTTAGAAAATTTTGAAAGGGCCTGCCTTGGATACAACATCCCTCTAACCCAGTACATGGTAGAGCTGAGACCGCAGCTCAGTGGACCCTTAGCAAAGGTGGCGGCTGAAATGCCTAAGGAACACATGAACAGTTATGAACTTTTTAAAAACAAGGCCAGAATCAGAATGGGGCTAACACCTGAGCATGCCCGTCGGCGGTTCAGAGCCCTAAGGTGGAAACCAGATGTGTCATTTACCCGGCATGCCTACCACATTCAAAAAAATTGGGATGCCTGGATATCAGGAGCAAATGTTAAATCTACGGAAGAGTTGCCCTTCCTATTGCAAATGGAGCAGTTTTTAGAGGGTGTTCCTGAGGAAATAGAAAGGTACATCCTAGATGGGAAGCCCAAAACTGTAACCGAGGCGGGGGAGATTGGAGCCAAATGGGTGGAGGTGACAGAAAAGAAAAAAGCTAGTAGCAGTTGGAGCGAATATCAGAAGGGGCAAGCCGAAACAAAACCTTATCACCGGGGACAACCCAAGGCCCCACCCACATCCCAAGGGAAACCCCAGACGCCTTCTCACCCCACCCCACCAGTCTCCACCAACCAACATCGCCCCGGTGATACCTTAGCAGGGCGATGTTTTAAATGTAATGAACTGGGGCATATAAAGGCTCACTGCCCCAAGAACCCCAACCGATTACAGTTCATTACACCCCAGTCACACCAAAGATCCCCAGACCCAGATGCCTCTCTCATACCCTCGGAGCGAAGGGAAACCTTGAGAGTGGGCGGAAAGAAGGTTATCGCTTGGAGGGATACTGGGGCACAAGTGTCAACTATCCACCAATCCCTAGTGGACCCCAAACTCATCAACCCGGAGGCTACAGTGACAATTCAACCCTTCGTGTCACAGTCTGTAACCTTGCCTACAGCCCAGTTGCATGTCCAGTACAAGGGCTGGGCAGGAATGTGGACTTTTGCAGTCTATGACAATTATCCCATCCCCATGCTGCTGGGGGAAGACTTGGCCAACCATGTGAAGCTAGCCAAGAGGGTGGGAATAGTCACCCACAGCCAGGCTAAGCAAGCTTCCACCCCCATCCCTGTTCCTGAGCCGTCCACCAGGGCCCCGTCTGTGTTACCGGAGACCCAAACACAGGTGGTGGAACCGGATCCCCTGCCAACGACTGCAACAGCCGTAGTGGATCCAATCCCAGAGACCCAGCCAAAGCCAGTCCCGGAACCGGAACTGACAACGCAACCAGCACCAGAACCATTGCCAGCACTGAGTCCAGCGCTTGCAAACCCGTCTACAACTCCAATGCCAGAGGGCACTAGCGAGCCTGAACTGGCGGAAGTAGCAGATAACCCTACCCAGGAGGCTCAGCCAGAGCCTGAAATACCACATAGTGCACCAGAGGACAGCGGTTCACAGTCAATGGAAACAGCCCCAGCACCTGCATCGCTTCCAGAGGGACCAAGCCCCAGTCCACAGTCCAAGGAGGAACTGATGTCTCCAGCATCAAGAGAACAGTTCCAGGCCGAGCAGGAAGCAGATGACAGCCTTCAGAAAGCTTGGACGGCGGCGCGGAGCACCCCACCGCCTCTCAGCTCTTCTAACCGATCCTGGTTTGTTGTAGAAAAAGGACTTTTATACAAGGAGACTCTTTCTGGTGGGCACCAGGAAGACTGGCATCCTCAAAGACAGTTGGTAGTTCCCACTAAGTATCGGGTAAAGCTCTTGAGCTTAGCCCATGATCATCCCAGTGGCCATTCTGGGGTGAACAGAACCAAAGACCGGTTGGGGAAGTCCTTCCACTGGGAGGGAATGGGCAAGGACGTTGCTAATTATGTCCGGTCTTGTGAGGTGTGCCAACGAGTGGGAAAGCCCCAAGACCAGGTTAAAGCCCCTCTCCAGCCACTACCCATAATTGAGGTCCCATTTCAGCGAGTAGCTGTGGATATTCTGGGTCCTTTCCCAAGGAAGACACCCAGAGGAAAGCAGTACGTACTGACTTTCATGGATTTTGCTACCCGATGGCCGGAAGCTGTACCCTTAAGCAACACCAAGGCTAAAAGTGTGTGCCAGGCATTAGCAGACATTTTTGCCAGGGTAGGGTGGCCCTCCGACATCCTTACAGATTCGGGAACTAATTTCCTGGCAGGGAAAATGAAAAACCTGTGGGAAGCTCATGGGGTGAATCACTTGGTTGCCACCCCTCATCACCATCAAACCAATGGTCTAGTGGAGAGGTTTAACGGAACTTTGGGGGCCATGATACGTAAATTCGTAAATGAACACTCCAATGATTGGGACCTAGTGTTGCAGCAGTTGCTTTTTGCCTACAGGGCTGTTCCACATCCCAGTTTAGGGTTTTCACCATTTGAACTTGTGTATGGCCGCGAGGTTAAGGGGCCATTACAGTTGGTGAAGCAGCAATGGGAGGGGTTTACGCCTTCTCCAGGAACTAACATTCTAGACTTTGTAAGCAACCTACAAAGCACCCTCCGACACTCTTTAGCCCTTGCTAAAGAAAACCTAAAGGATGCTCAGGAAGAGCAAAAGGCCTGGTATGATAAACATTCCAGAGAACGGTCCTTCAAAGTAGGAGACCAAGTCATGGTCTTAAAGGCGCTCCAGGCCCATAAAATGGAAGCGTCGTGGGAAGGACCATTCACGGTCCAGGAGCGCCTAGGAGCTGTTAACTATCTCATAGCCTCCCCCACCTCCAACATAAAGCCTAAGGTATACCATGTTAATTCTCTTAAGCCCTTTTATTCCAGAGGATTAAACGTTTGCCAGTTTACAGCCCAGGAAACAGATGACGCGGAGTGGCCTGCAGGTGTCTACTACGAAGGAACAAGGAATGGTGGCGTGGAAGAGGTGAACCTCTCCACGACCCTGGGACGTCTGCAGCGACAGCAGATCAAGGAGCTGTGCACAAGCTTTGCACCGATTTTCTCAGCCACTCCAGGACGGACCGAACGGGCATACCACTCCATTGACACAGGTAATGCTCACCCAATTAGAACCCCACCCTACCGGGAGTCACCTCATGCCCAAGCTGCTATACAAAGGGAGATCCAGGACATGCTACAAATGGGTATAATCCGCCCCTCTACCAGTGCATGGGCATCTCCAGTGGTTCTAGTTCCCAAACCAGATGGGGAAATACGCTTTTGCGTGGACTACCGTAAGCTAAATGCTGTAACTCGTCCTGACAACTATCCAATGCCACGCACAGATGAGCTATTGGAGAAATTGGGACATGCCCAATTCATCTCTACTTTAGACTTAACCAAAGGGTACTGGCAAGTACCACTAGATGAACCCGCTAAGGAAAGGTCAGCCTTCGTCACCCAGGCAGGGGTGTACGAAATCAATGTACTCCCTTTCGGGTTGCGAAATGCACCCGCCACCTTCCAAAGACTTGTAGAT